>NC_086171.1:40623748-40929998 GCF_023053635.1 Elgaria multicarinata webbii | reverse complement strand
AAGCCTTATTGGCTTCTTCTGGGCCCAAGCCAGAAAGGGGGCAATAAGCAGGCCATGTTTTTCCCCCCTTCGCGCATTGGGAACCTTATTGGGAACCCACCCCAGGAGTGGAGGCTTTGCACTGTACCTGATGTAGGCCTCTGTACTGCTGGGCCCTGTTAGCTGGTCCTCCATGAGGTAGGTGTTGTGCGAAGACGAAATGTAATAGTGACTGAGTGGCTGCGTCATATCCTGGTACACTTGGGTGTGGGCTCTATTGAATATGTTCCCGTCGGGAGACATCAGATACATCTGGAAGCCGTCTTTAGTCATGGCCTTTTCGCTTTTGACTGGGAGGGGGGGGAAAAAGGGTGGGGAAGAAACACAATGATTGCTATTTAGGTAGCATGTAGAGAAAAGAAGGAATGCAAAGTTGAAAACAGGGCAGGTCGGCTCTGGCCGGAAGCTGTGAAAGAGACAACATGTTCCATTTACAAGAAGGATAGCGGATCCAATTAAGATATGATTTGAGTTCGCATCAGGGTTCACAAGCTTCTTCCTGCCAGCTATGCTCCACTCCCCAAAAAGCTACTTCAGGACTCAAGGTCACGGGCTGCTTACAGGGCAGCAAGGGAAATGCTTTAACACTCCCTTGGATCCACCTTGGATTCCATTTCAAGGGTAAAAATAAAACACAGGGTATGCTCATACCACTTGGGGGCTGCGGATACGTAGCCAAAGCCCCCCAGATACATGACACAGCTGCAACTTCGCAGCCACCGCAGGGCTTTCCTGCAAGGGGTTGGATTCAGTGGCCTTATAGGCCCCTTCCAACTCTACTATTCTTTGATTTTATGAAGCTGCACTTTGAAAAAGTCGGGGACTTACCCTGACTTTTTTGGTGGGAGTGAGGTCAGTACGGCTCTTCCGCTGCCTGATCTTGCTCTGGAGCCAATCTGGGGGGCAGTCCTAGTGAAAGGCGACTGGCGATTGATCGCCTTACACCAGGAAGGGAAGGGGATGGCTCCGATACTTGGATGACTGCCGGAAACCTCACACTCTCTCCATGGTGTCAGGATTACCCAATGCCACCCTGGGTAAGGGAAACCACGGGGTTTGAGGGGGACGTGGCGCCAACTCAGTACCATGAAGACAGCCTCTTGTACAGGTAACATCACTGAATGTTCAGATCTTATCCCTAGAATAATATCTGCCTCTCTAGCCCAGGCGAAGAGCTTTTCTACACAATGCATTTACTGTGCACTTGTCATTCTCTACTCACTGTTACTTATGGCTCTTTAGACAATATCATGAACCTCCAGTTTTGCTTCTGTTTTAAAACAGGACTTTCAGCTAGGGTTTTTTTAGAGCAGGGAAAATGCGGTGTTATTTTAAAAAGCAAAAGAAAATGATTTTTCCCACTTGTGCAGTGGTGTTATTTCACCATACCTCAGTGCCACCTAGAGGTTATATAGCAGAACAGCAGAAAAGGAAATGTTGTTCGTGTAGGGCTGAAACCTCAATTCTGCGACGAAACCCAAAGTAGATACAACGGATTAACAACCTCTTGTAGAAAAGCTCATAGCAAAATGATGGCTTAATGTGTCGTGTGAACCATGACTTAACATGTCATGTGAACCATTCCTAACCATAGTGGCTATGCAACCATAGTTAAACACGCTCACTAACCATTTGCTGCAAAAAGGTTAGCGGCCTAGCCATGGCTTTGTGTATCGTCTGAACAGGCCCAGTGCCAATTGATCAATTAGTTCAAGGGTTACAAACCTACCAGTTTCATTGGGCTCATATTTCTCAATCAGAGCGAGTGCCAGTTCGGGTCCAGTGTCCTCCTCGTGCTGTTCTTCTCGGAGGAACCTCGCCAGATTGTCCAGAGACATGGTCTCTTCGCCGTCGGAGTGTTTGGAGAAGATCCGGTCGATCTCTTTTCGCTCGGTCAGGATCTTATAGAACTCCTCTATCTCATCGTCTTCCAAGGTGTCTGTTTTGGATGTGTCACATTTCTGTGAACGTACAGAAAAGAGGTAAACACCCTCTTTCTTTATTGGATGCAACCTCAGCCAGGGCTAGATGATGGAAAACAGATAGATCACTAGAGATGGTCAACTTTGCTGCATAACGGCGAGTCCCTGATTAGCGGCTCTCGACGAGGAGCTGTGATGCCATTTCCTGTTGTAGGACTGAACCACACTTTGCCGAAGAATCAGGGTGGAATTATTTCGGAGAGGTTTGGAAATAGGGAGTGCAATTTTGGGGGTTTTGGCCCTGACCCAAACTGTTTCATGACAGTTCCAGGACAGGAGGCCTTAGCACAGCAGTGGTGAAGACAGCACCGTCTTCCCTTCCTCATACAAAATGAATCAAAAGCCCACTGCAGGACTGCAGTGGCTGGATTAGACCTCGGTCCAACCCAGAATGTCCCTCCAACTAATAGTGAATAATAATAGTTGTTGTTGTTGTTGTTGTTATTTCTTACCTGCCTCTCCCTCTGGATCGAGGCGGGGAACAACATTGAATGCAAAAAATATAAAATACATAAAACTGATTAAAAACATAAAAAACGTTTTAAACATTTTAAGACGTTTTAAAATTCGACTGGGTAGGCCTGCCAGAAGAGATCCATCTTTATAGCTTTTCTTAAATTCAGAAAGACTGTTGAGTTGGCGAATCTCTCCCGGCAGGCCATTCCACAGTCTGGGAGTGGCAGAAGAGAAGGTCCTCTGGGTAACGGTTGTCAGCCTAGTTTTCTCCCCAGAGGACCTGAGTGTGTGGGGCAGATTGTATGGGGGAAGGCGATCCTGCAGGTAACCTGGACCCGAACCATGTAAAGATAGTAACCAACACTTTATACTTCGCCCAGTAACTAATTGGCAGCCAGTGGTTTGTGGAGGCTGAATAACTCACATGGCGAACACCCCTCCAATTCCCTCCCCAACTGGGTGGTGAACTGAAAGAGTGGGGTTCTACGCTCAGTGGCATCTCCAGATAGGGCAAGGAAAGAAACCCCAGACAGTCCCTGCTGCCAGTCAGTGTTGACAATACTGGGTTTGATGGACCAAGGTTCTGGCTCAGCATAAAGGCAGCTTCCTATGTTCCTAAGGGTGGCATTTTGGCTCACGTCTGTCTGTTCCAAAGCTATTCGCTATTCCCAGTGCTGGAACAGTAATCCCAATGGAGCTCGCAGGGAGAGCTCAGTGTTAACAGTGGCAACAAAGCAGCAGTGTCAATCAGGGGTACTGCAGAGGGAGGAGCGATGATTGAGAGGGTCAAGGGAAGCTCCAGGGCTCGGCTGCCCATTTCAGTACAGGACTGCAGACGTAAAACTAAGAAGCGAACAAATAGAATCATCCTTACCACAAAGATCTGCCTGGCATAGCTGTCGTCGACTTGGATGTTGACTTCTTTCAGGAAATTCTTGAGCTCCTTAAAGCTCATCTTGTTGTCTTTATTCTTATCTGCCTTCCGCAAACAGGCGTGAATCCAGCTGTTTAATCGATCATTAAGGAGCCTGCATCAGAAAGGGACGCCACTCCCAACATTTTGGCCTAAGCTTCTAGAAAATTCTAGGAGGTGAGCGTGTGGGTCAACTTCAAAACAGATTTCTAATGAGACCCTGGGCTCCTCAAAAGGAGCAATTTATTGAACGCTCGTGATTGGCCACTCATGAAAGTTTGCGGGTCTTTTACATGACATTGTGAATGACCAGGCCATTTCCTGCAGTATTCCTTAAAAATTCCGCATAAAAAGAATGACTTATCCTGAAAAAAGCGGGATCTTCAGCCACTAGATGGCACTGTCTCAATGGAAGTGAAAGGAGCACACTTAAGAGGGGAAGTATTCAATTCCAGCCATCTGGCACCCCTCTCTGCCTGTGTAATGCAGCCCATAACAATCATGCCAGAAAGCAAGAAGCACAAATGTCCCATGTAAGCAAATGTGATTTCCCCTTAATATAAAGACACCCCAGGATTTGTTCATCTCTGTCTCTATCACAGATGTTCTTCTGAATTTGCCCTCTGTCATTTGGGTTACAATATCAGTGGACCTTGGAAATAGACTTTGGATCTGAACCCTCAAAGGTGATATATAAATTATTTAAACAAATAAATAAATAAACTTTTTACGCTGATGATCACAGGCATGTTTGAGCAGTCAAGTCAAACAAAGTTAACACAGAGCTCCTTCAGACGGGGTGGAAATCGTGTTCTGTTACGGTTGGTTCAGAAGCTGCATCTCTTTCGTTTCTGCAATGAGCTGCAATTGATCATTTATATATCACCTTTGAGGATTCAGATCCTTCCAAAGTCCATTTCCAAGGTCCATGGATATTATAACCCAAATGACAGAGAAAAAGAGAATTGACCACGTGGCCCATTCAGTTTAGTGAGACAGCACCCTCTAGTGGGTGTTTTATAGTGAAACCTCTCCTGCACACGGCAGGAAATCGTGACAAATAACGTTAAAGCTCAGAAGAGTCGCATTTAATGAAGTTTATTTTATAACGGAAAAAATGGCAGAAGGTGCAGGAGACGCATACGAGGACCACAGCATCGTTAAAATGGCCCGCAAAGATCAGTGAGTGGCCAGTCAAAAGCCTGCTTTAAAATGCTCATCTGAAGGACCCCATAGTCTATGATTGCAGCATTGCCAAACAAGACTTGCAAACACTCCCAACACAGGTTGAGATCAAGATATTCAACACACCCTGGTTCCACCCACATTTTGAAGGTTGATGACAATACATGTGACACATTTTGCAAGACAAACTCAACACGTTCGTTAACTCACAGGGGGAGAAAAGTCAAGTCATTTTAAGACAACCTTTTTAAAAAAAATGAAAACCCCAACAAAGTGTTATGAATCAGCCTTTGCTCCAGATTTAAAATAGTTCACCCATCTCAATGCAAGCATAACAAAATATTAACATACCAACCTAATTATAATGCTAGTAATTGTAATCTCAGGGGGGGACAACCTTTGTTTTATGCTAAGCACAGCCAGAATGAGTGATCTCAGTTGAGCTGCAGCTTAAAATATTATGGCTTTCAAACGGTTTCAACTGGATTTAACCCCAAAGCCACACATCTGGCCAAAAAAACAAAAACAAAATCTAAATTTAGAAATCCAAGCTTGAACTGAAATGGTGGCAAACCTCATTTAAACTCTTGCGTTTTTAACAACAACAGCAACAAAAAGTCTCAGATTGGAAGCCAAGAGTAGAAGCTGATATTGGCCCTGTTCTGAAGACACCTTAAACCAGCCTTCCTCAACCTGGGGCGCTCCAGATGTGTTGGACTGCATCTCCCAGAATGCCCCAGAGCTGGCTGGGGCATTCTGGGAGTTGTAGTCCAACACATCTGGAGCGCCCCAGGTTGAGGAAGGCTGCCTTAAACCATGGCTTTAACCACAGTGGTTCACTGGGCTGTGTTCAGAAGATGCCTTAAACCATGGCTTTCACCATGGTGAAAAAAGCAAAAAGCCCTATTCACCGTGGTTAAAGCTGTGGTTTAAGGTGTCTTCGGAACAGGCCCTATGCTCCCTCAAACAGACTTTGTCGCTTTTCACCCCTTAACCATAGCTAAAATTGGGCACATTTTTCCTTTGGGAACTGTTAAGGAAGGGTCCCTCCGTCCTGCTTGGAGCACCAATTTAGCAAGACTGATGTTGACATGCAGCGAGAGACTGTGGAGTTTCCAGGCCTTTCTCTTTAGAGTAACCTTCCCCAACCTCGTACCCTCCAGATGTTTTGGACTACAACAATCCCCAGCCAATATGGCCACTGGTGATTGTAGATGATAACCATTTCCGTTAAAGCTTAGACTTCTAAATTTAGATTTTCTTTGGCCAGAAGGTTGGAGAAAGCCTCTGTTTGAGGAGTCTGGTGTCTTGTGGGAGGTGCTCTGCTTCCCTTTTCTCCTGCACATTGGAGCTAAGTGCCAATCTGCACTTTACAATAAACACACTATAAAAAAAGCACAAACATTTAAACCTGCTAGTTTTATTTATAAGAAAAAGAGAGTGTGGAGTTTCGGTACAGAACAGGTTCCCACTCCAGATCGAGGGCCTGCACCAGTTTTCCAATAAAAACTGCAGCTGATTTCTCTTCAGAACGAAAGCGGCCAGTTTAAGCACACTTTTTTGTCCTTTTTCAAAAGAGCGTTTATTGTGTAATTTGTAGTTTGTCCTGTGGAGCAGTTTCCAGGAGCAGTATAAGTAGGGCGTCCATATGGAAAGGAGGACAGGGCTCCTGAAGCTTTAACGGTTGTGATGAAGAGGGAATTTCACCAGGTGCTGCATGCATACAGAGGACACCTGCTGAAATTCCCTTTTCTATACAGCTGTTGAAGAAACAGGAGCCCCGTCCTCCTTTTCATAGGGTCACCCTAGTATAAAGGTACCCATGTGACCATTAACACAGTGGGAGAAAGTATGCAGTTTCCCCAGCTTGGGGAAGTTGTGTTTCTCCCTCTGTCCTCCCATCATGCTGCACTGATGGGGGTCTTAAAGGCTCTTTTAAAACCTTGGATTAAGAGGGACTTTAAGGCCACAACTTGCGCAGAAGGGGAAAGGAAAAGTGCACTTTCTGGGGCCTCCAAAAAATGCACAATTCTCCCGGCAAACCATTCACCATTAGCAATCCTCACCACCATCAATCATGGCTTTAAAGACCCTCTTAATCCAAGGTATTAAGAGGGCCTTTAAGGCCAGGATTGGCGTGGGGTAGGGGAAAGCAAAGCACACAATCCCCCTGGCCACACTAGTGCCGCACCGGGGGAATTGCACACTTTCTGGAGGCCCCAGAAAGTGCAGGTTGTCGAGCGCTTGTCTGGGCCAGCTCCCTGTCCCCAATGCTTACCTCACAAGGCGGTTATTGTAATGGTTGAGAGTGGCAAACAAATCTCCATTTGGCCATGAAGCTCACTGGCTGACCTCAGTCAGGCCTAGCGTATTATCTCAGGCTGACCTACTTCCCAGGGACGTTGCAAGGAAAAAATGTGCATGTCGGGTTGGGGTGGGGAGACTATTTACATAGTCCTGAGCAATTTGGAGGAAAGGTGGAATAAAACTTAAATTAAAAACAAGCCCCCTGAGCCAATTCCTCTTCTGAAATGAAACAAAAGGATACTGTTTTAGTTTCTGTCTTTGGCTCATTGAGTTGCTCTTGTCGATGACCTTCCCCAGGCCTGCAACCCAGTGATTGCAATCAACTTCAGAGCCAGCAATGAGGTCCAGGTTTTTCCTCTGGTCTTTGAAGATGATAGAAAAGCAGCGATATTCAGGTACATCCCTGGCGTATTTTTCCATCCCTTCTGTCTTGTGGCCTGCCCTCACGTCCTGGATATCCTCTATGGAGACTGTGAGAACAAACAGGATACTTGTTATCAGGGGTGCGCGGGCAAGCCAGCCTTATCTGCACTTTGCCACGGTTATTCCTAAATCCTATTCCCATGCTCTCTTCCAGTGTTTTCCCAAAATGTGTTCCCTGAGCACCTGTACAAACCATTTCCCCCAGCCTCTGAGAAAGATCAGCCACTTTCCACCCCAGGAGTTCCCAGTCTCCTCTGCATAGGGATGGATCAGACGCATTCTCTGAAGAAGCTTTCTACATAGAAGTAAAATTCAATACCAACAACAACAACACCCTTATAAGCTAAAAGAAAACCAGGGAGAATCCAAATGCAATGGCCAGAATCCACTCAGAACTAGTCGGAACTCTAAAGAAGCTATCCTTCCACACCTAACCAAAAATGTGCATTTTCCTCAGAGGCTAAAGTGTGAAAATGCACATTTTGGGAGGAATTTGTGCGTTGGGGGCGGGGGAATGTGTGCATTTTCATACACGCAAATTTGCGCAAATTTGAACTTGTGCAAATGCGGAAACTGAAAACAATCCAATTCCATCGACGGGTGGATAACAGAATGAAAGGTGCCTAATGATCAACGAAACACAGACAGAGTGGATTTTACCCAATCCTGTACATCCCTGGCATATAGCCTTCACAACTAGTAGCCATTAAAGTAGCCTTATCCTCCATAATTGGTCTAAACGCCTTTTAAAGTCATCTAAATTGGCAGTGCTCGCCACATCCTGTGGTGGCAAATTCCATAGTTTAACTATGCACTGTGTGGAGAAGTACTTCACACACCCTGATCTAACAATATAAAATCACAGCAGGGCTTGTACAGAACGCTGCAGAAAGCAGATAAGACATAATGCTATCTAACTAAACCACTAGCCTACAATGAATCCTGAGATACGCATAGCGAGATGGCACAAACCACAAATTATCGCTTCTCCACAGGCAACCGTAAATGCTATCCGGACCCTTCAAGTTCAGGATTTGTGAGCCACTTTATCTTGTGTGAAGGACTACAAATTGTTGGTGGGAGAAATCACTGATGCTGGACTTCCTCTAATCTTCCTGGATTGAAACGCTGTGCTTTCATGCTAACATCTAAGGGCAAAGCAATGCCAACTCAACTTGAACAGCAGGTTAAAGACTCAACCCTATGTACAGTATGTTGTGTGTGAGAGAAAAGTCCTCCAGGACTTTTCTCTTCTCTCTAAACATTGCGCCATAGGACGAGGTGCGGAAGGTCTCCTTTGAGGCTGGAATTCCACATGTACCATCAAAAGCCACCCATGGTAACAGCATACTACCAGTAGCAGTATTGATTGAGGGTGTTCATAGAATCATAGAATAGTAGAGTTGGAAGGGACCTACAGGGCCATTGAGTCCAACCTCCCACTCAATGCAGGAATCCACCCTAAAGCATCCCTTGCAGATGGTTGTCCAGTTGCCTCTTGAATGCCTCTAGTGTGGGAGAGTCCACAAACTCCCTAGGTAACTGGTTCCATTGTCGTACTGCTCTAACAGTCAGAAAGTTTTTCCTTATGTCCAACCGGAATCTGGCTTCCTGTCACTTGAGCCCGTTATTCCGTGTCCTGCACTCTGGGAGGATCGAGAAGAGATCCTGGCCCTCCTCTGTGCGGCAACCTTTCAAGTATTTGAAGAGTGCTATCATGTCTCCCCTCAATCTTCTCTTCTCCAAAAATGCAGTTATTGTTAACTTCATTTTTAAATGCCATTTTTCTACTATGAGGTGGGTTAGACAGCGAGCCACAAAAAGCTACACGATAAGCAGCAAAGACAACCCAGATTTGAAATTCAATTTCTAGAACTGGTGGAAGTTCCATCCTGGCCTCTCTCTCTCTCTCTCATGCTAACTATCATCAAATCTGAGATTATAAGGAGTTGCTATGTACTGAGGACTGAATCACAAGTGTAGCAGAAGATTCATGACTTTACACATGGGTATACCAATCCTGTATCAACTGGGGGTAAAGGTTAGGAGAGAGGCAGGCAACTTGTTCTGACTCTATACTGTTAGCCTCACCCTACCCGGTGCCTGTTTACACTTCCCTGTGCCTGTTTGCATTCTCTTTCCCTCCTTATTGTTTACTACAACTTTATTAGATTGTAAGCCTATGTGGCAGGGTCTTGCTATTTACTGTGTAATCTGTACAGCACCATGTACATTGATGGTGCTATATAAATAAATAATAATAATAATAATTGTGCTCCTCCAGATATTTTGGCCTACAACTCCCATCAGCCCTAGACAGAATAGCCAATGGTGTGGGACCATGGGAATTGCAGGCCAAAACATAAAGAGGGCCCGAAACTGCGGACCACTGGTTTATTTATTTATTTATTACATTTCTATACCACCCCATAGCTGAAGCTCTCTGGGCGGTTTGCAAAAAGTTAGACACAACAATTTAAAACCATCAAAAGCATGCAAACAACAATATCCATTTAAAACAGCTATTCTGGGGTCAGTTAAAAAGAACTCAACATATGTTGTTAACTGCCTGGGAGAAGAGAGAAAAGTCTTGACCTGGCACCGAAAAGATAACAATGTTGGCGCCAGGCGAGCCTCATTGGGGAGATCATTCCATAATTGGGGGGCCACCACTGAAAAGGCCCTCTCCCTTGTTGCCATCCTCTGAGCTTCCCTCAGAGTAGGCACCCGGAGGAGGACCTTAGATGTTGAGGTTTAGGATTTAATGCAAAAGTTCCAAGCAGGCAGAGGCGCTGAATACATTTCCCGTCTGCACTTTTTATCCACATTCCCAATTCATCCTCCAAGGTCAATCCCCCACCACAAGGTTGGAATTAGTCCAGCTGGAAGTAAAGCAGCTGAATTAAGGCTTGCAGGGAGAGATGCAGAGAAGAGGGTTCCCTGTCTTCATCTGAGCACCCCTTTTGTGCTTTAAATCGCATCACATACCCCTCACTTTACAGACGGAAAGAGCCAGAACCAGTGACCCGCTGAGGAGCAAGCAAGCTCACCGACTTCCCAAACAAGAAGCCAGCCAACACACCAACATCATCATCATGTGTTTATATCCAGCAATTCTCCCAACGTTATAAGTGTATACTTCCTCCAGCAATTGAGGTTTTTCTTCCGAATTTGATCTGGCAGTGGGATTAGCTTGTGGACATTGTCGTGGCAGGGAAAATGCAGTCGCTTCATTTTAAACGGGAAAGCTCTTTGCTGGACAGGATTTAGCAGGTTTGATAAATGCCAGTGGTCAAACGAACCCGGAAAAGAGATTCACAGATCACTTGAGCCTGGCACAACATGTCTCCATCAGCAAATATTTGTTGGAAACGTGTCCAAAAGCACTGATGTAAAAATGACTCCTGTGCTGCTCTCTTAAATACATTTGCCTGGGCAAAATGCAATATTTCTACACGGAAAACACTTTCCTATAAGAATTAGCAAAGCCCCTGGGCATAGATTGTGAGCTGTGACAGTTTCACATACATGCTATTTTGCCATGCGTAGAGATAGTAAAATACACAAGTGTTGTAAACACAAAGGTTACAAGTTAATTCCTGCATCCTTTCTGCCGAGGAAATTTTCAATGGGCAAAGCGCCCCACATCTCATAGAATTAAACACAGCATATGTTCAGGATCAAAGGGTGCTTCCAGATGAGGCGTTTATTGTGCAATTACCCGGCTTCATTCATGCAATGTTATGGGGGGTCCAGATGTTGTTGTCGTCATCATCATCATCATCTCTTACCCACCTCTCCACTTGGATCGAGGCGGGGAACAACAGTGAATATAAAACTTTTTCCATTTCTAACCCTCCCATTTTACCACTGATTCTTCTATCATTTTTCCTTATCGCAGATAATCCTTTAAGGAGGGAAAGACAGAATTCTGCCTATTCCCCCCTCCCTTTTTTTATTGGTTTTGCTAAGAGGAACATCTAAAGACTGCAGCCTTATCCCCATGTAATGGGAACTACGTGGTTATTTCTCATCAGTAACTTTACAACATAAAGATCACATGGGATAAGAAATTTATGATCTTGATGTTCTGATATTACCAGAGTGGCATAGCATGGAACCAAAAGGGACTAGTAAATCATGCTTTGAGTCTCTGTAACTTCCTGCAAGCTTAAGCACCGTGTGAAGTGCATAGTTAAACTACGGAACTCACTACCACAAGATGGAGTGTTGGGTAGCAATTAGGATGGCTTTAAAAGGGGATTGGACAAATTCGTGGAGGAGAAGGCTCTCAACGGCTACTAGTCCTGATGGCTATGTGCTACCTCCAGTATCCAAGGCAGTAAGCCTGTGTGCATCAGTTGCTGGGGAACATGGGTGGGAGGGTGCTGTTGCACTCATATCCTGCATGTGGGCTTCCTGTCAACAGCTGGTCAGCCACTGTGTGAACAGAATGCTGGACTAGATGGACCCTGGGTTTGATCCAGCAGGGCTCTTCTGATGTTGTTAGGGTGATGCCATATGAGGCTTTTACAATGCCACCACCCTGTGTCATTCCTGGAATTTTTTCCCCCTGTGTCCCGATGACACTGTCTTCAACGCACAATCCTTCATTTTTCTCCACAATTCCTTTTCTTCACAGAAAAAATCGTTAAGAAAGAAAAAGGTGGGAATCTCTGCACGATGCCTTCTGATTGGTGGGTCTAGGAGCCCTCTGTCAAAACTCACCTAAACACACCAGGAGATCTGGCTATAAAACACTCTTCCCTCTTGCCAATGCAACCCCTACATAGTAACCAAGCGGCTGCTGGAAGAGTGCGCTCAAGATCAGCTTCCCTTGGTGCAACAACTCATGGAACACTTTGGTTCCTACTTTATGCTGTTATTACGACAGTAGCAATGGTGGCTTAGGTATTCGGAGCATAAATAAATAAATGATGCTGTCGCAAGTCTAGGCTAGCATTCCTGAGGTGAAGTCAACAGCTGCTTTTTTTAAAAAATGGAAGCCTTAAATAGGGGGGCTGTCTATACCACTTCAAAGCTCCGTGGTGGTTGAGAATTGGCGCTGCGTCGGTTATACAATGCAGACGCCGATTCGCAGTCACCATGGCGCTTTGCCCCAAAGCTGCACTTTTAAAAGCTGGGGACTTACCCCCACTTTTTTCTTCAAAGTGAGGTTACCGTGACCCTTCCACGATGTGACTTCACTCTGTAGTCAATCTGGGGGGGGGGGGGCGGCTCCAGTACCTGATGGCCTGAGAACCCCACGCTCCCTGCAGACGTCGGGATTTCTCACCCCCATCTCGCAGAAGCGATACCGCAGGGTTTCAGGGGGAAGGAGCGACCAAGGGACACTGTGAAGACAGGCCCAAGGACTATATCGCTTGGATTAATTTACAGTCCTGCACAGCCTGCTCTCTCAAAACAGAATTGATTCTAGTCCTTAGGAACTTTAAATGCTTTTCCAGCTCCACTACTGTGATCTGAACAGAGGTACTTAACTGCTAGACCACACTAAATCCCCTTATTAATGGGTCAGGTAATGCTGATAACAATGCTCAATCGAGACTAAAATGGCCACTAGCATTGTTTTAATCGGTACGATGTTGGCTCCCCCATACAAGCATTTCTGTGTTTTTCTTTCAGACGTCTGTGAACTCCGCCACTCGGATGGCGTCCTGGTAGTTAAAATCCCGGACCTGTTATCTAGTGCCCAGATTAATCTCTTTCGGTCTTCTCCTGGGAACGGAGGGGAGCAGAAATCAGGAAGCAAACTAGATAAGAGCTTTTTTTCCCTTAACGTTCCCACAAAGGAAAATCCCCACCACCACCACAATAGTGACAATCTGTCAGTGAAGATAAGTAGTCTCCACAGAGGCACCAGAGGAGGTATTTCTGATGGCTGAAAATTTAGCAGAAAATAAAAATGGGGCATCAGTTGAAAAAGAACCAAAAAATAAATGCTAAAGAGCATATAACTGCACAAAAATATTGCGAGTGACAAACCAATACAATAGAAAATAACAATATAGCAATATACAAAGTACACAGAAATGGGCTAATTGTAACCATTTAACAGATCCTTACTGTGCCAGGTTCTCTGTGTTCCCCAGTATCTATTTTCTTTCTCTTTCTCTTCCCCTCTCATTTCATTTCAGTAATTTCATTTATTACATTTCTATAACACGCAAAAGCCAAAGCTTTTTGGGTGGTTTACAAAGATTAACCCCCTAAAAACATAATAGAATAACATGATGTAAAACTATTTATGTATAATATAAAACATCTTTTAAAAATAAATACAAATCAGAGGACCCATTAAAAACCTTATTCACAGTCAAGTGGTTGGGAGGAAGAGTCTTAACCTGGAGGGATGGTGCCAGGCAAATCTCATTGGAGGAAGATGTTCCATAATCAAGAGGCTACCACTGAGAAGGCCTCTCCTTTGCTGACTTCTCTGAATGTCCCTCGGAGTAGGCACTTGGAGGAAGATCCCTGAGTACTCTCTGGCTGCGTTCAGACAACACAATAGTCAATAGTGGTTTAAGCAGTCAACCATTGGTTACATAGGCCCTTTCTACACCCAAGGATTATCCCAGGAAAATGGAGGGATCATCCCTGCCTACTCCTGGGATCCCCTGTGTGTCATTTGGATGCACAAGGATGATCCCAGGACGATCCCAGGGGGAAAGGCAGGTGTAAGAACAGCCATAGTCAATGATTGGTTATTGCATTGTCTGTCGGGCAAAAACCACCCCACGGTTGACTATTTCTTCAAAATAACTCAGCTCTGCAGAGTTGACTATCCGCACAACCATTAGTTAGTGTGTTGTCTGTCGGGCTCTGTGGACTATTTTGCAGGTTTGAGTTGACTCTCTCAGCTGGCTACAGAGTTTCCGGGCAAGAGTGGCCAAAACCAAGCTGACTGCTCTGCTACAGGTGGCACAACTCGCAGAGGCTGCTGGGATAGCACTGGGAGGACTGGGGGTGTGGGGCAGGGAGAGGGGCGGAGGCTGGGTCAGTCCAATGTCGGGTTGACTATTAGTCTACTGAACACCAGCCCCAACCACTCCACAGTTGTGTAGGAACATTTTGTGTGGGGAGTGCCCCCTAGATAAACAACTGTCGAATTGACTATTAAGCTACCACTGACTATTGTGTTGTCCAAACGCAGCCTCTAGGTCTCAATGGCCCCCGAGCACACCGTAAGCGCCCAAGCTCAGACAGGGATTCTCCCTTGACCTTTCTCCCTTGGCCATGTCTGGCACCTGAGGTTGGCATGGCTGGGCACCAGCCGAGGCTCCCTCTGCAAGGGGGCCCACAGACGCTCCTCAGCATTACTACTTGCTCATTGGCCCGCCTTTGTCTTTGCAAGAAGAAGGAGGAAAAGCAGCAGCAGAAGCAGGTGACAAGGGCAACAAGGAGGAGGGGGCCATGGAGGGTGCTTTGCCCAAGTGACCTTCCAAAACCAGGAGATGGCAGTGCCATCAACACCCCACTGCTGCCTCCAGACGTGACTCTTATAGGCCTCCAAACCGCCCCTGGCCAGGCCTTATGATGGGAAGGGTGCAAACCGCAGACTCTCAGGAAGGCTGGCATGTCATTGGTCTTGTCAGAAATATCCGGGATCGAAGTCCAGCCGGAAGCATCAAGCTGAGGCCTCACTGCCGTCATGTCCAACTTAATCTCCATCCAACGGAGGCTGGTGGCTCCGATTTCGGTGGGGCTGTGAATCAGTCAGAACCAGCCAGAACTCTACAGGAATTACTGGAGGCACCGAACCTATTTTGGGGATAGGGCTCAGCACCTTGGATAGCTCCTTCAGAGTTCTGGCTTGTTCTGACTGAAACCCAGAATGGATTCACAGCCCCACCGAATTCGGAGCCAGCAGCCTTCACTGTCTCCATCACTCCGCACACCACCATTGCTGTTTGTTCTGGGTTGGGGAGGCATTCCTATTTCTTTCCTCGTGCTGATGGCATCATGTTCAGATCCCTGGCATCTCTGGTTAGGTCACTGCCTTGGAGGGCTGCTACTGGTCAAAGTAGACCACCCTTCTGCAATCTGGGGTTCTGCAACTGGGCTGGGGATGACAGCAGCTGCAGTCCAATGCACCTGCAGGAACTCAAGTTAGGGAAGTCTGAAACAGACGCTAGTCTGCATAGCGTGATAATCTTGAGATGCAGCAGCTCCCCTTTTTCCTGCTACCTGCCTCCTAAAAAATTTACGTAGGGTGACCCTATGGAAAGGAGGACAGGGCTCCTGTATCTTTAACAGTTGTATTAAAAGGGGGAATTTCAGCAGGTGTCATTTGTAGGCCTGCAGCACCTGTTGAAATTTCCTCTTCATCACGACAGTTAAAGCTGCAGGAGCCCTGCCTTCTGTTGTATCTGGTCACTCTAATATAGCTCCTGCAGCTTTAACTGTTGTGAAGAAGAGGGAATTTCACCAGGTGCTGCATGCGTACTAACGACACCTGCTGAAATTCCCTTTTCTATACAACTGTTAAAGATACAGGAGCCCTGTCCTCTTTTCCATAGGGTCACCCTACCTAAAATGGGCTCGCCATCCAGCCTGCTTTCGGGACCCTTCGCCCTGCCTTGCCTCTGCATCCCAGCCCTAATCTTGTAAGTTAGACATCTTGCTGGTTCTTGAGAGTCCCATATCAAAACCAACCCCGCTGTAGCCTGCAAAACAATCAGAGGAAATGAGAGCAGCCAGAAGAGCCAGGCAGGTCATGAGGCCCACAGACCAGAGACTGGGGAACGAGGAGAGCGCCCTGTGACACGTCCCTCTGGGACGGGCCAATCTCAGCCTCAGCCTGGGCCACTCAGTGCTCTTACCATTGAGAAATGAGAGGAGGAGGAAGAGGAGGAGGAGAAGGAGGCCTCCCATTCCCTGATAAGGGAGGCATCCGGCGTCTGTGAGAACAGGCTGCCTTTCGGAGCACTGAGCTGGCTTCAAAACACTCTGAAGCACTTTGAAATGCAGTGTCGGGTTCTGACAGTGCCATCGGGAGCACAAGTCGCTCCTGACTCCCTCCATAGTGGTCTCCCATATCTCAATGGAAGGGACGGCCCACGAACGAGTGAGAAGAAGCAGCTCTTGCATTTTAAGGGGAGCCACTGAGGACATCTTGACTGACCCCCCTCCCCAGCATTCAAAGCACCTGGAGTTGGCACCAAGCAGAGTCAAAGTCACAGGGGACCTTGTCGGGGCCCAAGTCCCCTCAAGGATATTCCAGGTTCCTCATCTGCATTTTTAACTTTCATTTTAAAAAAAGAAAAAGTATGTCTCCAGCTCCTTTTACTTATGGAGATTTAAGGAAGAGAGTGCTGGCAGTATCATTCCCTTGATATGTGATGTTCAGGATGTGAGTGCCGATATTTATGTAGCCAAAATGGCACACACGAGAGGGAATTATCAGCAGGCTTGAGGGGAGTTCAAGGGTTGCAGAAGCACAACAAATATTTGCAAGGGGGAAATCCCTAAAGAGGGAATAGGATGGATCCAGAACAACCTAATGAGGATGGAACGTGGTCATGGAATACTGGTTGGTTTCCTGACCGTTAGTGGGGGCATTAGTTGAACTAGTTGTATGTATTTTATGGTGTTTTCTTTTATGGTGTTCCCTCGATCCAGAGGGAGGCGGGTAACAAACAAACAAACAAACAAATAAATAAATAAATAAATATTATTATTATTATTAAACAGGCTGGAAGGGGGAACGGAAAGCAGTATCCTGAACAGGAGCAACACCATACCTCACCATTTTGTTGCAGGTCCCATTCGTTCTACCTTATTGCTCATTTAGGGTGACCCTATGGAAAGGAGGACAGGGCTCCTGTATCTTTAACAGTTGTATAGAGAAGGGAATTTCAGCAGGTGTCATTTGTGCGCATGCAGCACCTGGTGAAATTCCCTCTTCATCACAACAGTTAAAGCTGTAGGAGTCCTGTCCTCTTTTGAATCTGGTCAAGAGGGCAGGGCTCCTGCAGCTTTAACTGTTGTGATGAAGTGGGAATTTCACCAGGTGCTGCATGCATACAAATGACACCTGTTGAAATTCCCTTTTCTATGCAACTATTGCTCATTTCAAAAGCAAAACTTTCCTAGCTTTCCAGTGTCCAGGCCAATGACCATGGGATAGGTCACTGGAGGCTCCGATGTCAGTGGGGCGGTGAATCCATTCTGGGTTTCAGAACGCTCAAGGAGCTATAGAGGTGTGTAGCTGTTCTGTCTGAAACCTGGACCAGATTCACTACCCTACTGACATCAGAGCCACTAGCCTCCACTGGGATGGCTAACAATCCCTTGGCCCTTCATTTGGCATTTTCTTTCATGAAAATCACGTTCTAAATTAGCCAGCTTTAATTTAAACACATTACAAGGCTTGCATTTTTGCTCTTTCATCCCTCACCCCACCCACCGTGTATCCTTGCCTCCCTACCCCCAATTACAAATCGCCTGGCTATGAGAAATAGCTGCCAAGCATAATCCTGCGTTTACTCTTTGTCTAATGAATTAAATCTAAACTAGGCTCATGCCAAGCTACATTTCCATTAGGCAGGATATTCGGCATACCGTGAATCAGGCTGATTTCACACGAGGAATTTTTCCTAGCCTGCATGTGTGAAAATGACGTCCGAGCTCAGGAGCTGATTTGGAACTTGAAGGACTCCGCATACATCTATTTAAAG
This sequence comes from Elgaria multicarinata webbii, assembly GCF_023053635.1. NCBI lineage: Eukaryota > Metazoa > Chordata > Lepidosauria > Squamata > Anguidae > Elgaria > Elgaria multicarinata. The sequence continues at coordinate 40,911,993 of NC_086171.1, read as the reverse complement.
ATCTACAATGGAAGGCATCCTGGAGGAAACCCCGCCGAAACGTCTGAACAATGATGCTGTCAAGGCAATCAATAGAACAAGCAGAAGAGACCTCAAATGCAGAAAGACCGGCTTACTGTATTTTGAAGTAAGATAAGAGTTCCCATGAGAGCATTATGTCCAGAGTCTAAAATTACCTAACTGTGTAGGGTGACCATATTTGGGGAACCAAAAAAGAGGACACCCAATGGGCTTCCAGAAAACATGTATTCCCCCACACACGCTAATGGTAGCCACCATTAGCATGGTGGGGAAAATGATGTGAACCACCCAGAGAGCTCCGGCTATTGGGCAGTATAGAAATGTAATAAATAAATAATAAATAAATAAATAAATAAGTATATAAATAAATAAATGTGCTCTCTGGAAGCCCTAGAAAGACCTTAAAGATCCTGATTGGAGGAGAAGGGGAAAGCATGTCATTCCTGCCCCTCCCCACTCCAATCGGGGTCTTTTCTATAATGTCCGGGAATGACTCTCTTTCCCCTTTAAGGCTGTAATTGGAGAAGTGGAGGGAGTGGTGCACCTCCAGAAAGCACATCATTCCCTCCCCGCCATGCTAATGGTGGCCTTGAAGGGGATAGTGTGTCATTTCCAGGCATTATAGAAAATCACAGAAAATTCCCTGACACCCAGGATAGAACAAAACCCCGGGGAAATCCGGACAGTTGGTCACCCTATAACTGTGCAACTGTATCTTAGGTGAGGCAGGTGCAGGGCCAGCCCTACCATTAGACTACAAGTCAGATTCAACCACTAGTCCATTCACCTTCGGTACATGGAATGAGGCAAGGGAGGTGGCACCTCATTTTTTGCTGCAGTCAGCAAAATGTATTGGGCCAACCCTGGGCCGGTGGCTACCAGAGAGAGGGTCTACTCAGTGGTGGAAGCGCTGTTCTGGATGTTCCCTCTGGAGAGGCTTTCCTGGTGCCAGGCAAAGACTTTTTATTATTATTTTCTGGAACTACTATGGCCCCGTTTTAATCCCGTTGGCTGTTTTATGCTGCTTTCACAATTTTGCATTTGTTAGCTTATTTTCTTGTGCTTTTCAAATTCACATTTTACGCATCTTTTTTAAATATAAACTGCCCTGGATATATATCTCATTGAAGTGAAGAGCGGTATTAAAATACTTATAATGCAAATACATAAACAATGCCTATTTATCAAGCCACGGATCACTTTGCAAGAATGGGTGGGTGTGACGCACACACAAAACCACAGGTTGTGCATTGTCATGTGCCTTAGCATTTATGCAGTTACATGGATGCATGCTAGAGACCAGATGCATCCCATCTCCCAATCAGAAATTCAACTTCTAGAGATTTTGGGCAGGGAAGGAGCAGAACCCTAAACAATGCTAATGGTGGCCTCAGTATTTGAGGCAGTAAGTCTGTGTGCACTAGTTGCTGGGGAACATGGGTGGGAGGGTGCTGTTGCACCATGTCCTGCTTGTTCATCCCTGGCCGATGGCTGGTTGGCCACTGTGTGAACAGAGTGCTGGACTAGATGGACCCTTGGTCTGATCCAGCATGGCTCTTCTTATGTTCTTAATGATAAATCTAACTGCTCACACAAGCACAATTTTAACAATAACAATTTGTAAAGGAGCAAAGAAGAGAAAATGACTTGCTGAGGGTTCAGTGATTGAGAAACAGAGACTGTGCCCTGGTCAGGAGTAACGTTCCTGTTTTAGTGGAGCTACGCATGACTGGAAGTCACTGCGGTTTCTAAACAAGCTTTATATGCGAAGAAATGAGAAAGTGTTTTGGATTAACTAATATTGTGAAAGCTGCAGCAGATATTAAACAAGTATCTTTGATGTGTCTCCCCCAACATCATCACAAGATTGGCTTGCAAATAATGAGATTTAAAACTAATGGGAATAACTTTCCTAATGTTTTCTCTAAACCACAAGGACTAGAAATTTAAAATGCTGATGTTTTTTAAGGAAGGGAAAGAAAGTTGAAATACTTATATACCTGGACAATGAATCGCAAGGTTTTTTTTAGATTTTAAGAAATATACATTTTCACTTTAATGCGGGGTAACGCTTTGAGAAAGGCAACGGAGTTTTAAGAATTTGGGCTGTCATATAGAGACCTTGTTTTATTGTCGTGGTTGTAACAGCCTTTGTGCCATAAGACAAATGAAATGTATTCTAATTCTGTTCCAGAAAGGCAACTGGCAAGAAACCTAGGTTACCCTCAACCCATTTAACTTTGGCAGTAGCTTTGAAATCCAATCAAATAGCACAATTTCGAAAAAATATATTTGAAAATCCAGTTTAGGCAGGGCTTGAACAAGTCTTTCATGTACTGTATTTATCAGCTTCATGTTTCCTGCAACATATACAGTAGGGGTTGACTTTCTTTCTTTTTTAAAAGGCACACACCCTTATTTGCTTTGTAACTAGATGTTATCTGTTCAAGGACTTTGCTTTTCGTTCAAGGCTGGGCACTAAGGAGGCGAGTAGCAAGTGAAATGGAAAGTTAGCCGAAGCCTAACCCTGTACTGATTTTTTTAAATAACAACAGACACAGATACACACAGAAAGCTTAAACGTCCAAAAATCAGAACGGCCCCATTGCACTAAATGTATTCCAGGAGTGTCAAATACCATCAGGCTGTTTTGGGGTCCCTTAAACATGCTGAACACCCCCAACCATATAGAGTTGCCAACTTCTGGGCAGAGGTTGGCAGGTAATCGTGTTTTGCTCCCTCCTGTAAAAAGCTGCTCCTGCTGATTTTTGCACGTTGGAATTCTCTTAAAGGGAAGGGAACAGGTTCCAGCCAGGCTGTTGTTTTTCTACCACTGGTTCCAGGTCGGAAGCCAATGGAGGCCTTTAGCAGATGAAAGGGGCATTGTCAGATTGAATTCACGGTATAAACCTTTAAGAACAGATACTTTGCCAAAGCGGCAGGAAAAGTTTCCAAGCCCTTCAGTTTCTGGATTCATTCTGTTTATTCCACCAGATCTGCTAATGCTGTTCTGACTCCCATCCTTCCAAACTTTGGATTTTCTCACCAGGCACTCAGTCCAACACTGACAGCTAGCAGAAATATTTTTAAACAAAGAGTGTTGGACGTAGGAGCGCAAGGTGATATAACAGCGCTCACATCCTTAAGAACAGCAAAATGGCTAGCTAGCACAAAATACCTACACCAACTTGAGAAATACCTATCAGTACCCATGAAAATGGAACACCGGAAAGCCCTTACATGTTAAAGGTTTGAACAAATGCATACTGTGATGAAATGGGGGAGATTCCATGGCATACCAGTAGAAGACAGGTTATGTGTTTGTGGAGAGCTAGTTCCAGAGGACATAACACACTATATATTTGACTGCCCCTTATATATAGATATAAGGAAAAGTTATTGAGCCTTTTTTAAAGAAAGTGAAATACTGGGGTGCTAAGGAAAAACTGAGTTATTTATTATATTCAACCAACCCATATGTGATACAAAGGGTTGCCCTATTTGCAGTGAAAGCTAATAGATGTAGAGCAAAGTTTTTAGATACTGTTGGTGTGTTGTTATAAAGATTCAGAGATATAAATGAAATGTCATTGAGAAGCAATTAAAGGTTTCTGTGTGTCCGCTGTGCTCCTATCTTACTATCCTTTTAGTAATGCATGTTACGTTTTTGATAGCTCTGTAATTTTTAACCATATGTAATTTTTATCATGTATAGTATAGCAAAATGTCAAGTTTGTATGTGTTGCAATGATCTGTGGATTGAGCAATAAACATATTGATTGGACTCCCAATTCACAGGGAAATTGTAGTAAAGATAAAAAGACCCAATGGACTATAGGAAATAAGAAGGAGCAAAGGCTTGGACCAGAGGAGAGCTCTTGCTTTCTACCTAATCCCAGGTTTACTCTTAGGGTGACCCTATGGAAAGGAGGACCGGGCTCCTGAACCTTTAACAGTTCTATAGAAAAGGGAATTTCAGCAGGTGTCATTTGCAGGCATGCAGCCCCTGGTGAAATTCCCTCTTCATTACAACAGTTAAAGCTGCAGGAGACCTGCCCTCTGTTGTATCTGGTCAGCACTCCTGTTATAGTCTGGCTGTGCTATGTTAAGTGTGAACGAACACTTACAGAGCTGCGACTCGGGCGACCTTAGCATCTTCTTGGACTCCTGCCATATTGTCTTGCAGTCTTCCTGGAGCTTGTAAAACCTCTCTCTTCTCCAAGAGTTGGATTTGATTTTCAGCAGATGGCATCCCTTCAGGAGGAACTTCAGGTCCTTGTCATCTTGCAAACCTATGGAGGATCAACATGATCATTAGCACATGCAGGAAATCTTTCAACCCATGAGACAGCTGACTTACAATTCGTCAACAGGTTTAATTCTGTGTCCAGAGGCTTGAATTGGGATAAAGGTTTGGTTGGTTTTTAATCACATTACATTCTGTGTCCAGAGGCTTGAATTGGGATAAAGGTTTGGTTGGTTTTTAATCACATTACATGTGTTAATTGGCTTACCTAGTGTTTGTGGTATCAGCAACAAGGACACTATGAATGACAACTATTGCATTTCCTTCTGATCTTACTGTTTACAATTCTTCCGGCACCCTGCCACCCCCCACCCCCAATCACCACCACACCATAGCTTGCTAGGAATTCTGGGAGTTGCAATCCAACACATTTGAAGGGGACTAAGTTGAGAGGAAGCTGCTCTATTGACTTTTAATTCTTTACATATCCACCCCCCCCACCCCCCGGTAAACTAAATGACACAGTGTACCAGGAACACATTAAAAGCGGGGGAATCACCAACACAAATCAATTCCAGAACGTCAAGGAGAAGAAACCAGTTCAGAAGATACTATGATTAAGCAGGACGCATTGTCATATGCAGCCATGACTCCATCTTCCTGCGATCCTCAGTAGCAACAGAACTCTGTCAAGGAACTGCTCACAGCCGTTGCATCACAATGACTCCCGCGAGGATAATTTCTTAAGTATGCACCCAAAAGGAATTCAGACCAGCAGCCCTACGCAAGAGTAATTTGTGCCAGTTGTCAGCCTCTCCTTATGTAATTTAATTCAAAATATGCACACTGTATTGCTGCTAGTGCAGAGATGCCTGTGCATCATTTGGGGCATGTGAAAGGCAGTAATTGCAGTCATAAGGCCTGCAAGTCTTTCGTCATGCAATCCATGCCAGTACCAGGTTTTTGAGGGACCTTGGGCAAGTCACCTTCAATGGGCCCGCTCCCTCAGTGAGTCTGCTTTCTCATCACCATGGCCAGTAGCTGCTACGCCTCCTCTTTCTCCTCATTGTTACCACTTCCTTGCTTGACAGACAAAAGAGCCAGTGAGCAAGCAGACCGTAGCATCTGCTCCTCCTCCTTCTCATCACCACCACTGTTTGGGCCAGAGTAAGAGGCAGGTGGACAAACCGGTTGCCATGGTGAAGGGAAGGAGCAACACCCCGGGGCTCTTGTCAGTGGGCCCCTACAGGGGCGTGTGCCCTCGGCAGGGGCGCAACCATGCCCACTCTTGACGCCATCCTTGAATGTAATAATAATATTGCGATGGAATCCAGCGGAGAAGTAGAGGTAATAGCTAGAGCTGATATAATTTTTAGATGAACTTTCCTAAGCAATGCAGTTGATAGGGGCACACAACTGGTGCACGCAGTAAGCCTGTGTGCACCAGTTGCTGGGGAACATAGGTGGGAGGGTGCTGTTGCATGGTGTCCTGCTTGCAGGTCCCTGGTTGACAACTGGTTGGCCACTGTGTGAACAGAGTGCTGGACTAGATGGACCCTTGGTCTGACCCAGCAGGGCAATTCTTATGTTCTTATGATTTTTTAAAATTCAGCTTGACCCAATTAGAGCCCCACAGAGACATTGAAAAGGTGTAAAAATGAATGCACCTAGGGAGGGGTTCCACCCCAACCTCTGCAACTTCGTCAGAATGTCTGCAGAGAGCTGCTGTACATGCAGCTATCTCTCCACATGGCTGGGGAACATCAGAAGAACCTTGCAGGATGAGACCAAAGGTCCATGCGCTTGTGTCCCACAGGGCATGGAAGCAGGAAGCTCTCCGCATGGCCGGGGAACATCAGAATCTCTGCGCATGGCTGGGGAACATCAGAAGATCAACATCAGAAGATCAACATCAACGTCAGAAGATCAACATCAACATCAGAAGATCAACATCAGAACATCAACATCTCTCCACATGGCCGGGGAACATCAGAAGAACCTTGCGGGATAAGGCCAAAGGCACATGTGGTCCAGGCGCTTGTGTCCCACAGAGCATGGAAGCAGGAAGCTCTCCCCATGGCCAGGGAACATCAGAATCTCTCCGCATGGCCAGGGAACATCAGAAGATCAACATCAACATCAGAAGATCAACATCAGAAGATCAACATCTCTCCCCATGGCCGGAGAACATCAGAAGAACCTTGCGGGATGAGACCAAAGGTCCATGTGGTCCAGGCGCTTGTGTCCCACAGGGCATGGAAGCAGGAAGCCTCTCTTGTTTTTGGTCCCTCAGCAACAGGTGCTCAGAGGGATGTGTCATGACCGCTCCCTTGGGATCTCCTTTTTTACTTCTCTCTATTAAAGGATCCCAACCATGCATGCAGTCGGCATACTGCTGCTCACTGGTTCTGTGTTTCACTGACTCTTCTTGGCCCTGCAGCAACCAGCCCAGCACTCTGGGCTCCACTCTATTCACCCTTCTATTTCACCGCTGCCATCATACCTCAGGAATTTTAATAATCCAATCCAGTTTATGAAACAAATAAGTTTTATTTAAGAGTAAGTTCATGCAGTTTCTCAATCTTGTTTGTTACAATACAGTATATCATATATCCTTGCCTACTCTACCTACTAGACAAATCTATCTCCTTCTGTTTCCTCTTTTTCCAAAACAATAAAACAGTGATCCTACTCTGATCTAAACCCTTTCAGCAGACAAACCCAGACTCTCTCTCACTCTGTCCATTCTCCACACACAACTCTCTACTGCTTCTAACTGCTAACTGTCACAGCCAATCAGCATCCACTCCAACATTCCATGTACTCACTCCCCCTCCCAACAGAATTAACTACTTACCATCCGAAGTCCAAACTGCAGTTACATTCTAGATAAAGAGCAATAAACAGTAAAACTTCACAGGCTGCTACTTCTAAACATGCAGGATCCATGGAGCCTTCAAAGCCAATGGCCACTGATAAAATTATCCTCCATGGAATTGTCTAACCTCTTTTGAGAGTCATCTCATAGTGTTGGTCACCACATCTTGTGGCAGCTACTTCCATGAGTTAACAGTTCACTGTGTGATGTTCTTCCCTGAAACTCCCACCAATCAGTTTCATTGACTGATTCCCGGGTTCTAGTCTTATGAAAAGGGGGGAGTTCCCTCTCCACAGGGCCTTAAGGAAGTGGTAGAGCACCAGCTTTGCATGTAGAAGGTCACAGGTTCAATCCCAAACATCACCAGGTAGGGCTGGAAAAAAAACCTGGCTGTAATCCTAGAGAGCCCTTGCTGCCAGTCAGTGTCAGCAATACTGGGTTACATGGACCAAGGGTCCGACTCAGTATTTTATTTATTTATTTATTTATTTATTACATTTTTATACCGCCCAATAGCCGAAGCTCTCTGGGCGGTTCACAAAAATTAAAACCACAGTAAAACACCCAACAGTTTAAAACACAATTACGAAATACAGTATAAAAAGCGCAACCAGGATAAAACCACACAGCAAAGTTGATATAGGATTAAAATACAGAGTTAAAACAGTAAAATTTAAATTTAAGTTAAAATTAAGTGTTAAAATATTGAGTGAATAAAAAGGTCTTCAGCTGGCGACGAAAGCAGTACAGTGTAGGCGCCAAGCGGACCTCTCTGGGGAGCTCGTTCCACAACCGGGGTGCCACAGCGGAGAAAGCCCTCCTCCTAGTAGCCACCAGTATAAGCCAGTTTATACTGAATTGCCCAAAAGAGAAAATGCATCACCCCTAAAAAGAGGACACAGATTTGCATAAAGTGTCCACATGCTACTTCATATGTCTAGAAGCAATTTTAGAAACCATTATTAAAATTTAAATAGAAATACAGTACATCTCCTCATCGTGTGACCTGTGTGCCTACCTCTTCAACAAGCTATCCGGATGCTAACTGGGGAAGTACAAAAGTTCTTAGGTGGGTTTTAAATCTTTAAAGCAGAATTGAACAAGGCAGGCCTTCAAATACAGGACATCCCCTGTACATGGGCAAAACTGTTGCTCAGGGTACCTTTTGAAGATAAAGAACTGTTTCTCAGCCATAACTTGCCAGTTTTGCACATGAGGACTATTTGCACACAAACCGCCGTTCCCAGAACGTGCTGAATTTGCAGTAAATATGTAGGTTGCCACTTCAGTTCTACAAAAAGGCTAACCCCAAGCCCTGCTTCCATTTACACTTTGTGTATGTCACTTCTGTGCTTCTTATAAATGTTGATGCAACATCCCTTGCTCTCTCCCCTATTCTACAACTCTGCAAATAATTTTGCCATTTTAAGTAGAGCAGGCCCAGACATGACCTATTTCCACAGAAGGGTGGTTACATCAGTGTTTCTTGTTTCCCACGTTGGTAGAGTCAAAAGTGAAGTTGCCCCCAGCTGAAATGTATTTATTTATTTATTATTGCATTTACATCCCGCCTTTTTTCCTTCAATGAACCCAAGGCGGCGTATATCCTTGTCCTCTCCATGTTATCCTCACAACAACAACCCTGTGAGGTGGGTTGGGCTGAGAGTCTGTGACTGGCCCAAAGTCACCCAGTGGCTTTCCCTAGCCGAGTGGGGACTAGAACCCGGATCTCCCGACTCCCGGTCCAACACCTTAGCCACTACACCACACTGGCTCTCTGCTATACTCTCTGTTTGAACATAAGTCTACAACGAGTGGGACCTGCAACAAAATGTTGCAGTGTAAAGTTGTGGTGTGCATGACACTATAAGCAGTGCCAGCTCCAGATTTTGGAGCGGCTTTGGGCAAGATGCCCATAATGGGGCCCCTCTGCTTCTCATTTGCCCTCTTGCTCTGCACCCAGTTTGTACAGCTATCTAGAGGGAGAGGGCAAGTAGAGATGAAAGGAGTTCGTTAAACTATTCCATCTGTGTTTCACAAATTGTTAGGCAAATTTCTTTCCGTCGTCCACTCGTTGACAGAATCATTTTTTTTTTTTTTTTGGTAGAGATGTATGAGAATTTTGTTCCACTTGCATTAATTCATCCTTGCAGCAATGTACCTTTAGTGCATTTGTGAAAGTACGAATTTACGCAAGTGCAGATTTGCGCAAATTCCACCCAAAATTTGGTCTACAAATCTGTGGAATCCTCGTGACTCAGAAAAAGGTACTCCACAGCCAAATCCACAGGTTGGATTCATAGTGATCTGAACTCATTTGAAGATTTCTCCGACATTCCTAAGTGCCAGGCAAATGAAGGAAGCTGCTCTAAAATTCTCCCTCTGGGCTCTGATTACCTGTTCAGAGAAGGTCTAGTAAACAGGTAGTGGCAGGGGCATGATCCTCTGCAGGTGCCCAACGCTACCTCCCTGGATCCTGACCCTGAATATAAGCCTAAGTTGAGACATCAGACTAACATTTATCTTTCCCAGAAAGCACTTGGGCGTTATTGATTATTTCAGCTCCTGTATTCTTTTACTCTTTTTGTGTTTTCTGAACTTCTGCTGGTCACATTTGCTTATTTTAATTCAATCTGGTTATTTATTTATTGCCATGTTAGTGCTGTGTTGGGTTTTCTTTTTCATTGTGAATTTTATTAAATATTTGTCTAAGAACACACACACGCATTTGCACACAATCAGCAAATCCACCGGAGGCCATTGTTGCAGGAATAAGCCATCTGCCGCTACAGGCAGCAGAAATAAAAGTCTGAATGACTCAGTTAGGGCACCTATTTAGAACATCCACTACCTCACCTGGACTAGATGAGAAAGACAGGTAGAGATGGATGTCATCTACATACTGATGACACCTCCCCTCAAACCTCTAGATGACTTCCACAAGCAATTTCATGAATCCACATGCTAAATAGCATGGAAGACAAAATGAATATCTGTGGAAGCCCAAAGCATAAATGGCATGATATTGGGAGAGAGAAAATCCCACAGCCCTAACCTGCCAAATAAGAGCAAAACTACTGAAGCACAATGACTCTTACTCTCACCCCCAGTCCAGAAAAAAAAATACTATCAATAATACCTAATGCTGCCAAGAGGTACTCCAAAATTAATAGCATTACACTTCCCCTGTCTGCGCCCCAGAGAAGGTGACCATTAAAAAAGGCTGCCAAGGTAGTTTCAGTCCCAAAACTGGACCGAAAGCCAGATTGAAATGCATCTAGATCTAGATTGGACGGACTTCAAGTCTGCTGAGCCTACTTTGTGTTTTACTAGAGCCCTGAGAGCTACCAACTACAGCTGAGTGCAAAAGACAGTTCGCATGTAATGGTAGCAAATCATGGGTTTAATTATCCCATGATTTGCTGCAGCACATGCTAGCCAGACGCCTCAGTCTCTTTAAATATTCAACGTCTGATAGCACTGAATAGGAGCTACTCCATAACATGATAATGACACTGCCAACGCTTCCTCCTCCTCCTCCACCATCCTGTTTGCTTGTTGCTTTTTGGCTACTGCATTAACGGTGGCAGCACAAACGATCTTTCCCATAAATAGGGATGTCCATAGCCTCTTCCTCCATCACCACCTCCTCCGCCAGTTCTTTCTTTCGCTCAATGGAGTTCTACTTTGTACGACTCGCTTTGAAACTGAGAGCTGAGCTGCCAGCTGTTCCCTGAACTCCAGGAACGTTTTAACCATTTTTTTAAGGCCCGCAATTTGCGCATATTTCTGAACAATGTCTGTAAATTATGGCTAACTTTGCACAGATTACACACATTTTGCCACAATATGAGCAAATTCATCTGTAATTTGCACAAATCTGGCCACGATTCGTGCAAATTGCTCAGTTCTTTGGGAGGAGGGAAGAACCTTTCCTCCTCCCAAAAAATGCAAAATTCCCAGAAAATATGTAATTTTATTTCTTCATTTATTTATTTATTACATTTTTATGCCACCTAATAGCCGAAGCTCTCTGGGCGGTTTACAAAAATTAAAACCATGAAGAGCATAAAAACAACCAACAATTTAAAAACACGAATACAAAATACAATATAAAAAGCAATATAAACTGGCCCCACTCACTGCAGACCGAGTTGAGCACTGGAGGGGCAACAAAGTCTAGAAAAAACCATCTAGTTCCATGAGCCATCATTTTAATTTCCCACAATGCTCCTGATGGAATGCTGTGCCAAGGCATTGTGGGCAACCCAAACGGTCACCCACTGTTCTCAGTGTTGCTGCCAGGTAAATTTATCAATGCAGAAAGAGGTCCAACAGACGACACTTTGCCAAGGGCCTTTTCTACACCCACGGGTGTGGAGGGAGGGAGAGGGGGAAATCATAGAATCATAGAATAGCAGAGTTGGAAGGGGCCTACAAGGCCATCGAGTCCAACCCCCTGCTCAATGCAGGAATCCATCCTAAAGCATCCCTGACAGATGGTTGTCCAGCTGCCTCTTGAAGGCCTCTAGTGTGGGAGAGCCCACAACCTCACCAGGCAACTGATTCCATTGTCGTACTGCTCTAACAGTCAGGAAGTTTTTCCTGATGTCCAGCTGGAATCTAGCTTCCTTTAACTTGAGCCCGTTATTCCGTGTTCTGCACTCTGGGAGAATCGAGAAGAGATCCTGGCCCTCCTCTGTGTGACAACCTTTTAAGTATTTGAAGAGTGCTCTCATGTCCTCAATCTTCTCTTCTCCAGGCTAAACATGCCCGGAAGCAGGACTTACCTGCTTCCAGGATTGTTGCCCTCAGTCCACATGATTTGCGCAATGTCATGGACATCACGCCCGTAATTTTTTTTTAAAGAGAAAAAGCTGGAGCGCACTTGCGCTCCAGAGAAAATTAGGGGTGTTTTATATATATATATCCCCGACCCTGCTCCCCACCCCACCCACGATGGCCCTGGACTCCCTCCGTACCAGCTCCTTCCCTCTGATGACCGCTGCTACTCAGAGGGAAGAGGGAAGAAGCCAGGACAAGCACCTACACCGCCCGTGGTCCTCGGGACCGCAGGTAAAACCGGGATAACTGAGGTCTCAGTTATCCTTGGGAAATGGAGGGATCATCCAGGAATGATCCTTTGAAAAACAGATGATATAGAAAGGACCAAGGTCTCCTTTGATCCCGGATCCGGCCCTTATCCGCCATTTTGATAGCACACATCTGATTGTCTAAATAAATTTCAATTCTTACATTTTTCATGCTCACAGCTAGTTTCGGCTCCAAATTTTTAAGGGCCCTTTAGAAAGACACCCTCAATGGGCCTCTCCCTCAGTGAGTCCACCTTCTCTCCACTATTGTCACCAGCTGTTGTTGCTGCCACTTGTTTGCATGACAGACAGAGTGCTTGTAGGCCGTGGCATCTGCTGATGCACCTTCTCACCATCAACATTGCCTGGACCGCAGCGAGAGGTAGCTGAACAAGCACGTTGCCATGGCGAAGAGGAGGCGCAAGTTCTGGGGACTCTTATCAGCCGACCCCTATGGGGACGTGGGCTCTCGGCAGGTGCCCACAATGCTTACCCTTGACACCGGCCTTGCTCACAGAAGTTCACTCAAGAGAGGGTGGCTTGCCCATTGCCACCTAGCCAGCTTCATGGATGACAGGAAATTTCAACCCAGATTTTCCCTCATCGAAATACTCAGCGCACAACATTATAGACTTTTTCACGGTACCTTCATGGTATGGGAGCTACTAAAGAGTGACTCCTTCCAGTATTGTGAGGGTAACATCATAAGCCCTGGACCATTTAGGGGTTGTAACTGTAGGGGTGGTAGAATAAAAGAAACCTAAAGAAACCCACAAACTTCACCCTGTGGCTCTACCACAAAACAATAAGCTCTACCCCATGTCAATAATAATAATAATAATAATAATAATAATAATAATAATAATAATAACCATCTCTCCCTCTGGATCGAGGCGGGGAACAACACGAAATAAAATATAATACATAAAATCAGTTAAAAGAGCATATAAAACCAATACAATATTAAAATAACAACCACCGCATCTTAAAATTCTTAGGTTTAAAATTCATCTGGGTAGGCCTGCCTTCTACAAACAGTAGTTAAAGTTAAGGGGACAGGATACTTCTGGTCCTTTGTAAATCAAGCATGGCTTTCCTTCCCCCTACCAGCATGGCTTCTCCAAGAATCTGAGGCCATGCTGACACCTGAAGGGTTCCCACCATGAGCTCTTCCCAAGTGGTTTGGGGCTTTGTAGGACCGCTGCTGCCTGTGTCGTTTTGCCTGCTGTCAAAATATAGACTTTTATGCTCCTCAGGGCAGGGACCTACTCACATTTATGGAAACAATAACAACAACTCCATGGTATAAGAGAGGAGCAACGACAGTGAAGTCCCAGCAGCAACACAAGGAAGGGAGAGGAGGTTTCCTGCTTCTTTCTCAATCTAGGATATTTTAGTGCATCAGAGGGGATGTTCGGTTTCCTAGTAACTGCGGTAGTAATACTAGTAATATGCAATAGATGAAATACAGGTGGCAGGAACTTAATCACAACAGTAATCCCTACTATTTCCCCTACTGCCAAAATGTAGACTTCTGTGTTCCTCAGGGCAGAGACCTGCTCGCATTTATGTAAAGCACCTTGAGCATTGCTCGTGCCGTCCAAATAACAATACGGACAACTCCAAGAAGATACGGCTAAGATTGCATCCATGGCGTAACAGAAGAGCCACATCACGGAAACCACAGCGGCAAAAGGGAGAAGGAAAAGGAGGCTCCCTGCTTCTTTCTCAATCTAGGATATTTTTGTGCATCATAGGTGACATTTGGCTTCCTAGCAATTGTAGGAGGAAGAAGAAGAAGAAGAAGAAGAAGAAGAAGAAGAAGAAGAAGAAGAAGAAGAAGAAGAAGAAGAAGAAGAAGAAGAAGAAGAAGAAGAAGAAGAAGAAGAAGAAGAAGAAGATATAAAACACAGGTTGTGGGAAAATCACAGTGTTTCATTCAAATACTCTCCCATTTCACCTGTATTTAAAAAACAAAATGAAAGGAAAAACCGGTTTTTAGAGGGATTATTTTGCCCCCCAAATCAAGAACACCTCCTTCAAGCCCCGTGGAGTGATACATCTGAAGAAGAAGAAGAAGAAGAAGAAGAAGAAGAAGAAGAAGAGTGTGTGTGTGTGTGTGTGTGTGTGTGTGTGAGAGAGAGAGAGAGAGAGAGAGAGAGAGAGAGAAGCTTTTATAAAAACTTTCTGGTTTACTTTAAGGTGGAGCAGAGATTAGAACATCCGCACTGCCGGCAGAGTGTGGCCAGTCACAGATCCAGAGCGAGCCGTGGCTGGCATCAGCCTCTTACCCAGTCTCTTCCCATTCAGAGCTGCCACTTTCCTGCTTTCTTCCAGTAACAGGTTTTCCTGGGACTTGCTGAGCTTGGGCTGCCTTCGGAAGCACTGCATGGCCCTCCAAGTGAAGGACCAGAGGCATCAGGAACTCCCCTGCCAGACTTCCTGATCCCACAAAGTCCTTGTTGTTAAACACAGTTAAAACTCAGTCTACAGCAGCAGCAGCAGCAGCAACAACACAAGAGGGTTGAAGGCGAGGAAATGAGGAGGAGGAGGCTTGGCTTCAAATGTAATTATGACGTTGTGCAATCAAAGTTCTCTGAATTAGGCTGTAGTGTGTTGCACTAGTCCCTGGGCGGGCCAAAGGGCCCTAGCAATTAAAACCTGATTGCCTTGCCAGTCACGCAGAAGAGAATGTACGATATTGTCTTATTATGACCCCTCTCAAAACAGCCCCTGCTGTTTTGTCCCCATCATGTCTGAGAGCACAAAGCGAATCTCGTAGATAAATAGGCGGAACCTCCTTCCAAACAGAGGGCTCCTGTAGCTAAAACATTCAAAAGGTATTTGTTCAGCTTTCCAGCTTCATTCTTTTTCCTGAACGGATTTAATTTTCTGGCAGCAAAAAAAGATAGAAGGAGCGGTGGAAAAACACGGAAGGGCTACAGTTGGGAGATGGACCTCCCGTAAAATTCTGGGAACAAGGCACAGAAAAAAAAACTTCATCAAAAAGCAACCCTGGTTTCAAGCCCCAATTCCTTACCTCATTGGCCGAGCTGCTGTGAGGTCATAGAATGTTTGCAGGCATTCTAACTAATTGGCAGGAAGGTGCACAGATTGAAAAAAACTCTATGATTAATCCCAAGCCATCAAGAAGCATCCGACTGCTCTGGAAAATTAGGTGAAACAATGTTGATGGATTCATTGTGGGGGGTCTAGTAGGTGGGTTGTCCTGCTGTTTCGGTGGGGGGCAGAGAATCTTTAGGTCACTGCCAAATATGATTCAATATTCCTTGGGGTGTTAGGGGGTGACATAATACACCCTTTGATGCCTCAACATTCTTTCTGGTGACATACCATTTTACATGAGCATCAGATGATGTAGCACATGTGCACTTAAGTGATGAAAAAACTGTTACCTGGGTACATTGACAGCGTATCCTTACTGACACTATGTCATCTTATCGAGAAACTCACTGCTCAAATGAGTAAACTTTTTAAAAATAAGTGGATCGACAATGGCATTGGCTCATTGAGCACCACCATTATTTTATAGTGAAAAGGCCTCATACTTCTGATGCAACCCCAGCCTTTTCACTTTTTTCTTAACACACTGGTCTCCTGTGGATTGTTTGACAGCAGGGTGGATAAAAACCAATTATTATTATTTTTAAAAAAATTAAAAATCATAATTTTTTTTATTTAAATTAATTTTTTTTAATAAAATGCTTTTTGAAGAAAAATCTATCTAAAGATAGTTTTCTATTTAAGATACATTATAGTCCAAAGGTTATTCATCATGAAATGAGGATTAGTTTTTAATTATGCAACATGAGGCTGTTTAAATTTTTTGTTAAATGAATTCTATTAATCCATTCACAACGTCATGCTCTTCCAGAGGTTTCTGTAAGATTATTTTTCTCCTTCCAATAAAGTACAGCAGAAAAGTTGTCCAAATATGAATGCTTAACCTATTAAACTGGTGATAGTTCACCTCGCAATAATTTCATAATCTGGACAGGGATAATCTTGCTTCAGTCGTTCATACTCTGTAACCTCCAAATTAGATTACTGCAATGCCCTCTACGTGGGGCAGCCTTTGAAGACGGTTCAGAAGCTGCAGTTTGTGCAAAATGCAGCGGCCAGATTGATAACGAGAACAAGGAGGTTTGAACATATAACACAGATTCTGGCCCGCTTGCATTGGCTGCCTATACATTTCTGAGCCCAATTCAAGGTGCTGGTTTTAACCTATAAAGCCCTACATGGCTTGGGACCGCAATACCTGATGGAACGCCTCTCCCGACATGAACCTACCTGTACACTGCACTCAACATCTAAAGTCCTCCTCCAAGTGCCTACTCCGAGGGAAGCTCGGAGGATGGCAACAAGGGAGAGGGCCTTTTCAGCAGTGGCCCCCCCAATTATGGAATGATCTCCCCGATGAGGCTTGCCTGGCGCCAACATTGTTATCTTTTCGGCGCCAGGTCAAGACTTTTCTCTTTTCCCAGGCATTTAACAGCATTTAACAATGCTAAGTTTGTTTGTTTTTTAACAGACCCCAGAACTGTTGTTTTTAAAAGGATACCAATGGTTTAAAACTGTTTATGTTTTTGATGGTTTTAAATTTTGTATACTTTTTAATGTACACTGCCTAGAGAGCTTCGGCTATGGGGCGGTATATAAATGTAATAAATCAAATCAAATCTATCTATGATGTGTTCCTAATAGTATCACCAAATCAGTATATTTTTTTGATATAACCATAAAACTAATCTGAAAAGTTGCTATTCTAAAAATGAAACCTTCATCTGGCTGTAAATATTAAGATTATATCAGCAAGAATGAGTCTTTGGTAACTCTGAGTTGTGTAAAATATAGCGAGAAAGAGTGCACTTTTTTGTGGGGGGGAAGTCACATGATTAAATCGAGTCTTTGTTTGACAGGAATACCCAAACTATTTTTGGTCAGTGGTCACTCTCCCAAAAGAGTTGCCAGGAGGGCGGGCCTTGCCCATTCATAAAATGGCTTCCATATTGGCCATGGCCAGTCACAAAAATCTCATTTCCCAGAAGGCAAACTGGTGAGGCTAAAAGAAAAGTAACATGTCCAGGAACCTGAGAACGAGGCAGAGGTGGGGTCTGGACTCCAAAACACAAAACCAACCACTCTTTTGGACTTAAATAAAGATGGCGCTGGAAGGCAGCCCTTGGTTCTGCATCATGCCATCTTCTCAGTTTAAATAATAATAATTACAAATATTTTAGGCAGGGAGCCCAGCTGATGCTATTTGCAATGTTTTAAAAACACCTGCATGTTGAATGCAAAGCCATTGGCATTTAATGTCATGTGCAACTTGGCCCTCAAACACATTCAACAAGAGTTACTATCACACCAGGAGAGTGTGAGAAAGCAGTGGAGGCTGGTGGCTCTGAGTTCAGTGGTGAAACTGCTCCAGGTTTCAGTCAGAATCACTCATAATTCCTTTAGAGTTTTGAATGGTCCTGACTGAAACCAGGAACAGATTCACCGCCCCACTGACCTCAGAACTACCAGCCACCACCGGAAGAAAGTGAAGCAGTTCAAATGAGGTGAGGTGGGTTGCAAACAGTGCAGAAGGAAAGCGGCCAACCTGGCTTTCTAGAGACCATGGTGGCACAGGCGGTCTCTGTTGCCACCTTGCCCACAATGCCTTGCTCTGAGAAGGGGCCCTTCAGAGCAAGGCATGGGAGGGGCGGCAGCAGTAGAAGTGGCAGAGCGGGGACAGAGTCGGGAGATCCAGGTTCTAGTCCCCACTCAGCCATGGAAGCTCACTGGGTGACTTTGGGCCAGTCACATACTCTCAGCCCAACCTACCTCACAGGGTTGTTGTTGTGAGGGTAACATAGAGGAGGAAGGTTATGTACGCTGCCTTGGGTTCCTTGGAGGAAAAAAGGCTGGATGTAAATGTAATAAATAAAATAATAATAATACACTATTTATTTATTTGCCTGCCTTTTTTCCTCCAAGGAACCCAAGGCGGCAAACATAATCTTATTTTATTCTCACAACAACAACCCTGTGAGGTAGGTTGGGCTGAGAGTCTGTGACTGTCCCAAAGTCACCCAGTGGGTTTCCATGGCCGAGTGGGGACTAGAACCCGGATCTCCCGACTCCCAGTCCAATACTTTAGCTACTACACCACACTGGCTCTCTGTTGCCTTCATGTCCTGCTTGTGGGATTTCCACAGGCTCTCTTTTTGGGTACTGTGAGAAAACAGGACGCTGGACTACATTGGCCCTTTGTTCTGGTCCAGCAGGGGTCTTCCTAACTTACTAAGTTGGATATTGTATGAAATGAAGGCGGGGAAGTGGCAGCAATTTGAGACTAAGAGGACGGGAAAAGAAAAGGCAAGAAACATTGCGGAGAAAATAAAGAACGGCAAATGGAAGGGGAGAGAACTGTGTGTGGGGAGGGAAAGGATGTGAGGGGAGTTGATGGTCAGCAATGCCCATGGAACAGGCTTCTCTTGTACCCTTCAGCAACAATTTCGGCACCCAATTTTTAAATCGCCGGTAGTGCCTGGGTTTTAGCACCTTGCATGACCTGGTCTTTTTAAGAAGGGCATGTTCACTGGCCAGATGACTATGGGGTGAGAAGAAGGAGCAGTAGATACAGCACCAGCTCAAGTTTTTGAGGGCCTCTCGAGAAGGCACCATAAATGGGTGAACAAGCAGGTTGCAATGGTGAAGAGGAAGAGCAAGTTGGGGCATGGAACCTCAACAGGTGCCTGATCATGCCTGCCCTTGTTCACTGCCTCTCAGCCTCTCAAGCAAGCCAGTGGTAGCCATGATGAGAAAGAGGATGAGTAGCGATCGCAGCTGGTGACAATGATGGTGAGAAGGTAGACTCACTGAGGGAGGAGGCCCATTGAGGGTGTCTTGGCCAAGGGCCCTCAAAATCCTGGAGCTGGTATGGATTACAGCGCCCTTGTGACTGCAATTACATCACTTCACAAGCCCCAGATTATGTAGAGGGGGACCCACTGAGGGTACCTCGCCCAAAGGCCGTCAAAAACCTGGAGCCAACACTGTACTACCCGTTCTTATTTTTACATTGAATGCAAAATGTGTTGATTACATTGAATCTGCAGACTAGTAGCTGAAGCGCTCTGGTCCAAATGCCCCAAAAGAACCTTGAACCCAATCCTGTCACCCATTCCTAAACTAATGTAATGCCAAATGAATGTTTCTGCACTTGAAACTTAAGAGCTCTTCTAAACGAGTGATTTATTGCACGCTCGTGATTGGCCACTCATGGAAGTTTGCAGGTCCATTACACGACGTTGTCAATGACCAGGATATCTCTCGTGCTATTTCCTGAAAATCCTGCTATTAAAAGAACACTTTTAATGTGGTAATATCTAGAAAAAAGCAGGATCTTCCTCCACTAGATAGCGCTGTCTCAATAGAAGTGAGCTGAGCACACTTAGAGGGGAAGTATTCAATGCAAACCACTTGGTTGCTCTTCTCCGCCCATGTAATGCAGCCCATGACAATGGCGCCAAAAAAGCAGGAATCACAAAACCCCAGGTAAGCAACATGATTTCCCCTTAATGTAGAAACACTCTGAGACTGGTTTGGTAGTCATCCCCTTTAGAATGATCGAGAACGATCTTTTTAACAACACTACTAGTGATATTTACATTAGTGCTGCCCCACAATGGAATTATCCTCTGGTGAGTAATTGGAATGATAATTCAAGGGAAAACAATACACCCAAATAAGAGTCCTGACTCTTCTGTGATTTTTGCATTCAGTTTTTATCATAAACAACGAGTTCCACCTTGTGGCAACATTGAGAGTCAGCAAGGCAGATTTATCATGATTATATTAGCAACCTTCCCATGTGCTTATAACACTAGTCGAGTGGTTTTTTCCAGTTTTGTTTCTACTCATTTCTTCCTTTAAGAAATATACATCCTGCTTTTTGACCTGAAAACCTTCACTGCAGCTTTACAACAAATTTACTGGAAACACAATTTAAAAAGGAAAACACCCAAAGGAGATTTTAAAAAGCAGACAAAACGGCACAGGGCAAACAATAAAATAGCATAAGCAGCAGCTATAAAACCAGAGAAATGGGATCTGAAATGCTTTTAAAAGCACAAGCAAATAGGACAGACTACGCCCAGTGGTGCCGCCCAGCAAGTCTTCAGGGCAGGTGCCTGGAGCACCACTCAGTTGAATGAGCAAAAAGGCCCTCAAACGCAGCATATTTTGAATTAACAGCCCAGTCCTATGCATGCATGCTCAAAAGAAAGTCCCATTAACATCAGTGGGGCTGATTCCCACAGGTAAGTCGCATGTATAGAATTGCAACCTAACTGAAGTAATACATTACCATCTAAAGGTCTCCCTCCCTCTAGAAACCATTCCATCCGGAGTCTAATATATTACCTAATTTTAATGATCACCTAAAAGATGACGGTCATGGCACTTCAGGCTACTTTAAATTAACTGCAAAAGGTGGCACAATAAAATACCTCCTGGCTAACTCTCTTTCTTGGCTCAGAAGATGTGTTTTCTTTCTCGTTTTTAATGTCATGTTCTCCCCTCCATTTGCAACTTCGTCTTCTGCTGCGCTTACAGAGGCAGCGGCTTGAGCTCACGAACCTTGGATTCATGGCCTGGCAAGACCTTATCTTTTTGCCTCTGGTTTTATTTCTTTGTCCTTTACCCCTCACTGTGAGGAGGTAAAGGACATTTGCCTTCCGCTCTGTGATTTTCTCTGCTTTTTGCTTAGAGACACTAAAAATCCAGTTTCCATTTCAATTATTCATATATGACTAGTGGAAAAACCCCTTCTTCATGCACCCCAATTGGCTGCCTCCTTTCCCCTTTCCGCTGACAACGAAAGCCTAACTGCGCAGCTGCACCCGCGGCCTGCCTTTGCACTGCACCGATTGGCTCAGCAGAGCTGTCCGTCATCCCGCTGGCAGAGCGGCTACTCCATCTCTTTGGCGTGGAAGAAATTAATTGCTATTAAAGCTTGAGCTTGGAACTTTTTCAAACTTTCGAAATTTTCTGCACATCTACACTGCTTAAACTTCAGTTTAAAACCAAAATGAACAAAATCGGTCCAGCAAATTACGAGAATTAAGCCTTTCACTGCCGTATTCTTATATAAATTATTTATATAGCAATACACACACCCCACAACAGACTCCTGTGACATGGGCCAAAATTTTTGTCCCTGTTTTACAGATGGGTGAAGGCAGCAGATGAGGCTAAGAGAACAGTGGCTTATATAAAATCCACCAAGACTGGAGATAGAAACAACAGACATTTTAAGATGTGTAGTACAGGGGCATCATTGCCTGTGAGGTGTGCCACCCATCCTGCTATTGCCGCTGTTAAGTGGTTTCTGCACTATTTCAAAACCAATTTCACAAAGGAAACCAAGATGAACACCACAAGGAAAGGAAGCTTCTGTCATTCTGCTGCACCTTTCTGGAAGAAATATTTCCTGTCCTCAGCCTTGGGGTCTTGTCCTCAGAACTGGGGTCTTTCCAGTTTGTATGCTCAGCCAATACACTATAGCAGAACACACATACACACAATCATGTGTCCCATGATCACACAAGGGCAGAAGTGTAATTGCACAAGCTAGCCATGCCCTTTCTATAATGACAGAGTTGATAATTTAGTGACACTCCTTTAGTGTTAAGGAGTTGTTAATTTGAGGACTTAGCCTAAAGACACATGAGCTGGGCAGTTCCCGAACCTTTCTTAGAGTGTGCTTAGAGACTAAGGGCATTCCTAACGTTAGCGCGCCTCCCCCACGCTTCCAGACGGCGGAGCCGCAGGGTGGACGGAAGCCCTGTGGCGTCCGCCATTTTTTTTATTATTATTTTTTTTTTTGGTTAAAGGGGCCGCGGGTGGCCCGAAGACTCCGGGAAGGAAAGTGGCTTTTTTATTTTTATTTTTTAAATGGGGGGGGCGAAGGATGAGAGGGTGGGTGGCACAGGGGGAGGGCGGGTGCGATCGCGCCGCCGCCCGAGCAAGCAGCCGAGCGGCGCTTGCCCGGGCAATGCCCGGGATGGGGCAGCATTGCGCGGGCAAGCGCCGCTCGGCTGCTTGCTCAGGCGGCGAGCAGCGCGATCGCACCCGCCCTCCCCCCGTGCCACCCACCCTCCCATCCTTCGCCCTCCCCTCTCTTCCCCCCCCCCAACCGATGGGCACAGCGCTCCTATGAGCGCTGTGCCAGGTCTGCGGCTTTTCGCGGCTCCTCGCAAGCGAGGAGCCGCGAAAAGCCGCGGAAGTCTCCACACTTCCGGCCTGAGGCCGAAGCTGGGGAAAAAGCGTGCCATAAGCGACTTAGCTTATGGCGCGCTAGACCAGGCCTCACTGCGGCCTGCCGCCGGATTCCCCTGTGCGTCATCTGGACGCACAGCAGGGAAACCGGGTTGGAAGGCGCGCTAAGGCCTGGTCTAGCAAGGCCCTAAGGCTCCTAAGAATGATGTTACAGTAGGGTGACCATATGAAAAGGAGGACAGAGCTCCTGTATCTTTAACAGTTGCATAGAAAAGGGAATTTCAGCAGGTGTCATTTGTATATATGGAGAACCTGGTGAAACTCCCTCTTCATCACAACAGTTAAAGCTGCAGGAGCTATACTGCAGCTATACTGTGACCAGATTTAAAAGAGGGCAGGGCACCTGCAGCTTTAACTGGTGTAATGAAGAGGAAATTACAACAGTTTCTCCATATATACAAATAACACCTGCTGAAATTTCCTTTTCAGTACAACTGTTAAAGATACAGGAGCCCTGTCCTCCTTTTCATATGGTCACCCAAGTTACAGTATATACTCCTCCTCCTTCCTGGTTTTGGACCCAGAATCATTACGCTTTCCATGCTGGCCATGGCCCCGGAAAGACACACTTTCAGCTTCAGTGTTCAGGGTGAGGGATGGCTTTGCACGTACAGAAGAGGTACGCACATCAGACTTCTTCATATGAAAGCCCAGGCTGGGTTCCTGTTTGTGTGGGGGAGTTCCTTGTACAAACATAGGTCACCCTCATACTGACACCGAGCGTGCAGCTAGTGAGGTGTGGGACTAGTGTATGCACCGGGTTATGTGGGTAGTAGGTGCAAACACGCTCCCCCACACACATTCAGTGAACATGAGGTATAGTGGCTAAGGTGTTGGACTGGGAGATCCGGGTTCTAGTCCCCACTCGGCCATGGAAACCCACTGGGTGACTTTGGGCCAGTCACAGATTCTCAGCCCAGCCTACCTCACAGGGTTGTTGTTGTGAGGATAAAATGGAGTGGAGGAGGGTTATGTACACCGCCTTGGGTTCCTTGGAGGAAAAAAGGCAGGATATAAATATAACAAAATAAATAAATAAACAAACAAACATGTGGAGGGTGTGCTATGAACATTCCTTATGACGGTTCTCGTGCACAAGCTGCAGTCTTAAAACACAGCTGTGGTGAAGTAAAATGGGATCTTGAGTTCTATTATTATTATTATTATTATTATTATTATTATTATTATTATTATTACCACCATATTTCTTCAATTCTAAGTCACACTTTTTTCCCCATATAAGCATCTCTAAAAACTGGGTGCGTCTTAGAATCGCAGGTGCGATTATTATTCTTAGAATCAAAGCTTTTTTTTTTCTGTTGGTGGTACTGAAATTAGTGTGCGTCTTACAATCGATGGCATCTTACAATCGAAGAAATACGGTATTATTATTTAGAAAGCACACTGAAATAGCATTCTCACAACCGTGAGACATACTTGTACCAGCGTAAAGGCAATGTCACCTTGGGCACTAGTAATCCTGCTGGTTTTCCACTATTTTGCCCCTCAGTCCCCTCACCACAGAGGGGCTCATGCATAGTGAATCCCCCCCTCTGAAATTTGCATGTGATGCAACCCTGCCCCCTCCCTCACAGGCCCCGATTCGCCGCCTCTGTCCCCTTTCCCCTCCTTCCAGGCAACAACAGCTTAACTGTGTGCTGTGCCCAGGGCCTGCCTTTGCTCCACACCGATTGGCCAAGCAGAGCTGTCTGTCATCCTGCTGGCTGCCCTGCCTGTTTGGCATGAAGGAAATCAATGGCTATTAAAGCTCAAGCTTTAGACTTTTTTTCTACTTTTGAAATTTTCTCCACGGCTACACTGCTCAAGCTTCAAAAAAACCAAAACTGAGCAAAATCGGTCTGGTAGATCTCGAGTAATAAGCCTTACACTACTGTATTCTTATATAAGATGTAGTATCTCTATGCAGTTTGTGACCTCGTTTGTAGGGAGTCATACAAACCAGAAGCCTAGGGCGAAAATGCAAAGAGACCAGGATGGGAGATGGGCGACTCAATGGATCCGGACATGTAGAACACACCAAGGAGCGTTAATTACACACACACCTACACAAACATCTCTCTCTGAGCAACCGGTGAAGCGCAGGTGCATCTACGGGTTAAGTTGGAAAACAAGTACTCCCAGATGCAAGTGTGGAGGCAGAAGGAGCTATTGTAGGAAAGAAACAGTAAACAGGAAGGAAGAGAGCTTAACCCTCACAACATCTCCTGCAAAGCATCCCCTGCAAATGCTTCCAAGGCTGTTTTTTACCCTCTGCTGAGTTTACTTCGTATTCCAGAGCATGTGATAAAGAAATGGCAGCAGAAGGACCTATAGGAAATGTTTCTCCAGATTCATTCCTCTGAATAACCTGCCACCCCCCCGACAATTCTTTTTTGAGAAAAACAAGGGTTTGAAAGCCTTGGATTTTGCACATATTATTTTGTTTCGCCCTAAGGCAGTGCAGGTAAGCAATGGACAATACCAGCTGTGGTTCATGCCCTGTAGGACTCCGGACCAGGCCGGGCCAGCCCATTGCTCACATTACAGTACTGGTTGCCTCAGTGATCTACCAGCTCTGCCCCCAATACACAGGGTTGCTATATTCTGAATCCACAAAACCAGGACAATTTTTTTGGGGGGGAGAGACTTTTCTTTCTCCCCTCTCTCCTTTCCTCTTCTTATCCCCTCATCCCACTCCCTCACTCCCACTCACCCCCACAAAACTCTCTTCCCCCACCAATAACCCAGCAGCTCTGCCCGGCGCTTACCCTAAAGCTGTGACTGCAACCAGCCAAGCTTACCAAACTCCTTTGCATTCCATGGGACTCAAGAAGCCTGTGGAGGAGCAGCGGCGCTCTGGAAAAGGCGCCAGATTGATGCGTCTTTTTCTCTGCTGCTGCCGCTTTGCTGAACAGGCTCAAGGCACCATTTCGGAGGTTGGCATTTCTCTGGCCAGCTGGACCAGGAATCCGGGATTCTTGACTGACGGGCCAGGACATTTGGGAAATGCGTGGAAACCATGACATTCCCAGTTTTCCGGGACGTATGGCAACCCTACCAATACAGGGCCGGCTTAAGACATGCTGAGGCTCTATGCCATATCAAGATTCAGAGGCCCCATACCATAAAAATAAATAGAAAAAAAATGTATTGCATTATAATAGGAAGGGTAATGAAAGGGTACCATCCAGCA
This sequence comes from Elgaria multicarinata webbii, assembly GCF_023053635.1. Classification (NCBI taxonomy): domain Eukaryota; kingdom Metazoa; phylum Chordata; class Lepidosauria; order Squamata; family Anguidae; genus Elgaria; species Elgaria multicarinata. Next base: position 40,886,209 of record NC_086171.1, on the reverse strand, counting down.
TTAGGGGGTGCTTGCAGTTAAACAGTGTTAGACAAAAGATGTAGATAAAAACACTTATAATGTAAATTGATTTGAATTTCTTTTAAACTGGCTCTAGTTTGCACTTATTGACTTCAATACTAAATGCTGCGTTGCCACGCTTTCTCTATCTAAGGCAACTCTGCTGTAAGTCACACCAGACTTTCCAACATATCTAAGTCAAAGCAATTACATCTTAGTTACCTTACATCCTAGTTATCTCCAACATATTTAGAGCCCCCTCATAATATGAGGCCCTAGGCTTACTTGGCTCGTTCCTAAACCCAGCACTGCCCCAATACCTAACAACATGGAGAGGCAACCTGGTGCCCTCCACATGTTTCAGAACACAATGCCCATCATTCCTCACCATTAGCCATGCTGCCTGGGGATGATGGGTGTTGTGGTCCAACACCTCTGCAGGGTTGGGGAAAGCTGCCCTACACCACAGCGCCAGCCTTGCAATCCAACAGATAGCTCAGCTGCCAGCGAAGGCCAGAATATGGCCCATCATCACGACGGACAACTTGTTTATAGGATAATAAACAGCAATCACGTGGGAAAGGAAGCAGAAGCATAGTTTACATGGTGCCTGCAGCACACGATAGAAAAGAAAATCAGAAGGCTGTCCAAGACAGCATAACTTGAATGTGAAGGGTGAGTCACAGAGGAGGCTACATTACTGAACTTCTCTGGCACGGCTGAAAGCAAAACTTCATTAGTCACACCCAGGCTTTCCCCTGCACCATCTCCATAATTTTGCTTGATTCTGCCTCTCGCTCAATTGAATTCAGCCTAGCAGTTATTTAATTCCAAATGTAATTCATGAGGTTTGAGTTCTCTGTCCCATTGGCTTTTAAAATATCAGGCCTGGAACAGATAACTTATTAAGAGCTGGCAGGATGTTAATTTCTCAGGTTGGGACCGGGCTCAGGGGGAACCCTCTTTAGAAATCCCTCTTTCCTCTGAGCTTAGCTACAATTCTCACGGAAGCTGGTGCGTGTGTGTGCGTGTGAATTTTTCCAGCCATAATATCTTGTTCCCTGCTTTATTGGAAAATATTATGGGCTGGCTTGGCCTTGTCTGAGCAATTAAAACCCATTACCTGCTACTGGAAGAGATAAAACTGGTACAACTGGTTTGTTGATAAGGATCAACAGAGCTACCTGCAACTTTGGACTTACCTGGCTACGGCGGCTGTCATGATGAGCGCCCGCACTTCAAAATTTACCACCACACCACTGAGTTGCTAAACATAACAAGAAGAGCCCGGCTGGATCAGACGAAAGGTCCATCTAGTCCAGCACTCTGTTCACGCTGTGGCCAAGCAGCTATCGACCAAAACCCACAAGCAGGACATGAGTGCAACAGCACCCTCCAGCCCATGTTCCCCAGTGTTAGAATAGATAGCAGTTCCATCCTATCAGGGGACCGCAAAGAGACTGGAAGCTGAACTCCAGTACAGAAGTCATGAAGGAGGAGCCTCAGTAAGTTCAGCAGATCCTGTCTCATTCTGAATAAAGCTTTAATCACAGCAAGTGGGCTTCTGTCTTCTGTGGGCTAAGGAAGCACTGCTAAAACATGGTGTCAGAAGTAAATCTATTAAGAAAGCACTACTAAAACACCCAGTAACTAGTGCATACAGGCTTAATGCTTCTGAAACTGGAAGTTGCACATAGCCATCAGGACTATTAGCCATGGATAGTCTTCTCTTCCAGGAATTTCTCCACCCCCTTTTTAAAGCCATCCAAATTGGTGGCTGTGGTGATACCCACCTTTCTGCCCCTTAGGTATGTCTGAGTTTGTATGTCTAGCATGTGGGTTCTCAACAAGGAGGGAATTCCCCCTCCCGGGGGGGGGAATTTTAGGGTTCCAGGGGGGGAATTGGGACCACTATTCAGCAAAGTATGATGTCCTGTAGACTGTCTTCCTACACGTTATTAAAAACCTCCCAGAAAAGTGTCATGTTGTCTGCAAAAGCCAGGCCTTTGCTCTCTTTTCCCTCCCTCCCTCGCAATCCTAGAAGTTTCAAGCTTCCCATTTAAAGGGGCAACGCAAAGCATTTGTTGTTTATTGGTTCAGTTGCTTCTGACTCTTCGTGACTTCATGGACCAGCCCACGCCAGAGCTTTTTGTCGGCCATTGCCACCTCTAGCTCCTCCAAGGTCAAGTCTGTCACCTCCAGAATATCATCCATCCATCTTGCCCTTGGTCGGCCCCTCTTCCTTTTGCCTTCCACTTTTCCTAGCATCCGCATTTTCTCCAGGGTGTCCTGTCTTCTCATTATGTGGCCAGAGTACTTCCGTTTTGCCTTTAACACCATTCCCTCAAGTGAGCAGTCTGGCTTTATTTCCTGGAGTATGGACTGGTTTGATCTTCTTGCGGTCCAAGGCACTCTCAGAATTTTAATGTAAAAGGGGCCATGCTTTGTGTTGCCCCTTTAAATGGGACTAATATAAAAATAAATAAAAGATTTTCAACATTATATGCATGTTATTTGGAATACACCTTTTGAGTTAAACTGAAGTACTTTGGCCACATAATGAGAAGACAGGATACCCTGGAGAAGATGCTGATGCAAGGGCAAGATGGAGGGATGATATTCTGGAGGTGACAGAGTTGACCTTGGGGGAGCTAGGGGTGGAAACGGCCAGCAGAAAGCTCTGACGTGGGCTGGTCCATGAAGTCACGAAGAGTCGGAAGCGACTGAACGAATAAACAACAAATCTTGGGAAGGGGGGAATTATATTCTGAGCAATGGTGAAAGGGGGAACAGAGCAAAAAAGGTTGAGAACCACTGGTCTAGCGAGTGCGGAATATTTGACGGAGTGGGTGTGGCTAGTGATGCTGTGAGAAAGGGGGAGGGAGGAGTATAAATAGGTTGGCTGAGGGGATTGTGGTGTGGTCTAGTCGTCTTATCTGAGTCTGATTCGTATTCTTGTGGAGTGTCTGAGGCTTGTACTTCTTGAGAGTGTTTGGTGTGTGAGGAGTGAGAAGGGATAGGACTTGGGATTGTTCTTTTAAATATAAAAAATAAGCAGGTTTGATCTAAATTGAAATACCAAAGATCTGTTCAATTTCAATAAACTTTACTTCGTGTTCTGTTACCACAAACCACGTGTCAGCTCGGATTTATTACCTGCTGTTTTACACAGTGTAAAAACATCTACCAATACACCTGCAGTTCAGTACCTCAACAATAGAACCTATTTCATAGAATCAGAGTTGGAAGGGGCCTAGAAGGCCATCGAGTCCAACCCCCTGCTCAATGCAGGAAGCCACCCTAAAACATCCAGGCAATTTCATAGAATCATAGAATAGCAGAGTTGGAAGGGGCCTACAAGGCCATTGGGTCCAACCCCCCGCTCAATGCAGGAATCCACCCTAAAGCATCCCTGACAGATGGTTGTCCAGCTGCCTCTTGAAGACCTCAAGTGTGGGAGAGGCCACAACCTCACCAGGCAACTGATTCCATTGTTGTACTGCTCTAACAGTCAGGAAGTTTTTCCTGATGTCCAGCTGGAATCTGGCTTCCTTTAACTTGAGCCCGTTATTCCGTGTCCTGCACTCTGGGAGGATCGAGAAGAGATCTTGGCCCTTTACCTTGTTCCCTCACATATAGGGGAAAGGTTGTGTTGTTTTTACCCTTTCCTCAGGCTTTTCAAGCGGTGGCGCTTGTGCTAGGCAAGGCCTTCTGGGTGAGGTCGGTGTCGTTGCAGTGGCCATCACCACATCTTATGGTAGTGAATTCCATAGTTTGCCTATGCGCTATGTGTGAAGAAGTCCTTCCTTTTATCTGTCCTGAATCTCCCACCAATCAGCTTCATGGGATGACCCCATTGGGTTCCAGGATTTTGAGAGAGGGAGAAATATCTCTCTCTATCCACATTCTCCACACCAGGCATGATTTTGTATTTATCATGTCTCCCCTTCACCTTCCCTTACCTGATAGGGTGCCCCCCTGGAATGTCCCGCTGCTCATGGCCATGGGCAACATGTATCAATCAATACCTCTGGACATCTTGAACTCTCTGCGCTCTCCACGAAATAAGCACTTGGCTTAGTTACATCCAAAGTACATCAAAAATTTAAATGGGTCCTGGGATTTATTGTTGATTGTTAAAAATGTTTTTTTAATGTATTGAATTTTTTAGGATTTTAAACTTTGTAAACAGCCCAGAGAGCTTGGGTTATTAGGTGGTACAGAAATGTAATAAATGAAATGAAACAGCCAACTCTTATCCTATGTATTAATAGCAAACTCATTTTTGAAGCATGCAAAACACCACCACCAATGCACAAGAGGGTGGTATAAGCAGAAATATATATATATATATATAGATATATACATATAGGGGAATTAAGTTGTGGAGTGGGAGACCCCAGAACAGTTCAATAAGGACTGAGCATGCTCAGTGGTCACAGGGAGGGGGTACAGAAACTGGGAAGGAAGGTGGTATTATTATTATTATTATTATTATTATTATTATTATTATTATTATTTGAAATTATTATTTGAAATTATATCCTGCTTATATACAAAATACCCAAGGCGTTAATGGAATATTCTGGAAAGGAGGTCACAGGAACTGAATGTGTTTTTGTTGGGGGGGGGGACACAGAAAATAGGAAGGGAGGTAATGGAATATTCTGGGAAAGGGCATGGCTGGCAGAAATCCTGAACGGGAGCAAACTGCCCTGCAAGAAATTGTTGCCTATCCTCTGTGGTCTATGTTCTTCATGGGATGCTTCCCTGTTCTCCCCCAGTACCTTCCCTGGGGGTTTAGAGTAGTTGAACACAACAGTTCTCGTCCCCCCTCAGTTCAGCCAAATTTCTGGCTGGAGCTTTTAAAATGTTGCCTGAGCTGATTCACTGTTTCCAGCTGAGCCTGCTCAGGCCGATCTATTTCCTCTGAGGTCCCCGCCCATCCCTTCCAGCACCTAAGGGGAAAACCACATTAAATTCTGCATAATCAATGCCTGAAAACAAAAACATCAACGTTTGGGAGACTCTTTGGAGGGAGAAGATATTGCTAAGTCAGGAGATTTAAATCAAACCATGTTGATGTGAAGGCAGACGAAGATCCCTTTTCAGGTCATAAAGGAAAATAAACGCCAGGCAGGCCGCCTAAAAAGCTGCTGGATCTAACAAGCGGCGCATTGAGCAAGCTATTCTTAGGAAGCGTCTTGAGTTTCGTTGCAAAATCTTTTGCAGGCCAATCCTCTCCGTGTTTACTGGGAATGCCAGTGGGTTCAGTCAAACTTACTCCCAAGAAAGCGTGCATGAAATTGCATTTCTGCATGGCATTTTCTTGGGAATAAAAAACTATTGGCGAAAACGTCAGGTTCGTTTTTTAAAAAGCCATCATGACCTGGCGCACCTTTTTCTTAATCAAAAACAGCCACTCTTTCCCTTGTGCCAGTTTCCTCCCAGAAATGCTCCCCCAATTGTGCTTTTGGCTGTTGGTACATATAATAGAGTGACCATATGAAAAGGAGGACAGGGCTCCTGTATCTTTAACAGTTGCACAGAAAAGGGAATTTCAGCCGGCGTCATTTGTATATGTGGAGAACCTGGTGAAATTCCCTCTTTATCAGAACAGTTGAAGCTGCAGGAGCTATACTAGAGTGATCAGATTTAAAAGAGGGCAGGGCACCTGCAGCTTTAACTGTTGTGATGAAGAGGGAATTTCCCTAGGTTCTTCACATATACAAATGACACCTGCTGAAATTCCCTTTTCAATACAACTGTTAAAGATACAGGAGCCCTGTCCTCCTTTTCATATGGTCACCCTAACATATAACAGCAAACAGCAACTTGTGGGGAGAAGATTTTCAACAGGAAACCTGGAGGAAAGGGGTGGGGTGGGGGTGAAAATCTCTCTCACCGCACCATGGCCTTGATCCAGATTAGGGGGGGAGGGATCCACTCCAGGTAGTTGCTTGTGATTAAGAAAGAGTCATGCCAGGTCTTAATTCTGTTCTTAAACGGCATGTTTAACAGGATGCATAGTTTGACCCCCAACAGTGTGCACATATCTAATCACAGGTAAATTCCACTGAATTCATTGGGGTTCTCCCCCAGGTGAGTATAGGATTGTGGCCTATGCCCTTTTGAAGTTAGGCTACACAGGCAGGCAGGCAATAGCTATTCTGAATGTTGAAAGTGGTATGAAAGACGCATTGCTGCCCATTTGTTTGTTTAATTCGTATCCCACAGTTCCACCAAACTGTACTCAAGATGGCCAACAGCGGGCCTGTTCGAACAACACACTAAGCCATGGTTAGGCTACTAACCCTTTTGCAGAAAATGGTTAGTGAGCGTGTTCAAACCATTTTTATTATTTATTATTTATTTATTTAGCATATTTATATACCGCTCCCCATTGAAAAATTTCGGAGCAGTGTACAAGGTAAAATGAAAATAAAAACAGAATAAAAACAGTTAAAACAAAATTTAAAAGAAGCAATAACAGTAATCCAAGGCTGCATGTTAAAGAAAGGCTTCTTGGAATAAAGATGTTTTCAGGAGGCGCCGAAAGGAGTACAAGGTTGGCGCCTGCCTGACCTCCAGAGGCAGGGAATTCCCCAGGAGGGGGGCCACCACGCTGAAGGCTCTTCCCCTGGTGGATTCCAATCGGAGGATGGATCTAGGTGGAACCACCAGGAGCAGGCCCTCGGATGACCTCAGTGACCGGGCAGGTTGGTAAGGGAGAAGGCGCTCTCTCGGGTATCCTGGTCCCAAGTTGTTTAGGGCTTTGTGCACAAGTACAAGAACCTTAAACCTGGCCCGGGGTTAGGAATGGTTCCCATGACACGCTAAGCCATGATTCACACGATACGCTCAGCCATAATGTTTAGCTCAAAATGCTTAACCACCATGGCTTAGTGTGTCGTCTGAAGAGGGTCATTGTCTAATATCCTTAGAATCCCAGGCAATCATTTATTGTTTTATACTGTATGTTTTTATCTGTACACCTCCCTGAGATCTTAATGATATAGGGCGGGATATAAATATTTTAAATAAATAAATAAATAAATAAATAAGGGAAAGGGACTATATATTCCAGATGGTTTTAAACTAGCCTTGATTTTATTTATGACAGGAAGCCAGAACCTCTTTTCCACACTAGTCCAAAATTCCATTCTGGGGAATCTCTCAGGGGCCATATTCAGTGGTTGCTAAAGGCAAAAAGGGAGTAAGGCCAATTATTTTATTTTATTTTTAAAAAAACCCAGTATATATTAATTTAAGGATCTTACTGCCAGTAATTGTTCCTTATGAGAAACATTTCAGCCTTTTTGAATGAGGAAAAATGACATAAAAGCTGGTAGACCACCAAATGATTGGTGGTTCGGAGAAACAGGATTTGCCGGATGGATGGATGGATCGGGACCTCTGGTTTATGAAATCCTCCCAGATTGCTGAGGAGCAATAAGTTTCTCTTCTCTCCACAGGAAGTGGTAACTTAGAAGGGAAGTGGGGGAAACGCACCTTCACTTTCGGCTCAGTTTTATCTTGGGGTATTAAGTTTAGGGTTATATCTCCATGCTGCTGAAATACCACATGGGTCGGATTTACGTACAAGATAAACAAGCTACACCTTAGGGCCTCACATTACAAGGGGACTCGCGTTAGAAAGAAAGAAAGAAAGAAAGAAAGAAAGAAAGAAAGAAGAAATGTTTACAACATTGCCACTGGGAAACCATAAACATCATATAAAATGAAGACCTCTTCAGAAGGGGGAACAGTGTTATGTGGTTGTGGTCAGTCTAAATCATCTCTAGGAATCCCTTACTCAGTGCACACATATAACTTGCATTTTTAATACCTATTTTACACGACTATCAAATTCTGTTTAATTGTGGCACCTGTATTTTGCATTTTAAAATTTTATTTGTTGAAGAGGGAAGGGCCTTACTCATGTTATAGCTTAGGGTGACAACGAGTTTAAAACCAGCCCTGGGTATAATGACATATTGTAATGGGGCCAACTAGGCTGGTGCAGGACGTGGGCATGCAACAGGGCAAAGGATGTCAGAAACTGAGTTTGGAGCCAGGGCAAAGTGTGTGGGACAAAATCTCCCTGATCGTACAGAGAGGTGAGCCCTCTTCTATTCATGTTTTGCTTGGCCTGTGCCTTTGACAACTGCTTGACACAAAGACATTTAGGAGGTGGATCTTTGTCCTTTCCTCCAAGGAGTTGGCATACTTGGTTCACCCCTACACTTTTTATCCTCACAACAACCCTGTGAGGTAGGTTAGGCTAAGAGAGAAATTGTCCAGCCCGAGGTCAATTTCCTGGTGAATTTCCTGGCTGACTAGAGATTTGAAACTGGGTCTTGTTGTTGCTTGTCCATCGCATGAATTACTCAAAAATGAAAGGGGGACGCACACATTCATTTTGAGCTCTGTTTTATCTTGTGGTTACAGCTTGAAGGTCATATCTCCGTGGTACTGAAAAACCATGTAGGCATAATGATCTATTCTATGGTGTCAATCTAGGTTGGAGCAGCACTTGTGTCAAACAGATTGATTGTCTGACAAAGAGTTCCGTAGAATCTGAAAGCCTGCATACTCCCACCCCAACCTAGATAGACCCAATGGAAGATATCACTATATTTTATTTCTTTACCTAGTTCTCTAGGGCTGGGCTGGGGGTCTTCTGTCCTTTGCCGCTTTTGTACTCTATGGAACATTAAACTGTTTTGCTTAGAATGACCAAGAGCTGCAAGCATTGCTCATGTCCAATTCTATTTTCACAACTCTTCAACCATGGTTACAGGAGCGTCTCCCAAAATGACATTTGCCCATTCATCATGTGTCGAAGGATTTGTTGTAACACGTCTGGGGAATGTGAGCATTCTGCATCACTTCTTTGCAATTCAATATTGACATGCTTTTAATCATGCCTTCCAACGTTTGTCAGACAGGCATATAGGGACTTAAAGCTACATTCTTATATTTACTTACCTAGGAGTAAGTTCCATTGAACTCAGTGGGATTTACTGAGTAGAGGTGCATAGGATTGTGCTTTTACTGAGAGCTATTGGCTAGATCTACACTGCTGCTTTGTAGCGCTATTGCAGTACACTGATAACTGTTGGGGCACATTCCACACTTTCATAACGTTAGACGCTGGTTTTTATTCCACAATCATAACGATTTGACACAAGGTGTATATCTGGCCTAAGAAAATGAGGTGGGAGCTAGGAAGTCCTCAGATCAAATCTCCCTGGCCATAAACTCACTAATAGTGCATCCTACTCAGAAGTAAATTCCACTGAGTTCAAGGTATTTATTTATTATATTTTTAATTTGACCAACAACCAATGCTTTCTCGGCAGACCACAAACAGCCAAAAGACTAAAATGCCATACAACCAGTTGAAGATATAAAGAAGAATACAAATGTTTAAAAGAATACAATACTATGCAATAAGAACTACTTCCAGATAAGTGTGTATACCGTACACTATATAGTATTGTGGTATAATTAGCTTTAGGTAAGCTACAATTTCTCATCCTCAACCCCACACAACTGCAATAGCAAGACAATAACAGGACCCTACCTTACAAACTTTTGTAAGAATTACTACATTTATGTGTGGAAATCTGTGTTTAATTTTAGACTTTGTAAAATGTCATAGACGTTAATATCATAACAAGAACCAGCAACAATAGCCATGTACTTTACGTGAACAACAGTACATTGTGGTAATTACCTAGCCAAAAAAAATGAACAATTTCCTTTGCATATGGAATGGCACTCTTCCCAAACCAATCTGTTATTTAAAAACGTTAACTACAACAACATAGATTTGCCTACATTACCCAGAAAGTATATTTTAACATTTAGGTTCCCAAATATGTTTAATTTGTTTGCTTTCCAAAGAGTAAACTGTAACCAAAATCCAATCAACACTTGCAATACCAAATAAGTAGAGTCTTCTGGTATCAACGAAATAGATACATTGGTCCATAAGTGCTAATTTTTGGAACTAAGTCGTTTCTTACCAACATAATATCTAAGATGCAAAGTATAAAAACACTGGCCCTATAAAAGTGAAGCGTCTCCTTTAAAACCCTTGAAACGTGTAGCTAAAGCCGAGACACAAAAATAAATGCTAGGAAAGAAAATGTTGGTCTGTGCCGTTAAAGTTTGCCACTCGCGTTGTATGGAATGGCACATCACTTTGCTCGCCCTGCGTCCCGGCTCTGCGTGAAAACCTCTATGCGCTCACGAGCGTGGGGCGCATTGTAAGGAGCATGAAAGCGGCGCGCAAGCTTACAAAAATCTCGACTTACCATTGCAGGCCAAGGATGTGCCGTTGAGTTCCATCGTCGAGAAGTGTGTGCAGGAAACGATACCGGAAGGCACTACTGGGGCTGGGACAGATGTGAGTCCAGATGTTGAAAAGAACTAAGTGGATCCGTTTCCCACCCCCCTTCCTCTGCAGTTCCTTCCTCCAATCACTCTCCAAGACAAAAACATCAAGTGGAGTTGGTAGAAGGCTCCTCCTCGTTGTCTGTCTCTTCTCCTAAGTTTCAGGAAAGTCCTTACACCAGAGATGCATCTGTGCTGTCTTTCTTCGCAGCACCATGGAGCCAGTGAGCTCAGAGAAGGGTTTTGAAAAGGAGCCAAGACCGATGAGAGAGAGTGTGTGTGTGTGAGAGAGAGAGAGAGAGAGAGCGCAGAAAGGCCCTCCTATAATACTGACGTCCCTGCTGGCAGCTGGAAAGGGTGGGTGGAGGGGAACACACCATGGTCTCCGCCCAACTATGCATTACAACCCTGTCAGTTTGTTGCTGGAGAGAGAGCTGGGCCTCTGGTGTCAAGGGAGATATTTAAAGATCAAAGGGCGGGGAGCTGTGGGGGGAGAATCACACAGAAGTGTCGCAAAGGGCAATCTTCCCAAAGTGGAATCGCCAGAGGAGTACTTCACTGGTAAACTAAAGAAGGCCTAGCCGGTCCTTCACCAACCCGGCCGGCCTCCAGATGTGTTGGACTACATTTCCCATCATCCCCCAAAGCCAGCTGGTTGGAGGTGGTAGGAATTGTAATCTGAGAGCCGGTGTAGTGGCTAAAGTGTTGGACTGGGAGTCAGGAGATCTGGGTTCTAGTCGCCTACTCGGCCGTGGAAACTGGGTGACTTTGGGCCAGTCACAGACTTTCGGCCCAACCTACCTCACAGGGTTGTTGTTGTGAGGATAAAATGGAGAGGAGGAAAATTCTGTATGCCGCCTTTTATTTATTTTATTTATTTATTATTTTATTTATTTATTTATTTATTTATTTATTTTATTACATTTATATACCGCCCCCCAGCCGAAGCTCTCTGGGTTCCTTGGAGGAAAAAAGACGGGATATAGATGCAATAATAAATAGATAAACTGAGACATCTGGAGGGCAGTCTGGTTAGGGAAGAATGGCATACAAAAGGGCAGAGAAAGATTTGTTAGACACAGTTACTCGCTATTTTTTATATTGTGAACTGCCCAGGGAGCTTCAGCTATTGGGTGGTATAAAAATGCAATAAATAAATGAATATCCTTATTTCCTATCCGTAGTCTTGCTTCTCTTCTTCCACAAGGATTTCTTCTGAGCATAAAATACTCCCTGACATTTGGGAATTGAAGGGGTTGGGGCCAGCATCTGGCATGCTGAGGCAGCTTTCAGGGCCCCTGATTGCCCACCATTTATTATTATTATTATTATTATTATTATTATTATTATTATTATTTATTTTTGGACCTGGTGCAGGCAGCTGCATCTAGCCCTCCTTTTCATTCCCCAGACTGCCCTTGGGTTAGTGGCTCTCTTTCATTGTGGGAAATTAAAAGGAGGGCTACATCCAGACACCCAGTACTGCTGGGGTGTTGCTGCCACAGCTGCATAAGCCTGCCAGAGCCCAACGACAGAGGCAGGAGTAGCAGAGTACACTTTGTCCAGGACCCCTCAAAGCTGGAACCAGCCCTGAAAATCAGCGTACTTATTCCTAAATAGTTATTCTGCACTTCCTCCTATGAGCTTTATCACACCAGGGTTATACCGTGCAATCACTGCAAATTGCGTGCAAAGGACTCCGAAGTTTTCCACCATATAATCTGCTTTTATTGTGAAGTACTCCCAGGCATCCTGCTTTAATTGTGCTATAAAGGGAAAAGCCTCGCTGTATTTAGCCACTAGTTTTTGAGCGTATCTTCCGAGCGGCCACTGGGGCGCAGGAGCAAGATTTGAAGAAAAATTAAACAAATGCTTACATCTGCGTCAGCTTTAAAGATAGAAACATCAAAATTGGCACAGTAATAGATATTAAGGAGAGCTTTAAGCACACCAAATTTGAATCAGATTGGGTCATCCGTTGATTTTTTATAATTTTTTTACATTTCCCCCCTTAAACTCTCTTCCTGGTATGCAAAGCGCTGCTGCCTGGGGTACAACAACAACGAAAGCTAAACGCTGTAGGGGATAATTCGAAGGAAACAGGTACGTGTGGGATGAAGCTCTATGAATTCAGGACTGTGCCTGTTTCTCTCTCCCTGTTTTCATTCTTGACCTCTCTGCAAGGCGGGTTGGGCTGAGAAAAAAATGGCTTCTCCAAGGCTGCCCAGTGACCCAGTACCCATGGCTGAGCAGGGATCTGATGTGTCTAATAATGCTCAGTCTAATCATTCTCTTTGCATATTTGCATCCAGTTTTTTTGTATACTCTTCCTCTCTGCAAACTTTGATGGCTGGAAATATAATTAGAACACTTCCCCTAGTTGGGTTTTTTTTTGGAGGGGGGAAGAGGGGAAAACAACTGCATTTTTTTTTTTTACCAATTCACTCCGCCCCCCTCGCTGCCTGATTCATACTAACTGAAATTGAAGATTTATTTATTTATTGTTATTTATTGATTACATTTTTATACCGCCAAATAGCCGAAGCTCTCTGGGCGGTTCACAAAAGATGCAACACATATAAGATGCAACACATATAAGGACATAGGAAGAGCCCTGCAGAATCGCACCACAGCGGCCAACCAGATGTCCACGGGAAGCCCACAAGCTTCAGATAATGGAGGTAATACATAGCCATCATGACTAGAAGCTATTGATAGCTTTATCCTTCATAAATCTGTCTAATTCCCTTTTAAAGCAGTTTGTATTGGTGGCCATCACGAGCTTCTCTACACGACAGGAAAAATCCCGTGCCTTACTGTGGCTTTCATCCTCGCAGTATTCCCAGCACCGTGACACACTCCTTCACATGCAACCAAGTGATTTGTTCTCTTCTCGGAAAGGCCCCATTGTGTTTTAATGAGGCAGCACCATCTAGCAGCAGAGAGATCCCGTAATATCCAGATAATATCAAATTATCTGTGGTTTTTAAAAATGCGCGATTTCCAGGGGATAGTGCAGGAGACATCCTGGCTGTTGACATCGTTGTCTCAGGTATGCACAAACTTCCGCAAGCGGCCAATCACGAGTGTGCCATAAATTACTCATTTAGAGAATCACTAAATGAGCAATTTATGGCAGCAGAAGCTTTTATGGATTAGAGGCCACGTTATCAGATGCAAGCTTCTGACACCATAAATTTGTCTTTAATTAACTTTGTTAATTTTGATACAAATTATTGAGGTCTAAAAGTAAAAAACAAAGGGGGGCCTTTGTGGTTTGGAGAACATGCATATGTGCATAAAAATAATATTTTCACATCATTATTAACTCTAATATGATTTAGCACAGTGTACCCTCAAAGCCGAAGGACGTTGCTCTCATGTTGCTTCATCATTTATCCCTTTCACTTAAGAGCTGTACTCATTGACTGGGTGCTCACATCATGCCTTGGTCAGATGTTGCAAGATGCGGTTCATGCATGGATGTGGGGAGAAATCTTTAAAAAAGAGAAGAAACTGAGCAGCAGAAGTAGAAATTCAGTTGTTTCCTTGCCTCTTTTCCTGTCGAGTCAGAATTGTTGCATGATAAGCAGGAGTTTAATGAGTGCCAGGGCTGTCTCCTTATTAAAGTAATTTTAGGTTGCAATCCTGTACTTACTTATCTTGGAGCAAGGCCCATTGAACACAATGGCGCTCGCCTCTAACTAGCCACATATAGGATTGCACTATGGGTCAGTTAAGCAAATGTGTTTTTACAAGCCTATCCACTCTGAGTGCTGTTTTATGATAGGAAGGCAGGGTACAAATCAAACAATCAAATAAATACATATCTACTCGAGGGTGACCCTATGAAAAGGAGGACAGGGCTCCTGTATCTTTAACAGTTGAATAGAAAAGGGAATTTCTGCAGGTGTCATTTGCATATATGGAGAACCTGGTGAAATTCTCGCTTCATCACCACAGTTAAAGCTGCAGGAGCTATACTAGAGTGACCAGATTTAAAAGAAGGCAGGGCACCTGCAGCTTTAACTGGTGTGATGATGAGGAAATTTCACCAGGTTCCCCATATATACAAATGACACCTGCTGAAATTCCCTTCTCAATACAACTGTTAAAGATACAGGAGCCCTGTCCTCCTTTTCATAGGGTCACCCTAATCTACTCTGAAATTAATCTCACAGTGTTCACTGCGGCTTATGCCCTGGTAAGTGTGCAAACCATTGTGCTGTTATTCAGTTAAATCTGCAGTGATGCCTATACGGATTAAAACAATAGTTTCGAAAGGAGTGGGGAGGTATATTTCCCTAGTGTTTAGATGGTGTGTTTTCACATTGCAGTAGGAGCCATTTTAAAAGAGCAGTAGTGCAATGGGAAAGTTCTGAAATGCAGGTGGTCATTACACCTCCAGGAGAATCTGAAAATGCAGGCAGTTCTGTTGATCCATATCAACAAACCTGTCCTAGCAGTTTTTGAGCGTCTCTACGTTAGGGGAAATCGAGTTGCTTACCTGGGGCTGTTGTGCTTCCTGGTTGTTTAACACGATTGATATGGGCTGCATTACACAGAAGGAGAGGGATGACAAGGCAGAAGAACCTGCTCTTTCCCGGGGCTCCTTTAAACAGTAGGCAGAGGAGTGCCTTCCTCCCTCGTTGGCATGTGTGCAAAGAAGTGGCGTGGGGGAATCGTGTGCTATACGTCTGCAACCCTAGGCACGTTTACTTGGGAGTAAGCCCCATTGAACACAATGGGACTTACTTCTGAGTCAACTAATGGAGAACTACTAACACAAACTAACACAAAGAAGAAAAAATAAAAAAGAAACACAAGCACAACTCCAATCTAGCATAATGAAGGGTCTCCCTCACTTGGGAGTAAGCCAGATCTGCCGCCCTTTGTTGCAGGGAGGCATTTTACCCTCTTCTCCCACCAATAGCAGGGAAAGTCCTTCCTTGGCAAGTTTATAATGCAATGCCAGCTTTACACACTGCCAATTTAGTGCCATTAGGGGTTTATTCCAAGTTATCTCTGATTTTTTAAAAAAATGGAATGGGGAGAGACCTCAGGAGATGTCCTGTCTGTTTACAGCATCATGTAATCCACCCGGAAACTTCCATGAGTGGCCAGTCACAAGCGTGCAATAAATAGCTCACTTAGAGAAGCCCTCTATCTCTCCCAGGACCAGGTTTTTGTAAAGTTCGTTGTTCTAAATGGCCAATTCATAAGAACATAAGAAATGCCATGGTGGATCAGACCAAGGGTCCATCTAGTCCAGCAATCTGTTCACACAGTGGCCAGCCAGCTGCTGACCGGGGACCCGCAAGCAGAACATGGTGCAACAGCGCCCTCCCACCCATGTTCCCCAGCAACTGATGTATATAGGCTTGCTGCCTTTGATACTGGATCAGATTCAAGGCCAGTCCCCAGCCCCACAACCAAAAGTACTTTGCATTACAAGAGGGGTAGCTCACAACAATATATTATGGCTGGGAAAACCCCTCCCCTCCCCATTCCAGCCGCTGTGAGAATGGAAGTTAAGCTCAGATGAATGGGAAAGACTGAGTGGGGTGTTTGGGTGGCAGATTATGGGCCTGATTCACGTTGGGTATATACGGCTGCCATTTTGAATATGCAACCTCCAACCATGGGTTATTCGAGGGTTAAACAACCCTTGCATAATCCTACTACTAATCAAGGATAATTCAAGTCTTGTTTAACCTTTGAGTAACCCATGATGGCCAAGTTCACACGACATACCACGATATTGCATATTCAAAATGGTGGCCACACACACCTGGGATGCACCATGGCTCATCGTATGTTAAACCCATGACGACCCCGCTGTGGGGTGCAAACCAGGTCCATGATATTGTCCCTGCTAATCAAAAGGGGTCTGCGTTGCATCCCTGCAAGCCACAACATCGCTGTAAAAAAAAGAGGCATTCCCTCTTGTGGGACAGTCCAGGGGGGTGCCTCTTCTAAGCCGGTGCCTACCATTGAAGTTTTTAGAAATACTTCTACAAAAAAGAATTAATAATGTTAACAAACAAAAAATGATAGCCCGATTCATCAAGAATGCCTTTTTAGTCCTGTGAAAGGATTTTAATCTATTGCCTCACTGATGCATCGATTGAAGCATGGGTGGGCAGAAGGAAGATCCAATTCTACTGATTTGCAACTAGATTGGCATGGACTTCTCATGGCCATTTGTTGATTTCTCATGGCCAACTGTTACCCAGAGGGCCTTCTCTTCTGCTGCTCCCAGACTGTGGAACGGCCTGCCGAAGGAGACTCGTCAACTTAACAGTCTACAAGCATTCAAGAGAGCTATAAAGACTGATCTCTTCTGGCAGGCCTATCCAGTGGAATTTTAAGATGTTTTTAGAATGGTTTTAGAATGTTTTTTAGGATGTTTTAACAATGTATAATTATGTTTTAATTCAGTTTTATGTATTTTACCTTTTGCTGTTTTTCCCTGCCTCGATCAGAATGGAGAGGCGGGTAAGAAATAAATTATTTTTATTATTATTATTATTATTATTATTATTATTATTATTATTATTATTATATAGCCGGGTTAGGGTTAGGTTGTCGTCAAATGAAGAGAGCCTGGGGTAACCAGGAATGGATCATTGGGTCAAAGGATTGTGTGCTGCATTCTAACGCTCAAAGTAAATTCCTGGGGTTAGAATGATTAAAAGCTAGAGGTGTGTGCCTTTTGCATCAAGCTCCGACTGGCGGATCTTGGGTTTCTAGTGAAAAAGAAGAAGTAGCCCCCACAAGTCTGAAGTCTGCCCGCCCTTGGATTAAAGAATGCAGCATTAATAGATAAAGTATTTGTTGTCGTGGTACCGCCACGCTGGTAAATATATCACCGGTTGGTTGGCTAGCATGCAGACAATAAAAATGCAGGAACCCTGCCAGAAAACAGAAGTCGGCCACTCCAGGCAGAAATAGAAATAACACACTCAAATTAGAGACCTGAAACTTCAGAGGTTGTCTAAATAGGACAACCAAAAAATCATGGTTTGGAACTTTGTAATTTAGATACTTGGCACTGAAAGGGAAAATGGGAAATTTGAGAAGACTTCCAACGCTTGGCAAAGTAGTAGTAGGTAGGAATCCCTTTGCCCCCCTTGCCTCCTTTTCCCTACCAGCCAGTGTGGTAAAAATGCAGGGCCGGCACTATCATTAGGTAGAAGGAAGCACATGCCTCTGGAAGCGTTTATTGGGGGGGGGGGTGGCAGGGAGCAGCAGCAAGGCATTGGACAGCGCTGTGTAGACAGGAGATTTAAACTGGGGGTAGGTGGGTTCAAATTCCTGCTTAGCCACAAAGATCACACAAAGATCACAGGGAAACCAGCCACTATCTCTCAACCTAGCCCACTTCACAGGGTTGCTGTGAAGATAAATGAGGCCATGTGTCCATCAACCAGAGATCCCCAAAGGAAGGACTGGAACAAGAATATGACATTTAAAAAAGTAATAAGCTGCTGTTTGCACTCAGGTGGAAATTAAGTGTAGTTTTCATATGCCAAACAGGCTGCAATCTAACCAGATATGCAGTGAAATGAAACCTGGTTATACAGTCTGAAAACAAGCTATTCACGGCAGGGGTGGGTAGATAACAGATACCCAGATGTTATGGACTTCAGCTCCCAGCATTCCTGATTATTGGCTTTGCTGGTCCAAAACACTTGGAGATACATCTTCTGCCACCCCTGATCTAGGGAAGTATAGACAAAAGCTGATGCATGTTATTTAGGGTGACCATATGAAAAGGAGGACAGGGCTCCTGTATCTTTAACAGTTGCATAGAAAAGGGAATTTCAGCAGGTGTCATTTATATATATGAAGAACCTGGTGAAATTCCCTCTTCGTCACAACATTTAAAGCTGCAGGAGCTATATTACCAGATTTAAAAGAGGGCAGGGCACCTGCAGCTTTAACTGGTGTGATGAAGAGGAAATTTCACCAGGTTAATTGTATCCAGTTCTGAGCACCACATTTCAAGAAGGACGCAGACAAGCTGGAGCGTGTTCAGAGGAGGGCAACCAGGATGATCAGGGGTCTGGAAACAAAGCCCTATGAAGAGAGACTGAACGAACTGGGCATGTTTAGCGGGGAGAAGAGAAGATTGAGGGGAGACATGATAGCACTCTTCAAATACTTAAAAGGTTGTCATGCAAAGGAGGGCCAGGATCTCTTCTCGATCATCCCAGAGTGCAGGACACAGAATAATGGGCTCAAGTTACAGGAAGTCAGATTCCGGCTGGACATCATGAAAAACGTCCTGACTGTTAGAGCAGTACGACAATGGAATCAGTTACCTAGGGAGGTTGTGGGCTCTCCCACACTAGAGTCATTCAAGAGGCAGCTGGACAAGCATCTGTCAGGGATGCTGTAGGGTGGATTCCTGCATTGAGCAGGGGGTTGGACTCGATGGCCTTATAGGCCCCTTTCAACTCTACTATTCTATTATTCTATGATACATACAAATGACACCTGCTGAAATTCCCTTTTCAATACAACTGTTAAAGATACAGGAGCCCTGTCCTCCTTTTCATATCGTCACCCTACCTTTGTTAGAAGGTTGAAATGCCTCTCCTAAGATTTAGGGTGTCTCTACATTAAGCAAAACTTCTGCAAAGACCTGCACTCTTACCGTGGGTTTCTGCTTTCGGGTTCTTTGTGGTATTAGGATAAGCTTCTTTATATGGCAGGCACGTGGATTGATTCAAGGGAGCGCCTCCCTCCCTGGCATGTGGGAAAAGGGCAGGGGAGCCTTGTTTTCGTTACTTAACTTGTGCTGTACTGTTTCCTTTCAGCCCCCAGGATAGGGTGACCATATGAAAATTAGGACAGTGCTCCTGTATCTTTAACAGTTGTATAGAACATGGAATTTCAGCAGGTGTCATTTTTATGCATGCAGCATCTGGTGAAATTCCCTTTTCTATGCAACTGTTAAAGATACAGGAGCCCTATCCTCATTTCCATATGGTCATCCTAACCCAGGAAACCCAGGACTTACTTCTGAGAAGATGTAAGATTGTACTGTAAGTCTGCAACCCTCACCACACTTACTTGGGAGTAAGCCCCATTGAAGTTAAAGTAATCAGATTTGACTCCCTTTGTTGCATGGAGGCAATTTTACCCATTTCTCCCTCCAATAGCAGGGAAAGTCCATCCTCGGCAATTTCATAGTGTAATGCCAGCTTTGCACACTGTCAAATTCAAGCCATTAAGGGTTTCTTCCAGCTTATCTCTGATGTTTTTGAAAACAGAATAAGGAGCCCGGGGGGGGGGGGGGGGGATCCTGGCTGTTGATGACGTCATGCAATCAACCTGCAAACTTCTGTGAGTGGCCAGTCACAAGCATGCTATAAATCACTCATTTAAGGGAGCCCTTAGTTACTGACAGGAAAAGTTTTAAGTTAAAATTCACTGGTATTTTTTATGTTTTAGCCCCACCCCTGCCCCTGTGGCTCAGGAGGGGGGGATGTTGGGGGAAATCCTCCCTCCCCTGCTTATAACTTTACTACTGCAAATCACCTTCTCCAGATCCTGCATGGGGTGCAGGAACCTCAATTTTGTATGACAACGAAGGAGGCTTGGGGGCTGTTAACTCAACTCCGTGCAGGTGAAGAGCTGCCGAGGGACAAACTGAACATGATGCCATTAGGAATCTTTTTTGAAGCCTAAAAAGCAGGAGTGGGACTTGGTTTCTTTCCCTTCCCCAACATAGTCCTGATCTGTATTGGAATCCCCATGTGTGCTATCTATACTTTAAAAAGCCATTCATGCAATTAAACATTCATTCATATTATAGCATTTTTATCCTCCCTCTTTTGTATCTGGTCACTCTAATATGGCTCCTGCAGCTTTAACTGTTGGGATGAAGAGGGAATTTCACCAGGTGCTGCATGCGTAAAAATGGCACCTGCTGAAATTCCCTTTTCTGTACAAGTGTTAAAGATACAGGAGCCTGTCCTCCGTTCCATAGGGTCACCCTACTTTAGTCTCCATGTTGTAGGCCAGCACAAATTTTGTAGCCCCATCTGAGCCAATTATCAGGCCATCAGAGGCTCCATAACCTTTCTGCTTTTGTTCCTTGCGTGTAGGAGGAGACATGACAATGGCAACCGCTACTGACTTCCTCTGCAGAAAATGGAGGAACCTGCTCTTCGTGGGTGTGGGGAAAATTCACCTGGCAGGGGACATTTTTTAGTTCGGAATTAACCAGAACATCTTGAATTGCAGCATTCTTTTGAGACGACCATGAATATCTTCCCTTGGAATGAGGATGGAGGTGGGGGGGCGTACAGTGTATTATCAGTCCCAATTGGCTTTGTAAACAAAGCACAGGCCCTTGCCATTATTTTGGTTATTATGGTTATGATCATTATGCTGCATCCAAAACAACTGACTGTCTAGTGTAAAGTCCCGGCATGCTCAAACCAGGAGAATCAAATGCTAAAGACTATAGGGTGACCCTATGGAAAGAAGGACAGGGCTCCTGTATCTTTAACACTTGTATAGGAAAGGCAATTTCATAGAATCATAGAATAGCAGAGTTGGAAGGGGCCTACAAGGCCATTGGGTCCAACCCCCTGCTCAATGCAGGAATCCACCCTAAAGCATCCCTGACAGATGGTTGTCCAGCTGCCTCTTGAAGACCTCAAGTGTGGGAGAGGCCACAACCTCACCAGGCAACTGATTCCATTGTCGTACTGCTCTGACAGTCAGGAAGTTTTTCCTGATGTCCAGTTGGAATCTGGCTTCCTTTAACTTGAGCCCGTTATTCCGTGTCCTGCACTCTGGGAGGATCGAGAAGAGATCCTGGCCCTCCTCTGTGTGACAACCTTTTGAGTATTTGAAGAGTGCAATCATGTCTCCCCTCAATCTTCTCTTCTCCAGGCTAAACATGCCCAGTTCTTTCAGTCTCTCTTCATAGGGCAGGTGTCCTTTGTATGCATGCAGCACTTGGTGAAATTCCCTCATCATCATGACAGTTAAAGCTGCAGGTGCCCTGCCCTCTTTTGTATCTGGTCACTCTAGTACAGCTCTTGCAGCTTTAACTGTTGTGGTGAAGAGGGAATGGTCAACCTGCCTGACAGAGTTCCAGAACTATTTTGAAGTCTACCCCCATCCATTGTGTTGGGGAACACTGGGTACTTTACAGTTGGTGCATGACCGAAACTAGCTTGAGTATCATGTTGAATCCAAAAGCCCAACCCAAGTTTTATTGGCCAGAAACCTTATCTTTGTGCTACTGGTTGAGAGTGCAAGAACAAGCCTGTATGATTCAGCAACTGCAGTAGAAGAGATTTCTGTACCTAAAATCTATGTCAGCTTTTCCCAAACTACCCTCCAGATTTGGACTATAACTCCTATCAGCCCTGACCATTGGTTATGCTGGCTGGGGGTGGTGTGAAATGAAGTCCAAAATATCTGGAGGGCACCAGGTTGAGGAAGGCTGATCTATGGTACATAAAATAGAAATCGGTGAAGCTGATAACATAACTGAGCTTGAATGATGCTCAGCTCCAAAGCAGGTGTGCTTCCAGACCGACCACTTTTAGTGCTGCCTATCAAAAGACACTGTACAGTGGTGCTGTCTTTCCCTCCTTAAAAAAATCTTGTGGCGTAAGAATTAAGGTGGTAAAAACACATGGTAGAGAAGATAAATGGGAGACCTGGAGCCCCTGTAAAATACTGTAAATGAGGTAGGACGATTGCACAATAAAAGGCTCACCTGGAAGCACGAATTAATCACTGGCATTCTGATGTGCTAAGCTAAAGGATATTTACAGCTGCTCTATATTTATTACAGTCCTACTTTCCAGACACCCTGCTTTTCAAACAGTTCTCATTTTTTTGTTCCGCATTCCTTCACTGAACGAGATTATTCCCTCCCAAGATTATTCTGCACAGAGAATTCCAGAAAAAGTGCTCTTGCCCACCAAAATAAATGGATATAGATTATCTCTCTTTTCTTGTTCACAGCAGTTTTTCTAGATGAACATGACAGGCTTTGCCAAGTGATGCTATTATTATTATTATTATTATTATTATTATTATTATTATTATTATTATTATTATTAGTTTTAGGGGGTTCTATGATGAGGAATTTGCCTGTTTTTTATTCATAGAATAGCAGAGTTGGAAGGGGCCTACAAGGCCATAGAGTCCAACCCCCTGCTCAATGCAGGAATCCACCCTAAAGCATCCCTGAGAGATGGTTGTCCAGCTGCCTCTTGAATGCCTTCCCTTTGCTGTTTGGGTGTACATTTCCTGCTGTGCTGCGGTCAAGTCCATTAAAGAGTGGAATCCTGGAAAGCAGGATTGTTGCAAACCCTTTGAAGGAGTGGTTTGCCCAGGTATGATAATCTCAGCACAATGACCTCTATCTCTTCCGTATTTTTGTTGCACATGAAGTTTGCATATATAATTTTTTATAGTGTAGTGATTTCTAACCGAGCTACAGTTATTACGCAAACAATAACCTCCCACATAGAGCTTCTGGGTGGTGGTGCTCTCTGTGTCTCTCTAAAACATGCACATACATATACCCACGCACACACACATTTATCTGGTTAGTCCATCCAGTATTGACATCAAAACACCACCAATGTTTCTTCTGCAAATAATCCTACATAGGGCACAATCCTATGCATGTTTAGACAAGAAAAAGTCCTACATTTCCCAGCATGCTGCTGGGGCAGACTGGGAGTTATACTTTTTTTTCTGCCTAAACATGCAAAAGATGTCTAAACATGCCCTTACTGCATGCTTTTTATTATTATTATTAAAGCATTCCTTATGCCTATGCTAATTTAATACACCTACCAACTGGCAAGCAACCTTACCCTCCTTGTCTAATTTTGCCATAACCTGGTACTTTAGCCTGTTTGCTTGGTTTTTCTTTTGTACTTCAACTTCTACAATCCCCAAATTGATTTTTTTTCGGTCAATTTCAGCAAAACAAAACAAATAATAGAAAAAAAAACTAAAGAAAAGAAGGAAAAAACATTTATTCATTTATTTATGAAATTTGTATACCGCTCCATATCTGTAACAGATTGAGTTAAATAATGTAACTACACGTGTTAGAAGTATCCATTTCAATTAGCTACCACATTCTGAAAAAAGTATATACATTTTTATAAAAAAAGCAGACCAAGTATTCATCTATATGTCGATTCACGAGTGGTGCCTATATACCACCCTTTCAAATGTTGATAGTGTTGAGGTCCTCAATCCATTGCATTACAGGAGGTGAGCATTTCTTCTTCCAGCGTTGATAATATCAGTCTTTTGGCTGTCAAAGGGGCTTGGAAAATCCATTTACTCTGATCATGCATTAATTTCCAAGGTTGAATGAGAATATAATTTGTCACTAGAGAGCAGCAGTGTCATAAAAGGTAGCCAGAAGAGATGGCAAAATCGGGAGTCTACAGGCATTCAGAGGAGTCTGTTGCTTTTGCCTTTTTATTGTAGCTGAAGTAGCAAAGTAGGTGGCAAGCATATCAGCATATATGCTGATATGCTGATATATGCTGATATGGCCAGAATTTTGCCATTTCCAAATAATGTCAGCCACATCACAGTAGTGATTGCACAGAACCATTAGATTAATTAGCATGGAATAATGTGCACCTTAATAGAGATTAGATTCACTGCGCCATATTTTTTTTGTGTGTGAAGAGAGAGCTTCGGCTACTGGGCAGTATAAAAATGTAACAAAAAATAAATAAAATTTATTGTTTCAGCATAAATGCTGAACCGGCATTTGTGAACCGCCCAGAGAGCTCCGGCTATTGGGCGGTATAGAAATGTAATAAATAAATAAATAAATAAATAAATAACACCTGGCCTCAGGGGAAATGGATCAACATCACTGAATTTTAGGGAAGTAGGGAGTGAGGGAAGGGGTCGACTTTGAAGCCTTCCCCACTCATGGTTTTCATTTTATCCTGTTTATTTATTGATTTGTTACATTTATGTCCTGCCAAAGATCATAAATGTTCTGCCAAGGTCACGCCACATGAGCAGCGCAGTCCCAGGCATACTTACATCTAGAAGTCAGTCCCGTGGAAGCGGGGCTGACTTCCAAGCAATCATGCATGCATAAGGTAGGGTGACCCTATGAAAAGGAGGACAGGGCTCCTGTATCTTTAACAGTTGCATAGAAAAGGGAATTTCAGCAGGTGACATTTGTATATATGGAGAACCTGGGGAAATTCCCTCTTCATCACAGCAGTTAAAGCTGCAGGAGCTATACTAGAGTGACCAGATTTAAAAGAGGGCAAGGCGCCTGCAGCTTTAACTGCTGTGATGAAGAGGGAATTTCACCAGGTTCCCCATATATACAAACGACACCTGCTGAAATTCCCTTTTCAATACAACTGTTAAAGATACAGGAGCCATGTCCTCCTTTTCATAGGGTCACCCTACATCAGGCTGCGCTGTAAACCTCACGTATTTTGGAGAGGGTGAAACGATGAGTTGGGGAAGACGGCACTCTGCACATGCCCAGAGGCAGCAGCAGTGTTCTCTTTAGCTGCTTCAAATATCCATCCCAGCCTCTCTCCGCCCCGCCCACCACAGAAAAGAGAGCCAGGCCCGACTCTAATGAAAGGTCCCGGGGCTAAGCGAGGCGCGGGCAGAACCCTGCCGGGGCCGCGAACGCTCCTTCCTCCACCTGGAGGCGGCGACCGGAAGCCGCCGTTGCTAAGGGCCTGGTCCCCGCGTCAACGAAAGCGGGCCCTTAGCAACGGGAACTTTTTTGCTCCGCCGAGATGCTGCCGAGCGGGGAAAGAGGCGCCATGGGCCGCCAGAGCCCCGAGCCCTCCATGTACAGGCACAGGCCCGCCTCGGAGCTGACTCAGGTGAACAGGGAAGGCCGCAGCCGGCCAGCAGCCTCTCCCCGGAGCCTCCCCTCCCCGTCGTCCTTCGCCCCCCCCTCTCCAAAGGCGCCTCCTTACCAAGGGCAGCCCTTGCTTTCTGGACCCTGCCCGTGGCAGATCACTGCCCCTCTTTGGCTTTTGGGGAGGGCTTGGGGATGCCTCTAAAAACGGGAGAGGCATATAGGGTGACCCTATGAAAAGGAGGACAGGGCTGCTGTATCTTTAACAGCTGTATTGCAAAGGGGATTTCAGCAGGTGTCATTTGTATATATGGAGAACCTGGTGAAACTCCCTCTTCATCACCACAGCTAAAGCTGCAGGTGCCCTGCCCTCGTTTAAATCTGGTCACTCTAGTATAGCTCCTGCAGCTTTAACTGCTGTGATGAAGAGGGGATTTCACCAGGTGTGACATGCATACAAATGACACCTGCTGAAATTCTCTTTTCTTAGAACTACAAGTTCAACCACAGCTTTTAAAGCTCAACTAAAAACTTTTCTTTTTCCTAAAGCTTTTAAAACTTGATGTTGTGCAGACTTCTACTGTTACTTTCTACTGTTACTTTTACCCTACCCTGTACCTGTTTGCATTCTCTTCCCCTCCTTATTGTTTTACTATGATTTTATTAGATTGTAAGCCTATGCGGCAGGGTCTTGCTATTTACTGTTTTACTCTGTACAGCACCATGTACATTGATGGTGCTATATTAATAATAATAATAATAACTGTTAAAGATACAGGAGCCCTGTCCTCTTTTTCATATGGTCACCCTAACCAACACAACTGGAGGGCACCAGGTTGGGGAGGAAGGAAGTGAGGCAGTTGACTTCCTTGTGCCCTTTAGCAGCAGTTAAAGGAATACATTGGAGAGGGCACATAAGGACAAACCAGGATGATCAGGGGTCTGGACACAAAGCCCTATGAAGAGCGACTGAACGAACTGGGCATGTTTAGCCTGGAGAAGAGAAGATTGAGGGGAGACATGATAGCACTCTTCAAAGACTTCAAAGGTTGTCACACAGAGGAGGGCCAGGATCTCTTCTCGATCCTTCCAGAGTGCAGGACACGGAATAACGGGCTCAAGTTAAAGGAAGCCAGATTCCAGCTGGACATCAGGAAAAACTTCCTGACTGTTAGAGCAGTACGACAATGGAATCAGTTACCTAGGGAGGTTGCGGGCTCTCCCACACTAGAGGCCTTCAAGAGGCAGCTGGACAACCACCTGTCAGGGATGCTTTAAGGTGGATTCCTGCATTGAGCAGGGGGTTGGACTCGATGGCCTTGTAGGCCCCTTCCAACTCTGCTATTCTATGAAAAGGCAGGAGCCACACCAAGCAAGATATAGTGGTATTGTTGGAGCCCAGCTCTGAACCAGAGTAACCTACAGTAGTTGCCATGCTTAGTTGCTAAGGAAATGTTGCAAAATGTCTAAGAGAAGCCATTTTAAGATAACCAAAATCAAGTGAATGTTCTCCAGGGAACAGTGAGTACTGTAGATGCTTGCCAAGAAAATGTATTTCTGTGTACTTTCTTTTCAGCTACAAATTTCCTGTTAGATGGTGCCTACGTAGGCGGCACCAGAAAAGATAGTGTATATTTTTTATTTTATTTTATTTATTTATTTATTACATTTTTATACCGCCCAATAGCCGAAGCTCTCTGGGCGGTTCACAAAAATTAAAACCATCATAAAACAACCAACAAGTTAAAAATACAAATACAAAATACAATATAAAAAGCACAACCAGGATAAAACCTAGCTACCTCCCTTGCGAGGTAGGCACATACTTTGCAGCAATTAGCTGCAGAATAAATGTAAGTGCCAAGGTTCGCTTGGCACCTACATTATATGCCTTTAGACACCAGGTGAAGACCTTTTTATTCTGCCAGCATTTTAACAGTCTATAAATAAATTTTAACTTGGTGTTTTAAATTTAAAATTTTGCATTGCTGCTGTTTTTATCTGGTTGAGCTTTTATATTGTATTTTATATTATGGTTTTATGCTGTTTTGTACTTTGAATGGTTTTAATTTTTCTGAACCGGCCAGAGAGCTCTGGCTATTGGGCGGTATAGAAATGCAATAAATAAATAAATAAACGTTGTTTGACCCATACTTCATCTCCTCTCCTCATTGTGTGCTGAATTTTACTTGGGACACCAGGGAACGAGCTATTTTTGCAACAGTATGAAAGAGGTATATGATATGTGTCAACAGTTGTCAGTGCACTTCAATACCGCTATAAAGCAGTCGTGTGGCTCCTGCCTTTTGTATACTGCTTTCATACCACTTTTATAGTGCAATATCCTGCTTGGTGTAAATGAGGCCTTCGAGATTTGCTTTTGGTGACAGTGAGGGCAATATCCCTTATGCATTTAGATTGGGTTACAGATGCATGTAAAAATAAGTGCCCACACACATAGGCTAGAAGAGCTTCTCCGATCATGTGCAGAGTGTCTTTCATTCTCCCACAGCTCCTTTGAGATTTTGTTCTGGGGGCAGAGAAGGAGAGTATTCCTTATGAATTTTGACTCAGTTACAGATGCACGTTAAAAAAGAAAAGTGCACACACCGATAGGTTAAAAGTGTTTCTCTGATCATGCACAGAGTGTTTTTCCTTCCCAGTCTATTCACAGCACATCCCAGATTTGATTCTGAGGCCTGTGAGGAGACCTGAGCATCCCTTATGCGTTTTAACGCTACTACACATATATGTTAAAAAAAAGAAGTCATCATATATGCCATATATTATACGGATGTACCCTGCCATTGCATTGTTTTCCCCCATCCACAGCCATAACTGCCCATGCAAATAATAAATGCTCCTGAATGTCTTTGGGTTGCGAGTGACTATTCATTAACAAGGACACTGGAGATTAAGCAGTCTTTAAAACATTCTTATATTACAAAGGAAAGAAAGAAGGAAAATTAATCTTGCTTTAATAGCACTGTTCTTTGGAAGTCAATAAAAGACAAGCTGCTGCAGAATAAATAAATTATTATATGAATATATGTGTAATGGGAGGGAAAGGGCCCAGGCAGAGATCTTTGGTGGACGAGAGCGTTACAAAATATTGCATTGGCCCTATTTCATCAGTGCAGTGTTGGAGAGTGTGCAATTCCTTTCCCACCCCCTGTATTCAAGATGTCTTCGGGTTTAATTGTATACCCCTGCCCTCATCCTGGGATCCCTGTGAAATATTTCCATATCAGTACCCATCCCTTATACCTGACAACTTTTTCACCCTCTGTAGGACATTTCCCATTTGCTAGCAAGCATCTTTAAGAACATGTACACTGCAGAGGTGATAGGGGCGGACGCGGTACAAAACATGATCAAGTCCCGAGGTGGAGACAATTCCCATCATGAGCTGTTTGTGAAAGAGTTGCAAAAGGTAAACTCTCCATTTAGTCCTGCAGAGGCGACTAGATAAGAGCTAATTGAATGCTGTGTTTTGAGTCACCAGAATAGGTTGTTTTATGCCAGTACAGAAGTGAGGCTGTAGCTAGACCTAAGGATTATCCCAAGATTGTCCTGGGGTCAAACCTGTTCATCTAAGTGCCACACAAGGCATCCAGCGCTCAGGCAGGGACGAACCCGGGATGATTCTGGGATAAACCTTAGGTCTAGCTATGGCCTAAGTTATCTTTAGCAAAGCAGGAGCCAAATATGTATATTAAAATACATGTTATTAGTATTAGTTATTGCTTATACTGTGCCATCAGTGTACATGGCACTACAGAGTTGGGAATAAGCTGTGAGGCAGTGTGTTGTGGTGATTATAGTATCAGACTATAGGCCTGTTCAGACATGACTGGCCGAAAGGTGATTAGGGAAACCATGACACACGCTCGCATCACATGACCAAGAACTGCACGGCGTGCATGGTTTCCCAAGTTGTCGTTAGCCCCTTGGCCTCCCACTGCCAGTTATCCCAGTGGCTGTTGTGCCAGGAAAATGTGCATACCAGCTGCTCCATCCATTGCTAGGAAACGGGGACCATAGAGTCCAACCGTGACGCCTAGAGCAGCGGTTCTCAACCTGTGGGTCATGACCCCTTTGGGGGTCGAACGACCCTTTCACAGGGGTCGCCTAAGACCATCGGAAAACAATGGTCTTAGGAAACGAGCTACATAATTTTGCTACATAACAGTAGCAAAATTACAGTTATGAAGTAGCAACGAAAATAATTTTATGGTTGGGGGTCACCACAACATGAGGAACTGTATTAAAGGGTCGCGGCATTAGGAAGGTTGAGAACCACTGGCCTAGAGTGTTGCAAAAAGTGATGGACGCTCTAGGCGGGCAACTTCATGGTTGCCATGAGGAGCCCAACGCACAACACGGCAAGCCACTCTACAAAATAATTGTAAAACAGGTTGCTGGGCTTATTGTCTTCATCAAGACAGTTTGTGTTTGAGGTTAATGCATGGACTGCTTTACAGCCACCCTGAAGACCTGTTGAAGGTTTATATTCGCACATAAATAAAATGAATAACCATGAATTCAACAATTACCATATCAGGTCCGTATTGAATATAACGACCGACTGACAGAGGCAGACATGTTAGAAAGGCACATCATCCAAGCAAGGGCACGAGCCACAGCAGAAGAGGAAAGAATCCTGAACATGTATAAAGAGGAAGTTCCAGATGACTACCGTCACATTGCCTTGCCACCAGGTGAGGGAAAAGAAAATTTGGCATCTCGAATGCTAACAGAACTCAGACCAAAGGGAAATCTTCTTTCTGATTTGCAAGGGAAAAGCTAAATCAATTCAGTAAGGCACGGTCCCCGACTTTTTTGGTCCAATTTGGGGAATTTGAAAAACTACCTAATCAGTAGATCACCGCTTTGGCATCCAATAGCAGCCCCTTCAGCCCCATGGGAATGTTATGTAGAGACCCAGAAACCTCCGCTGAATGGAGTGAGCTGTGTGTGTGTGTGTGTGTGTTAGGGGTAGGGGAGTCCCCCAAAAATTGGCCAGAGAGATCTTCCACAAACAGAGCCTTTTCTCTCACGTATGGTCCCTTCCTCTAGCAGAAAGTAGATCCCTGATCCAACCCACTGTGTTTTCAGTTGTATCTAGGAATGGACAGAAATAGTTACCTCTAACTTTGAACACTTATCTCTCTTTAAATATGAATGTTGTAGTGAAGTCTACCTTCAGATGGTGTGTGGATGATGAACTCCTTAAAAAGCATGATTTAATCTGCCCTCAAGATTATATCACGGACCCAGCACTCCTTACCCGAGCACCTAAAGGTAACTTTTATAGAGAGACTGTAGTGGCTTTTCAAAGATGTAATTTAGGAATCACATAGTTAAACATGAAAGAACTGTGTGAAATTACCAGCATTTGTAAGTACCTCCTTTCCTCCAAACAGCATGGGGATATCACACTCTAGTCTCAAAATGGCCCTGTGAAATAGATTGCAAGGACACATAGATCCACACTCCAAGTCTACGTCAGTTTTATATGCTTTTCACAGTTGTCCATAGAGTCCTGGGAATTGTAGTTTGGGGGGGGGGGTTTGACAATTCTCAAAAATGGGTTGATTGATTGTGTTTATTAGTCCACCCTAAGTTCTCCAGGTAAAATCCGAAGCTCCCCTCTAGAACTACAGTGCTAATGTTCCCTGAGGAGCGAGTCTTAACTGTTGAAACCCGTTCAAGTCTGTGATGTAGATATGACCCTAGTAGCTTGCTTAAAGCCAGCCTGTAGTTCAATAACTTGTCCCCACAGAACAGAAAGTGGTGAGGCAGCACTTCAAAGGGTTCAGCTTTCTTAAGCAGCATAAGGTCCTTAAATTAATGGGACATGCTGTGGAAGAGAGGGATGAGTGTAGTGTGTGTTTTTATCCAAAAGTTAGACCTTCAAGGTAGATATCAAGAATGCTAAAAGAACAGTCAATTAAAAATAAATAAAAGAGAGAGCTAAGAACAAAAGCCTGGAATAAACAGCAGCACTAATAATAATAAATAGATTGCGAACCCTATTGAAAGGCACATTTAAATAAGACTGTTTTCAACTGGACACCTAAAAGAATCAAGAGAAGGGGCCGGCCAAATCTCCTGCAGCAGAGAGTTCCACAGCTTAAGTGCCACCACTGAGAAGGCCCTGTTCTGCATTTCCTCCAACTGTACATCAGGTCTTCCTCGAAAGACTGAGGGCAGGATCATTTGGATGGAGTGGAGTACTTTAGATATCCAGATTCCAAAGTGTAGCTTGCTAGTGTATGTAAACGATTACTTTTTTCTTTCACAAAATGGCACATGGGGTGTTTCCTTTTAAACTGACCCCTGGATAGTTGATATGTACTCTGTTTTTATGCTTTTTATAGTTTTAAATGTTGTATATTGGTTTTTAAATGTTAGATGTTTTTAATCTTTGTAAACCGTCCAGAGAACTTCAGCTATGGGGCGGTATATAAATGATAATGATAATAATAATAATAATAATAATAATAATAATAATAATAATGTCTTTTCCATTCGATTTTCTCTGATTGCCACTCAGAGTTGGAATTGGAGGTTTGAGACATATTTCATGGAGAAGATTTCACCTTTGACAACCATCCCTCCTTGTGTG
The DNA here is from genome assembly GCF_023053635.1 of Elgaria multicarinata webbii. Taxonomy (NCBI): domain Eukaryota; kingdom Metazoa; phylum Chordata; class Lepidosauria; order Squamata; family Anguidae; genus Elgaria; species Elgaria multicarinata. The sequence goes on along the minus strand of NC_086171.1, from coordinate 40,854,308 downwards.
AAAAATTAAAGACCTGGAAGGTCCTGAAATTTAATGAAATTTGGAAATAGTTTTTGCCAGGTTCACGATTGGCCCCCTTCTATTTTCAGTGCTCTCAACACATTTTGTTTTAATTGTAGATGTATCAGAGCCTGGTTATTTGAAAGAGATACTTAGTTTTAAACAACATATTTATGACAACACAAATACTCCCAGATTCGGAGAAAGCCAACATATCAAGAAACTACAGAAAAGTCTACCAGATGTGTCTTTATCCTGTTTAACCCTGGAGTCTTCAAATTCTGATATTCCGGCTCAGATTAAAAAATCATTTTGTAAGGTACCTAGCTATGTTTTATTGCTTTAGGACACAGTCCTTTGCATGTTTAGACAGAAAAAAATCTAAATATCTAGGACTTCTATAGTCCCTGATAAAAAAAAAGTATAAGAACTGATATATAGTAGATCAGATACATAGAACATTGGGAAGCAGTCGGTGATCAGACTGATAAGAAGGACTGGTCAGTGAGGAAGAGGAGATTATGTGAAACCAAGGAGTTGAATCTCCAAGACACTAGAGCTGCACCTCATCTTTACTAATTTATGATCTGTGGAGCCAGCTCATATTCATAACTCAGCTGGTGTTCTACTAAATTCCATGGTGCTGACTCCCATGTAAGTGTGCAGAGGATTACAGCCGTTACCTCCTGCTGCCGGCGAAAGAGCGCAGGAACAAACACGCAGGAACCAAAAAATCTCTGTGCGCGCGTGCGGGTGTGTGTGTGAGAGACCCGGGTGGCTCTTTCGCCGGCAGCAGGAGGCCGGCGGGGAGGTGGGTGGCAGCGGCGGCAAGGACGCGGCCGAATTCCCCAGCCGCCTCCTCCTCTGCCTCTTCCTCCGTCTCTTCTGGGCGGCGGTCTACACAATCGTTTTGGGGGCGGACTGGAGGCGCACGCAAGCGCCTTCAGTACGGCGTGTAGATTCCCTCCTGGTGTGTTTTTCTTGGTCTTCATAGGTGCTGTATACTTGTTTTATGGGGTATTTATTTTGAAGCAGAAATGGAGCTTCCCACCTTTATGAAAAAGGACGCCACATTTCACTCTTAAAAACAGATTTCAAATATGTGTCACAATTGTAGATGTTCTGATTTCTGGGTAAAACGAGATGAGAACTTTTTAAAGCCTGTGCGATCAGCCTTAACGATTGCGAAGGAGCCCTTTATAAAACTGTTACTGACAGGAGGTTTCTCCTTTCAACATCTTCTCTGTCAGAAGAAATCTAGGCCCTTAAGAAAATCAGCCTGGAAAAACGACATGTCCAGAGCCGAAAGACAAAAAGACCGCGCTTATCTCCAGCGGCTTGAGGACCGCCACAACTTCCTGAAAAACCCTCGTTTTTTCCCTCCTAACTCACTTCGTGGAGGCAGGTCTTTGATTTTGCCCCAAAAGAAGGTTGAGCGAATGGTAGCTGGAAGAAAAAAGACTGAGGTGGAAAGGTAGCTGCACAGTTCTTTCTAACATAAAATAAACATCAGAGAACAGTTTTTCTAGCACAGGCATTCTCAGTAACAGCATTGATGCTTAGCATTTAATAGCTCTTTCGTGTATTCAAGGACACTGCCTATATTTTCTCAACAATCCTTACACTCTTCCAGCAATGCAGCACTATGGGGCTGTTTGCATGTCATGGTGTTAAGCAGTCTTTTTGAATATTGTTTAACCCACAATTAACTTGCGGGTTAACTGTGGGTTGTTAACCCACAATTAGTCTATAGTGTCCAGAATCATAGAATAGTAGAGTTGGAAGGTGACCATAAGGCCATCAAGTCCAACCCCCTGCTCAATGCAGAAATCCACCTTAAAGCATCCCTGACAGGTGGTTGTCCAGCTGCCTCTTGAAGGCCTCTAGTGTGGGAGAGCCCATGACCTCCCAAGGTAACTGGTTCCATTGTCGTACTGCTCTAACAGTCAGGAAGTTTTTCCTGATGTCCAGCCAGAATCTGGCTTCAGATGTCACATAGCAACCCCCAGTCAGCCAGAGCAGGGGATGAATATTCACAATGGCCTCAGAGCATGCCTGGCATGCACTGTGGCAAATCCTGGGTTAATTCATTAAACCACGAATTGCTGCCATTACATGCCGACTAGGTCCCTGTGTTGCAGAGAGGGAGCGGGGAGTTAGAGTTGCGGTTTTTGGCACCAACTACGCAGACGGAGGGAACAATTCCCACATTTGAAGGCCCGCTGCAGTGAAGGCACCTGCGCATGATACAATGGCAGGATCATCAAGCATCTAGCGGCGTCTATGCTCAGAAACGAGATAGGTCAAAATTTCAAGAACAAGGGTAGAATGGAGACATGGCCTGTACTATTTAGAGCCTCCAAAATCCAAAGAACGCAGTAAAAAAAAAAAAAGCCCATCAATTTTGATCTTTTGTAACTGGGAGTTCTGTGGATAAAGCTCAATAGCAGTGTTCAGCCCATTCCATGTTATCTTCTTTATGGGGGCCATAACCCCCGCTCTTGTGTTGCTGTAATTCTCTCCTTTCATTTCAGCAATTCCGAGTCTGTGCCTATTTTTCTAGCGAATCCGCCTGCGGTTGTGTTTTCTTATTATGAAGTTGGCCAGGTTTATGAGGTAAGAGCATTTTGCTGCACAAGGGAAGATTTATCATATTTCTCATTATTTCCTTGCCTCAGAAGGCTCTGCACGTCCGCCACTCCTGTACGTTTCAGCCTCAGAAATAAAAGCTGTTCATGTAGATCTCTCAAACACTTAATAAAATGTCGCTTTTTGCTTATTACTGAATAATGCTCGCTTCCCCTGCTCAAGTACACTCTCCGAGGCAGATTGTGTGAAATAATACTACTCTCGTTTTCAATAGCTAAAACTGCTTTACAGAAGTTACTTATTGCCATGTGTGTTTTTTAACCGTAGATGACTGTAGAGTTACAGAATATGACTTCAACTTCTCAGTGTGTCAGAATAATTCCTCCGACTACGTCAGCCTTTTCCATTGGGTTGGGTGAGTTCCCGCTGGGTTCAGTGACGTGCACTGATTTTTCCGCAGAAAGTGGAATTTCTGAAATGCCTCCAGATGGGTAAATATTTGCTTTACACTAGCGTGAAAGAGCAGGAGAAAGACACTTTTTTGAGCATTGCAAATGTATCATGAGCCAAACTCAGAGGGCCGTACAGCTGTTTTTCATATTTTGGGTTGGATCCAGGATCTGCCTTTCGCAAGAGAAAAAGGGACCTTCCATGAGAGGAAGGGCTCTACTCCCAGAGTGTCCCCACCCAATTTGGGAGGATCCCCCCTTGTCCTCCAGAACCACAGCTCCCCTCATTCAGCAGGGCCTCCTGACTCTCTAGCATTTTCAGGGGGCTGGAGGGGATGCCGTGGGAAAGAGGGTTTGGAGAAGTCCACTTCCGTCAGGGTAGTTGATCCTATGTAAACCTGGATCCAACCCCTCAACTTCTTCATGAATGTAATTTGTAAACCCATACTTTGTAAACTCAGTAGAAGCTACGCCGGTGGCTGGTTGACAGCTGGCCCACATTCCTAGAATCCTCTTATGATGGAATTGTAACCTTAAGCTGCAGCCCTATGGGAGAAAACCCACTGAACTCAGCGGGGCATATTTCTGGATAAACATGAGTACGATCGGGCTACACACGTGAAGGATCTAATCTAAACGGAATATTTAAGATTTCCACAAACTTTTATTTTATAGTACAATCCTATACGTGCTTACTTGGAAGTAAGTCCTGTTGGAAGTTAAACTCTCTTCCGAGATAAGCAGAGTTAGCAGCGTCTCTCAGCAGGAATACAGCAAAGACACAAATAAGGCTCAGGATTCTTTGTTTATTTATTTATTTTATTTATTTATTTATTACATTTTTATACCGCCCAATAGCCGAAGCTCTCTGGGCGGTTCACAAAAATTAAAACCACAGTAAAACACCCAACAGTTTAAAACACAATTACGAAATACAGTATAAAAAGCGCAACCAGGATAAAACCACACAGCAAAGTTGATATACGATTAAAATACAGAGTTAAAACAGTAAAATTTAAATTTAAGTTAAAATTAAGTGTTAAAATACTGAGTGAATAAAAAGGTCTTCAGCTGGCGACGAAAGCAGTACAGTGTAGGCGCCAAGCGGACCTCTCTGGGGAGCTCGTTCCACAACCGGGGTGCCCCAGCGGAGAAAGCCCTCCTCCTAGTAGCCACCTGCCTCACTTCCTTTGGCAGGGGCTCACGGAGAAGGCCCCCTGTAGATGATCTTAAGGTCCGGGTAGGTACATATGGGAGGAGGCGTTCCTTCAGATAACCTGGCCCCAAACCGTTTAGGGCTTTAAATGTTAATACCAGCACTTTGAATTGGGCCCGGACCTGGACTGGCAGCCAATGAAGTTGTAAAAGGACTGGCGTAATGTGATCTCGCCGGCCAGTCCCTGTTAATAACCTTGCTGCCCTGTTTTGCACCAGTTGAAGTTTCCGGACCGTTTTCAAAGGCAGCCCCACGTATAACGCATTGCAGTAATCCAAACGAGAGGTTATCAGAGCATGGATAACTGTAGCTAAGCTATCTCTGTCCAGATAAGGGCGCAGCTGGTATATCAGCCTGAGCTGATAAAAGGTGCTCTTTGCCACTGAGTTCACCTGTGCCTCAAGTGACAGTTCTGGATCGAAGAGCACCCCCAAACTACGGACCCGATCCTTTAGGGGGAGTGCAACCCCGTCCAGGACAGGGCAAACATCACCTCGCCGGACAGAAGAACCACCCGCTAACAGTACCTCCGTCTTGTCTGGATTGAGTTTCAGTTTATTAGCCCTCATCCAGTCCATTACCGTGCCCAAAGTTTAACTTTAACTTTGTTTAAGTTAAAACAAAGCCTTTACTGGCAGAGGATTTCAGTTGGATAACTCAGTTACAGCATCACAAGCACACTCACAACGATCATATTAGTTACACAGCAGCAGCATTACAGATGAGGTAAAGATGGAGGTGGGAAGCAAAAATGCACAAAAACACAGTTACATATATAGGGCAAAAACTGTACAGTCACCCCAGCCACTAATTGACTAATTGAAAAATCATCTCAAGCCAATAATGTGGCCCTGACATTTAGAAAACACACTTCTTCTTATTTCTTCATGCCACTAGGCACTTCTAAAACAATGGAATAAAGTAAAACCAGATCCATTCCAGGATCCAACAAGTCCCGCTGATTTCAATGGACTTACTGTCTAGCACGTGTGCGTAGAATTGCAGCCTTATTTATATGGCACCATGTCTCATTCCCCACGCCCTACTGTAACCTAGCCTAAACAAGCCTAACTAAAACTGTCACATATTTTTTTCCTGTTTGCCCCTGACTGCATTTCCCACCCTTTCTTACGTATTTGATTTGTACTCTGTTTTTCTACCCCATAAATGGCACGCAAGGTGGCTTATAATCATAGGGATTTAGAACATCTTACAATAAAATCTTTGATTAAAACAATAGTAAAACGACTACATTAAAATGCAGTTCAAAAGCACAACAATAACAGAATAAATTAAAAACAGCCCCCAACCCAGCTGCTCAGCTCACATGCCAAAGGCCTGCTGGAATCAAAACGCCTTGGTCTGCCAGGGGATGCACAGCAGAGAGGGAGCAAGCCTAGCCTCCCTTGGGAATGCGTTCTAAACTCTAGGAGTGGCCACCGAGAAGGCCCTAATCTCTTACTTCACCCCCAAACACACCTCTGAAGGTGGTAATATTGAAAGAAGGGCCTCTCCTGAAAATCTTTAAACCCGGGCAGGTAGGGGAGAAGGCGGTCTTTCAGGTACAAACACAAATCAAAATCACTTAATACAAGACATTATAATACCTTATTATCATATATTCGATGTTAACCTATTAAACATAATATAATAAACATAACAGTGCTCCCCCCACCTCGGGATCTCATTCTTGTTTCCAAAAACTCATAGTTTCATCTGTTGGTGGATCCCCCCTTCCTTTAGAAAATACAAACTCCAGGAACTTTTTCCATATACTCTCAAAATCATTCGTTTTTACTATGCCTCTTTTCATTTTTATATTACATGTCAATTTATCGTTTATAGCAATGTCCCACACTTCTTTATACCATTCTTCAATACAATAATCTCCTGTAATTTTCCAATTTCTAGTTACTATCAACCTCGCAGCTGTTAGCAGGTTCGTTATCAATTCTTTCATTTCTTTATTACATTTAAGATCATCATGCAGTGAGAGTAATGCAATCCTTGGTGTAACTTCTACTTTAAATCCCACAATCTGTTCAATCTCATAAAACACCATCTTCCATAACTTTTGCACATGTATACAATCCCACCACATATGTAAATACGTTCCCTTTTCTCCACAACCCCTCCAACAATCTGCTGAAAGCTGTTTATTAATCTTATTTAATCTAACCGGAGTTAAATACCACCTCCATACAAGTTTATAGTAATTCTCCTTTATTCTTACTGACATATTTCTCAACACTCTCTGTCTCCATAGTCCATCCCACCTCTGTTGTCCTATTTGTATCTTCAAATCAGTCTCCCAAACCATTTTCCCAGCACTATCCAGCCCTCCTTTCTCAACTAATATATTATATATTTGACTCACTAACCCCTTTATCCCTATATTTTGTCCCTTATCTATTTCTTTTTGTTCAATTAATTCCTCAAATTTTGTCCTCTCTTTACATTCTCCATTTTCTCTTACCCAATTTTTACTCCATTGTTCTAATTGAAAATAATTTAACCACGTTAATTCCAAATCTCTCAAAACTTCTTCCAACCTCTCTCTTGTATTCATCCCCCTTAACCACTCTCCTAATTTCATTTTATTTATTTCTTTTAAAACTTTGCTTAACCTCTTCTTTAAATTTTCAGGAAATTTCTTTAACATTATCACCGGTGTTAAGGGGGAATTACTTGAAAACAATTCCTTTTTATAATTATTCCAAAGTTCCCAATGGAACTTCAGAAATTGGTTATCTAAATCATTAAGCCATTTACCCTTCCCTTTTTGCTTAAAAAACACATTTTGCAATTTCAACTCAATATTCCCTAGCGTATTTTCCTCCATCCATTTCAAATCCCCATCCCCTATAATTGCTTCAACAACATGTCTTAACCTATTAGCTAGATAGTAGTACTCAAGGTTTGGGAGACCCAGTCCGAATATGGCTTTAAAAGTCACAACCAGCACTTTGAATTGTGCTTAGAAAAATGTCAGTAGCCAGTGAAGCTGTTGTAACAAGGAAGTCGCGTGCTTCTGTTGTCTCACTTGTGCCGAAGTTAGATTGGAAGCTTACTGGGAGTAAGGCCTGTTGTCCTTTACTCTGTAAAGTGCCTTGCACATTGGTGGCACTATTTTTATATTAATACCAACATTCGTATCTCTCTGTGGACTGTAACCAGGGCAAAACCTGCTACGGCCTTACAATCAGTGTGCGGCATCTGTGATACGTGTTTTAAAGAGAAACCTTTGCTTCCTTCCTTTCAAGGAAAATTTCCAAGTGAAAAAGGGCTTGTTGCGCCTGGGATGAGTTGCCACTACATAATCCAGTTTATTCCTGAATACCTAGCAGATTATGATGATTACATACTCGTAGAGTCACAGGCGACATATCCGCTCCTGGTCCCTTTACAAGGCAGAAGACCACCTCCCATCTTAACGTGTGAGTTGACGGTTAGCAATCTATGTAATTAGTTATTTCTTTTTGTTAAACTAAAAATGCTCTTGTGAAGAAGAAGTCCTTTCTTTTGTCTGTCCCAAATCTACCAATCAGTTTCATTGGATGCCCCCTGAATTCTACTATTATGAGAGAGGAAGAAAACACCTCTCTTTCTCTCTCTCTTTTGCAAATCCGGAATGGGTTTTGTATTTCATGACTGGTTCATACATCGGTTGGTTTCAGATTATTCCAAGACCTACAAGACAATGGGCTTTTCTATATGAGGCTTCTAACCTGCTTCTTAACTGAGGCTTCTGCTTTTGGATTCTTTGCAGGATTAAGATTGGCTCCTTTACATGTGGTGTGTGTGTCCCCCCACCCCCTGGGTGGAAGTTTCTTTCTGTGCCTTTCTGTATGTTTCATTACACAACCACTAGGTGGTGCTGTGGTACAGTGGATTTGCACAAATGCCCGAGAGTCTCATCCCAACTTGGCCATCTTCCAGGGGGGTATCCGCACGTCACTCCCAGAGCGCTTCTATGCGACCCCATTGCACCCCGAAAACGATAGTCTGACTTCCCTGTAAAAGAAACGAGGAAGAGCCGTCCATGCCGCCGCCGCCGCCGACGACGAGGAGAGCTCGGCAAAAGAAGGAGGGGTGGAGAGCTTCTTCCGCTCTTCACCCCTCCTTCTTTTGCCGAGCTCTCCTCGCCGGGGGAGAACTCTCCTCGTCATCGTCGGTGGCGGCGGCGGCATGGACGGCTCTTCCTCGTTTCTTTTACAGGGAAGTCAGACTATCGTTTTCGGGGTGCACTGGGATCGCATAGAAGCGCTCTGGGAGCGACGTGCGGATCCCCCCCAGATGTGTTGGATTACAGCTCTTATCATCCCCAGCCAGCAGGGCTAATGCTGGGTGTTGTAATCCAATACACGTGGAGGGCACCAGGTTGGGGAAATTTGATTTAGGGTCTTTCTTATAATAAGCGTTCATGTTGGAGGACTGGAGAGGCACTGTGGCATATACTAAGCTGTGCCTTCACTGATCAGTTTCATTTGATATGCTGAAGTTACTGGTTTTTTAAAAGTATTATAGTTTTTCTATCCCTCAGAACTTTTATCACTTCTTTCTCACCACACTCTGCTGTATGTGTAGACCAGGCTGGCAGTTCAAGCCTTACAGTGCATGGCACTGAGTGTGTGTGTGTGTAAGAGTAAGAGTGTCAATGCCAGATTGTTTCACGCCATGCCTTTTCTTCTTCTTTTTGTTTTAGAAGGAACACTTCATCCCTGTCTGTTGCTTTCAGGCACATTGGTCAGCACTGTGAATAGAGTGGAGTCTTCTAATTCGGTGTGGGAATTTTAGCCACCCTTTTTTTAAAAAAGAAAATGTTTTACTGCAGTGCCTCGCGTCTTGGATTGCGGAGCCTGCCTGGTGGGCGGAGTGAAATTTACAGAATTCGTGTGCAAAAATGAAGGGTCCAGCGTTGGGAAGTTTTGCATAATGCCGAAGAAGACATGGCCACCACCTCACTTCCGGGTAAGGCAGCAAGTATTGTAGAACAGGACTGTGGAGGAGGGGGAACCTCCCCACTCCCAATTGAGCTAGAATGTTGGGGTACATCTCAGATTTTGTACAATCTTACAGTGATTCCTTCTCTTTTCCTTATGTGAAGGCGGTTGCTACTTTTGGTTATGTGGAACAAGTGCCGTTTGGGATCCGACCTGCGGTTTTTGAGCTAGCTCCGGGTCAGTCTATGCTAATTGAGGTCAGTTGTCGGTGCTGTAGCACGTGTTTCAAAAAATATATGTACGGAATAGATGCATCATTTTTGAAAATCTAAAGCAAGATTCAGTAGACAGACTGTTCACTTGAGAAAATGTTTATACTGGTACTGAGGTTCTGTGACACACTTGGAGACAGGTCAGAGTGGGTTCTTCACTTGCGGTGTGAATTTGTCTTCACAGTATGGGTTGAAGACAAATGTAATATAAAAAGAGGACTTACAGCAGGCCCTCCTTGGCCTCGCAAATGACAAGGCAGGCATGAATGCCAGCAGAATTCTCCTCGGTACCAAATTCACTCAATGTATTCATATAAAAACTCCATATGCACATTAGGTTCAAAGAGATGTGCGCACATGTTTATTAATCACAGGCTTGCCACATGGCTATAAAGCAGGAATAGGACAGAAGTTCACTTTGTTTACGAAAAGGGCCATGCAGGAGAAGGAAATGAAACCTGTTCCCTCTTCTGCTTTAACCTTACTGCACTCTGCTGCTTTAAACTGTATCAGCATGCTTCTTTAATAAACTCTTGGATGTCTGTTCAGGACTTTAGAGTGTGAATGGTGGAAGACTTGAGTCCAGATGGAGATGAGGGACTATGAGCAAGGAAAAACACTGCACCCTTACCATTTTTTTCTTCTTCGGGGGTCTTTCCTCATTGACTACACCTCCTTTAGGCTGCGACCAAAGGTGACCATGTGATTTGTAATTGAAAACTTCCCCTCTTGGCAATGCTCCAGAAAGTTAAACAAAACATCGCCATCTAGTGGCCCATAATATCCCATGATAATTTAAAATAGTGCATTATCTCTGATCTTTTTCAAAGCGAGATTACTGGGGGAACGTGTTGGAGACGTCCTGGAGGTTGATAGCGTCATGTAAAGGACCCACAAACTTCCGTGAGTGGCCAAACATGAGCATGCAATAAATTGTTCATGTAGAGAAGCTCAATAAGATAGATGATCTGAAGAGAAAAGTGATGTATGATGATATCTACAGTCACGTCTCTAACAGAATTCTTAGTAACCATAATTCTTAGGGAAAGCTGTGCTGAAGTTTAAAATGGTGCAATACCAATGTACTTATACTGGTAGCTAGGGCCTGTGAGTACTTCAGTTTTCATGATGTAGAAATATCTCTTTCAGGTCGTGTTTGTGCCCATTTTTCCTGAAGTCCTATCAGTGACGTACATCATTGTTTGTGACAACTGCCAAATCAACGAGATTACTGTGACAGGTTTGCCACTAACAGGGAATTGAACTCAATGGCCTTATGGACCCCTTCCAACTCTACTATTCTACGATCTTTTCAAGTTTACTGTTAAATTGAAAAGAGTGTCGTGTCAGGATTTGGGGGTGGGGAGGACCCCAGGCAAGACCCTTCCCCTTAACCCACAACGAGTGGAGGTAGTTGTGTATGCAAATGGATCACTCCGGAGTCCTCTGCCCAGAGGACCTATGCAAGCGAACGAAGCCCCATGCTAAATGCAGCGCATGCTTTGAATGTGGAAAGGTTCCATCCCTGAGAATGCCAACACTTTCTCAGATGGTTGCTCTGAGACTTTGGAGAGCTGTTTCCAGTTAGGGTAGACTTCATGGGGTGAAAGCTTCATAAGTAAGCCCAGTACATTTAGGGAGTTCTGCGAAATTCACAAACTCAGCCATATACTTTTGATACAGCAGGGGGTGTAGATCTTCAGGCCCGGGGGCCAAATCCGGCTCTTTGAGGGTTCCAATTCAGCCCTCTGAGCTTCCACTGATGGCCACACCCCTTTCCCCCAAACTGCCTATCTTTTGATGGTATCCCCAACTTTCATGCAGTGTTGCCTCATTCTAAATGATTGGAATGCCTCCCCTAAGGCATCGTTACTGGCAATAAGAGCTTCAAGCTTAAATCTGTTGGTATTTTTTGTCCCGCCCCTTTTGCCTTTGGAACTGCCCATCACTGGAATGTGGCCCCACAGAGGACCCCCGTAATGGAATGCGGCCCTCGGTCTAAAAGACGTTCGGCACCCCTGTACTACGGGATGACAAACTGATGTCTGTGCTCATTTTTGCCCAGGGCTTGGACAGCTGATAGCTTTGAAACTTCTATCTGTCACTGGCGGAGAAAGCAGCCCTTTGCCTGGTGAACTGACAGATGTAACAGCACAACACCTTGTACGCTTCGATTCTTTGAATCCCTATTCGATGGCGGAAAAAACTCTGGTTCTAAGAAATATGACGTATGTATGATGCTTGTACTGTGTAGCAAGAGGGAGGGAGCGTATTTAGTTCAGAAGCCGGTAGGCTGTGCCACAAACAGTGTGCAGTTGGATCTAGACTTAGTTAGTGACACCTAGTTCCTGCTGAAATTTAGTCAGGACTAACTTTTTCACATTGATTTCTAAATTCAACTAAATTATGGGGTGCTTACCTTTTCTTGATTCTTTTGTGTGTTATTATGTACATCCAGATGGGGCATGTAATATGTTATTGCATGACCTTGATCACACATGGATGTTCAACGGACGTGGAAATACCAGGATCTTGGGGAGAGGCAGGTCAGGCACAATTGGCAGATTATATGCTACACTAGATCACAGTGGAGGAAATTAGCCCAATAATCATAGAATCATAGAATAGTAGAGTTGGAAAGGGCCTATAAGGCCATCGAGACCAACCCCCTGCTCAATAACACCAGCAGCGATTCCGTTCTTGAATCATTTTTTACCACAGATGTTTACAGAAAGGAAGCAGCGATTAGTATATCGGCCCTAATATTGGACCAGCCAAGTATTTATAGTGATAGTGCTAGAGCAAGAAAAGATGGAGGCAGGGAGTTGGGAGTGGAGGATCAGGAAACGGAGGCCTAAGTGCAACAGGGAAAAGCCGAGTTTCAGTGGCACAGGGCTGGCCGTGTAAGGAGCAGAACAGGTAGATTTAGATAGCGGTCAGGAGAACGAAAGAAAAAGAGAGAGGGGGGAATATTTACCTGTTTAGAGGAGAAGAAAAGCAAAAGCCTTCATTTCCTGGTTGGTGGTCACAGTCAGCTGGGAATTCACAGATGATCGAACTTGTAGTCCAACAGCTCTGTTTTGGCCGCAGGTCGGGGAAGGCTGTTATATCTGAATCAGATTAGTTTTCACCAGCCGCAAACCGGAACTGGGAAAATGACAATTTGAAGTGGGGTTCTGCTTTTCATTAGGAAGCAACCTATGGTTTGCACAAACTGGAATGGGAGGGAGGGAATTGGCGCATGTAGGTGGAACGTGAAAGACTGACACATGATCCCAGTGGCCAAACCATGGTCTGGACAGCACGTGTGAACTGAACCATGTTGTGCAGTTTACTTTGACACCGATTGTTCTGGTTCTCTAACCCCAGAAATTAAAGTACATGACAACACTTTTTTTTTTTTTGCTGAGGTCCATTATTTGGGGGAGTCTAAATGAAAGGTTGCCTAGAATTACAGTTTTCTCATATTTTTATCCTGTCTTCATACATTGAATTGAACGTATCCCGTTTTTCCCTTCGTTCAGCCATGTGGAGCTTCCTTTTTTCTGGCAGATCATGAAGCCTAATTTGCAGTCATTAACGTTGGAAGGAAAAGTGGACTTCAGAAAGATAAAGTACAACTTGGAGACGGAGCCAGCGTTGTCTGTCACCCCTGCCATGGGAACTCTGCATCCTCACTCTGATCACTCGTTTACTGTCACTTTCCTTCCCCAAAAGGTACTTGCTTGCTTGTTCTTGACAGATTGTACTGCCCAGCTTTTTTTAATTCTTGGACTATACAGAGATAAACTGGTTAAACTGACAGAGGTTTTTATTTACAACAGCCTTGGGTAAATACTGTTAATGTAAGCAAGAAATTAATCAGGAAGTTACTTTTATATACATTATTCACTAGCTTTATGGGTTTTTGTTTTCTTTACAGCTAAAGGAGTATCACAGTGTACTTCAGATGGTGCTAGAGGATATCCCAGAACTTCCTCCGTAAGTGATATGTGATGGGCATATAAAAATGTATTTAAATTATACCACTTTTATTGGTATACTTAATAATAATAATATATTTATTTTTTACCCGCCTCTCCCTCTGGATCGAGACAGGGTACAACACAAATGCAAACGCCATAAAATACATATAATCAAAACATTCAAAACTAATACATAATTAAAAGCAACACTTTATTAAAAAGGCATCTTAAAATTCAACTGGGTAGGCCTGCCGGAAGAGATCAGTCTTTATAGCTTTCTTAAAATCCGGAAGACTGTTAAGTTGACGAATTTCTCCCGGCAGGTCATTCCATAATCTGGGAGCGGTAGAGGAAAAGGTCCTCTGGGTACAAGTTGTCAGCCTTATTTTTGTTGACTGGAGTAAATTCTTCCCAGAGGACCTGAGTGTGCGGGGCGGATCGTACGGGAGAAGGCGATCCCGCAGGTAGCCTGGACCCAAACCATGTAGGGCTTTAAAGGTGACAACCAACACTTTATACTTTGCCTGGAAACTAATTGGCAGCCAATGAAGAGATTTTAAAACTTCCGTTGGTCCCTAGAGAAGAAAGTTTCCTCCAGTGGGCAGATGCGCACAGCTGATTTTAGCGCCAAAGGGCTGTACTTCGTGTGCGTACATATGCATGTGCTGTACCTGTCTTCTCCCTGTCTCCTCCAATTGTGCTAATAGCAGATATGGGGGCTGGAGGGTGGGGAATTTGATTAAATTCCTCTACCAGCGCAACTGTTGCAATTAAATTAGCAGCTGCTTTGAAGTAAAACAAACCCCAACAGCCAAGGAACCCTGAAGGCCTGGTTTGGGACCCTTAAATGGCCAGATTTGGTATAGAGGCCTGAAGTTCTGCCCCCTTTAGAGACTTTTTTTGAAGGGCAGTTGAAAATCCAGGAGAAAAACCTGGAATATCCCTAGTGGGACATGCTGAACTCCCCCTTCCGGGTTTGGCTCTGTTCTTACTATATCTTCTGCATAGGCCTTTCCTTCTATCCCTGAAATAGCATTTGCTAGTCATTCTGCTTCGACTTTTTTTCTCTCTTTTTAAGCAGGGGCAGGCAAGCAGACAAGGGCCAGATTACACATACGTGGGCACTTTTATTTTGAACGCAAACATCGCTTTCAGGAACAGCCAGCAGTGGGCGGGTGTGGGCTTTGGCAGGAAACTGGTGCTCAGTCCTGATCTGCTTTTTCTTCAGAATCAAAGCGGCAAGTTTAAGCATGCTTTTTGAAAAAGGGTGCATAACATAACGCGTAGTTTGGCTCTAAGTGGGAGAGAAAAGAAGGACAACACTTGAATCCCTTATCTGAATAAGTGTCTGACACAGATTACTGACACAATTATGTGCTGTTGTAACCACATAACATTGGGACCTATTGGAGGAGAATCACGTATATGATAACTGTCTTAGGTTAAGTTTGCATAACAGAGCAATTTTAATCATGTTCCTCCTGCAGCCTTCAAAAACTGGAGCAGTATGAATATATCGAAAGCCAACAAGAGGATGTGATTGCCCTGGAGATCGATATTAAAGGACAGGCGGAACCATTTCTGCTCCTTCTAGAACCATATGCCATTATCATCCCAGGAGAAAACTACATTGGTGTAAATATTAGGAGGACGTTTAAGGTACATTTACTTCTGCCTCTGCCATTAGTGCTGCTTGGGGACTGTGCGTATTCTGTCCATTTGTAGGTTTCCCACGTATGGAATCATTCTGTTGCATCATCCTGAAGGTCATGTTTCGAGTGCTCGTGCTCAGGAAGAAAACTTGATAGTAGTCCAAGCTCTTCAGTTTCTTCCATCATCCTCATGGACATCAAAGAACATAACCGGAGCATGTTGGACCACAACTCCCAGCATGCCCCAGACAGCCCTGCCTGCTGACTGGGGCATGCTGGGAGTTTGTGGCTCAACACATTTGGAGGGCACCAGGTTGGGGAAAGCTGTTCTAGTGTGAGTGGCATAGAATCATAGAATAGCAGAGTTGGAAGGGGCCTACAAGGCCATCGAGTCCAACCCCCTGCTCAATGCAGGAATCCACCTCCAAGCATCCCTGACAGATGGTTGTCCAGCTGCAAGGTTACTTGCCAATAGAATGGTCCAGGCATCCACAAGCAAGGTGATGTATCCGTCCATTTTCTCCTCCTGAAGAGCTTGGGCCTGGCAGGAAAGATCCTTTTGTACAGCTCAGGGAGTGGGGTATAGGGGGAGTAACAAACCATCTTTGCCTCCTCTGTGAATCTACCACTCCAGAGAACTCCTTAGCCAAATTTATTATTATTATTATTAATATTATTATTATTATTTACATTTGTATACTGCCCCATAGCCGAGGCTCTCTGGGCGGTTTACTTAGGATAAAAGCACTTAAAAACAATATTCAAAAATTTAAGATCACAAAAACATACAATTTAAAACCACAAAAACATACAAAAACAAACCCGGGCTAATTACATATTGCTAAATGCCTACGGCCGTCCCACCCTAAACACGTCCAGTCTCGTCTTAGCTGGAAGAATATGGAGAAGACAGACGGTGACAAGCACCACCTCTGGTTGGAGAAGCACGGTGTGTGTGGCGGGATTGTTTCATCAGATGTAGAAAGGAGGACCTTGAGAGGACCTGAACATCTGGAGTGGAGCAAGGGAAGACTGGGATTCTTCCTTGCTGTAGTGGAAGGTTTGGCTGTGAATGGGGGACACAGGTATACCTTAAGGAGAGGGCTTGTTCTATTTTCTCTCCATTTTCCCCTGCCTTTGCCATGCTTTTGACAGGTGTAATCATCAGCAAACTCAAGGCCGGTTGAGCTCCCTGCCCAATTCAAGCAGGCTTGCTGTCCTTTAATTTCCCCTAGTCTACGATTCTGTATATCAGCCTTCCTCAACCTGGGGCGCTCCAGATGTGTTGGACTACAACTCCCAGAATGCCCCAGCCAGCTCTGGCTGGGGCATTCTGGGAGATGGAGTCCAACACATCTGGAGCGCCCCAGGTTGAGGAAGGCTGATATATATCTTCCCGAAGCACATATTTTGGGTCCCTTCAGTAATCTGGAAACGGGGCCTTCTGTCATACATAGTGGTATTGATTGTCCCTTCATTTATTTTTTTTATTTTTCAGATGTATAATAACAGCAAATCCCCAGTCACATTTTCTTGGGGGAAAATCAGCGAATGCGACATAGTTGAAGTCGAGCCTTGTACCGGAAAGTTAGGTGAAGCTTTTTTCGTCTACGGCATCTGACATGCACAAACGTTGCACGAATCGTGGGCCACCGCGATAAGAGAAAATGGGTAGATGTAGAGTGAGGCCAAGCGTGTGTTTTGGGGTGACGGTTGTTGAGCTTGGGGAAATGTTTGGGCTTTATAAAAAAAGGAAAAGAAAGACCTTCCGTTTTTCGGATAGAAGTAACAGATTTGTCTTCTCCAGCGGCAAATGGATGCTGTGAGTTTGAGTTCATTATCACCGGAGGGAAACCTGGACGTTCCTGTCACGATGTGCAGTGTCAAATCACTCACTCTGCAGAGCCAGTGGTATTGCATGTGGAAGCCGGCTTTAAGGTGGGAACATCTAAACTTATGAAAATGCCTCCTTATACTGAGTGAAATCATTTGTTCATGGTATTTATTTTATTTATTTATTTATTTAAAGTATTTTTATCCCACACCTCAGCCAAAAGGCTCTCGGAGCGGCTTACAATGTATCAATAAAGTAGACAGTCCCTACCCTCAGGCTTACATTCTAAAAAAAGACATGGCACACAAGGAACAGTGGATGGGGAGGGAAGAGGGAGAAAATAAAAAGAAATTAAGGAGACTGTTTAGGCTGGTGGGAAGGCCCTGCTCCGTCCTCTCATCTCCCAATGGAGGGGCAAACAAACAGCTCCTTCTTCCTCACAAGGTGAAGATGTTAGCCCTGGGGGGGGGTCCAACTGAAGCAGGCTCTGATGGTCCCTGGTATGAGTGGAAGGATTCAGTTTTGCTTTGAAACAAGTTGGTAGGAACAAAGAATGTATCCATTCCCCTCCACAAAAACTCCAGAATAGATTGCAGCACTGGAAATGGATCCCGCACTCCACTCTTGAGTATTTATTTATTATATTTCTATCCTGCCCAATAGCTTAGATCTCCCTGGGCAGTTCACAAAAATTAAAACCACAAGTACAGCGTACGGTCTGTGCAGAGAGATGTAGTGTAGAGAAGCGTAGCACTCTGTGCATGCTCCCAGATCTCAGGCATGCTAAGAAGGGGCTGTAGCTCAGTGGTAGAGAACATGCTTTGCATTCAGAAGGTCCCAGGTTCAAGTCTCAACTGCTCCAGGTAGGACTGGAAAAACATCCGTATGAAACTCTGGAAAACTGCTGCTAGTCGTTGTAGGCAATGGACCAGTGGTCTGACTCTGCGTAAGGGAGCTTCCTGTGTTCCAGGAGGGCAGCAGTATCACCACCCCTTAGGTGCTGGAGGCCTCATAGCAATCACTGAGGGACCTAGAGCATTTCTTCACATGTGATTTATTGTACTCTTGTGATTGATCACTTATGGAAGTTTGTGGGTCCTTTACACGATGTAGTCAACCTCCAGGACGTCTACCGCACTTTTCTCCCTTTATCCCGCTTTCATAAAGATCGGAGATAACCCGATAAGCAAGGTTAGTCTGATATGTCGGCAGCACCATCTAGTGGCTGTATAATAAAACATATAGGAAGCATAAAGAATTTACTGAGAAAGGGCATCCTCGATTCAAAAGCCCATGTCTGTGTAAAGGAGCCGATCTTAATCCCGCAAAGAATCCAGAAGCAGAAGCCTCGGTAAGGGTGCAGGAATTTAGCCTGGTATGTTGAAGCCCCTACAGTGATCTCTAGGTTCCTGGTTGTGGCAGAGAGATTTTGGGAGCGGCTCATGTCAGTTCCAGGGCCCGCTCCCCTGCAGTGTCCCCCCCCCCAGCTGTATTTATTCATTTAGGTACTTATACCCCACTTTCCAAAGCAAAAACCCTTTACCAAGCAGCTTACAATATTGATTCGGTAGCCCTGCTATCCTTTTAACTGGGGATTGCTGGGAATGAGCTGCATGCAAATCGCCTCCTCTAAGCTAGAGGTATGGCTCCTCTCCTAATGCTTGAAGCAAATCACTTGGCCTGTCTGCCCTCTAGAAGAATTCCAGAGCCTCCGTGCCAGTATTTCATGTGGTGCTGTGTTGGAAATAAATGCAGGTAGGCAAAACCTTAGCTCTTGGATGCCATCGAGGAGGCACTTTACATAATGGGCCAATTTCTTTTATTCGCTTTTCCTAGGGCCCTGTTCTTTCCATCGATGTGCCATCACTCGATTTGGGCCTGATTAAACTGGGACAAAAGGTGTTGTGCACTTTAGTGATCGAAAACCTAAGTCAGCTACCGGGAAGATGGAAAGTGCAGGAGAGTCCTGCTTGTGTAGCTGAGAGGGGTGAAGAGGTATGTTGTCCTAAGAGCCTCTTCTGTTTGACCAGATGACAGGGTTCCTTGCAAGGTTACAACCTGGAGGTTCTCCTTGCAGTGCCGTCTCCAAAGACGCTCTGAGGCCTTAGCTAGACCTAAAGATTATCCCAGGCAAACGGAGGGGTCGTCCCTGCCTGCTCCCAGGATCCCCTGGGTGTCATTTGGATGCACAGGGATGATCCCGGGACGATCCCAGGATATAGGCCTGGACTAGCCATGACCTCAGTCTACGGTTGAGCAGGGAATTGAATGAGAGACTCTTGACGGTGGCAGTCCCCTCCCATTCCATCTAAAAAAGCCATCTAGAATGGCAGATGGATCTGTCTTCAACACTGATAATGGGACAGTATCCCACACTGCCTCTGAAGGCTTCAGCTTAACATAGGGCCCACAGACTCTCCTCTAACTCCTTGCTGCCACCTCCCAGCATCTGCCGCCTGAGGCAACTGCTTTACTCTGACAAATGGTAGGGCTGGCCCTGACTTGTTGAGGCCAGACCTCCATTCAGTGAAGTACATCTGCTCTCGGTTTTCTCCTTTCAGGCCTCTCCATTCAGAGTTCAGCCTCCTAGTGGAGAATTGTATCCTCTTGGCAAATGCTGCGTCTCGGTTTTGTTTACGTCATACGTGTGTCAACGACTCCAGACCGTGTTAGAGATGGAAGTGGAAAACGGCGTTGGGAGGTGAGGACCCGAAATTGGATAGAAACCTTTCTGGTACTGATGCTTTTATATGGATTGCTTGTATGCTTTGACACTGCCCAGAGAATGTAGAGACATAGGCTACCTTTAAAGCACTGTAAATTACCTTTCACTCTGGCCAAGCACGTTCATGCTGCCCAAGTTATGAGCCAATCAACATGCTCCTGGAAACACTAAGCATAGAAATTACAGCTATTTGGGCTGCGAGGTGCTCTGATTTTGTGGGGCGATGCCTCTGTCGTGATTGGCCGAGCTGCTGTGACGTCATGACATATTCAGAAACTTTCCACATTCAAGTGTCAACAGCATTTGCAAAAAGCCCAACTTCTATCAGGAAGGGGACAGGTCAGCCAGTCAGAGCGGAAGGATCGATCTTCGAAGGATCAGGACTGGGAAGGAGCCCCCAAGTGGAAGGGAATCAAAGGGACAGGAAACTCGGAGGCAGAGGGGCTGAAAAGGCGAGCAGGCTAGATAGTGAATTGTTAAGCCCAAATGGAATCAAAGGGTAGACGGAGGAAAAGAAGGGCAGCAGATAACAGATGAATGGAGAGCAGAGATGCACAAGCATCTTGTCGCTTGTACCAGAAGTTACAAGCCTTTGCAAACATTGTCATGGGATTGCTAAGTGTTGTAAGCTGCTCTGGGAGTCTTCTTACTGAAGAGTGGGATATAAATGCTTCGAATAAATACATAATCAAACCGTCACGAAAACTCAAGCTTTTTGTGCATGTTTGATTCACGGAAGCTCAAACGTTGCTCCCGATGTACCCTCCATCCCCACCTCCCCTTTCTCCTGGCCCAAAGGTTGAGTTACTTTCCTTGGATCAGGACAAGGGGAGGCGGCAGGTCCAAATGGAACCATGTCTGCTGGGAAAGGGGATGCGAGTGACCCGTCCCAAAATTCTCAGCGGGAAACCTGGCATCAGAGGGCCTTTTCCTTGGTGGAAATAACCCACACCACGTCAGTTTCCCGCCAGGGATTCTGGGATTGAGAATCCTACAGACGTCCCTGGTGGGAGAAGACACTCCACCCGAGCTTAGGGTGTGGACTGCGCTGGCTTCCTCCTTCCTGTGCCCCTAGGTAAGTTCCTGGCCCGTTGGGGACAGGGGAAGGGGCAGGCAGCAGTAGTGGGGCCAAGAGGGCCCTGCTGACGTCAGTCCTTCTTGAGCATCCAAACCGGGCCACCGCCGTTTCTGGGAGCCTCTATTTGAATGCTGGTGATGCCCTGAAAGGAGGGGCAAGGGAGAGAGGTAGCTTTGGGAAAATGGGGCTCGGCCATGGGAGAGATCGTGTGCTATTGGTGGGGAAGGAGACTGGAGGGCTGGGGAAAGTGGCAGAGGGTTGGGAGGGTGGAAAAGAAGTAGGATGGAGTTGTCAGGTGGCTGAAAGGCAAGGAAGCCATGGGGATGCTGATTGGATGCAAAGAGGGCTCTGAGGGTTGTGGGCTGATGCCCAGCCTCACGCGAAGCTTACAGACAGAAACGGCTGCATGCTCTCCGCCGGGCTTTTGTGCCTGTTATGCCAGGCACGGTTCTCCCACCGTTGCAGCCTTGCGATCTGGCCCGCTTAAGGGGACAGAAACGGCGGGAGGCGGGAAGGAGGGCTGAATTTCAGGCCCTGATCTGAACTCGGTGTTTTAGCGAAGGCCCACTTGCTCTCAGTAACGATGACCGAACACCCGCCTCTCTCTCTCTCTCTCTCTCTCTCTCTCTCCCGTTCAGTCACATCCCTGTTTTTGTGGAAGTTCAGACCCCCCACGTGTGCCTGATCTCCAGCCATTTGCATTTTGACCTCTCCGTTGGAATCCCGGCAGAAGCAACCGTCCAGCTATTCAACCAGACGCTGCTCCCAACTCGCTTCGAATGGGGGGAGGTCAGTGGACAGTAACTTCTGTACTTCCGGCTAGTCAAAAAGCCCTGTTGGTTCCCGTCAATTGACTGGCCCTCCTGCTTTCTCTGGCAGCTCCTTGGAAGGCAGGCCTCTTCCTGTGTGCTGAGCATCTCTCCAGAAAGTGGCCTTTTGGGTCCAAATGAGAAGAAGGATTTGCGTGTGGTGATAATGACGAACACGAAGGTCAGTTTCTTTGGGAAATTCTTGGTACTCAAAAGTGCAGAGAACATGAGCAGTTGTGATCGGTGGCTCACCTTATTTTTCAGATTGCTTTTCTCTGCTGCTCCCATCTCACTTTATGCTGCTATTTATTTTGGTTTGATAAATTTTTGATGGGTTTTATTGGGCTGGATTCAGACAGCGACGTCATGGCTACCTCAAGCCCCATTGATTTCAGTGGGTCTACTTTAAGTATGATTAAGTCTGGATCGAAGCTATAAAGGAGTTTGTTTTTGTTTAAAGTCTTCTCAGCTGCACTGAGGGTTGCAAATGCAATGAAAGAGCTGGATAGAAACAGTTTGAATAATAAATGCATAAATAAAAACCAGTCTTATTTATTTTTTGACATTTCTGTACTGCTCAGTAGCCAAAGTTCACTGGGCAGTTCACAATGATCTTTGTGATG
This sequence comes from Elgaria multicarinata webbii, assembly GCF_023053635.1. Lineage (NCBI taxonomy): Eukaryota > Metazoa > Chordata > Lepidosauria > Squamata > Anguidae > Elgaria > Elgaria multicarinata. The sequence continues at coordinate 40,832,153 of NC_086171.1, read as the reverse complement.
AAATTGCTTCCAAATGCAGTTTCTTTGTTTGCATGGATGGTTTCCCCCACCACCACCACCCCGGGGGAAAATTGCCCCCTCCCCCATTTCTTCTCCTGGGGACACCATCGTATTCCAGTTCGTAGCATCAGCTGGAAAGAGTAGCTGTGCTTATGTTCTGCTCATGGACTCCCCATAGCTATCTGGTTAGCCGCTTTGGGAATCAGGGTGCTAGACTAGATAAACCTTTGGTCTGATCCATCACAGCTCTTCCCATGCTCTTATTCCCACCACCACCACACACCTATGTCATGCGTCAACACAATTTGTTCGTGCTCAGCAAACACACGTCTTGCTGATACCGCTTTCCTCCTTGTGTTCTTACAAAGAGGCCTATTGAATTCTTTTTTCTTTTCTTTTTTCTGTTAGGACAAGCTGAGTGACCTTGCCCTGTGTTGCAGCATTGAAGATATGTTGGACCCACTCTTTCTGGCTATTTCCGGGGAAGTAAAGGGACTGCGTATCACATACTCTATACCCTTTGACAGGTAAAGGAAGGTAATCATTCATCATGACCAGAGCTTATATCAATTCAGGGCATCATCAGATGAGCGTTTCATCGCACGCTTGTTTACTGCCCACTTGTGGTTTTTCACGTGTCCTTTTGACAACGACATCCACCTCTTGCGCATCTACCACCCCTCCTGGACTTTTTTCCACGACAAAATAGGGCCCGGTAAATCCGACTTCTTGTTTTAAAGCGAAACTTGCCGCCATTTCCTGCTGTGTGCAGGAAAAGCAGCGCAATGAAAACGCCCCCTGAACGGGCCATGCGCTCATTGCTGCTTCCTCTTCCTTTCCCCATGTAAAGAAATCGTTACTATTGTGGTGCCAGTGTGGTGTAGTGGCTAAGTTGTTGGACTGGGAGTCGCGAGATCTGGGTTCTAGTCCCCACTCGGCCATGGAAACCTACTAGGTGACTTTGGGCCAGTCACAGACTCTCAGCCCAACCTGCCTCACAGGGTTGTTGTTGTGAGGATAACATGGAGAGGAGGAGGATTATGTACGTCGCCTTGGGTTCATTGGTGGAAAAAGGCGAGATATAAATGTAATAAATAAATAAATAAATTGTGCAGCAAGAGGCCATGGTGACGGTAAGGAAACACGATTCTCCCCCCCGCCCCCGGTCTGCTGATGCGCTCAGATTCAGCCAAATTGACACTCATTTGGGATCATATTGGCTGGAATGTAGAGAAGCTTCTTACGTGCCCACTAAAAGGATGTGGCAGCCCATAGACCGTCTGCCTACTTGTGTTTGTTTTCAAGTTCGCTTCCCTTTCTCATCGATCTGCCTGTGAAACATCTCTCTGGTGAAGCAGGAAGACCGTTTATCTTCTGTTGTCGTTTCTCTCCAGCGATGAGGAAGAAAAGCCAGAGCGTTCTCAAGACCTAAAACTAGACTTTGGCTCTGAAGTGCCATTGAAGAGCGTGATGAAGCGTCAGGTGATAATCACCAACCATTCTGAACTAGCTGCTCTCTTCACAATAGAGGTGGACTATTTCAGCTGCCCGACGCCCTCATGTGAGCAGGGTTCAGATGCGTAAGTCTGGTTTCTTTGATTTAGCCCTGTTCAAAAGTACGAACAAGCAGCCCATGCTCATAGTGAAGTCTTTGGAAGCAAAATGGGGGCACCCAAAAATAAGGCAGTGGTTTCTATGGAGGGCTCCCTTGTTAAGCAGAAGTATATAAGTTTTTAAATTAAAAGAAATCTTTTTTTAAAAAAATACACACACCCAAAATGTCCTGACTGGGAGCTCCGTCACACCTCCTTTTTTAATTATCCGGTTTTCGCCCGCCGTTTCCCCCTCCGTTTCCTTAGCGATTCGAGCGCTGTTGACTTTCACGTCTGTGCGTTGTTGCGCTCTTTCAGCTCATGTACCTTTTCACCGACTAAATCTTCCGCCCCGCCCCCTCTTTTCCCCTGCAGTTAATTTTTTATTTATTAAAAACATTTCTCTATTTCTGTGTGAATACAATAGTATTCTATTGTAACTGTGCAATTACGGTAGAAACGCACACTTTATACTTCCCCCTAAGATCATATCAAACAAACTCCAAGGAAGGGAGGCTTTTTGTAGGAAGCTGGAGGGAGCGCCTGGGTCGAGCTGTTACTGCCCCTTGGCTTGGAAAAGGTTTATGGGGTGGGGTGGGGTGAGTGTTAACAGATGTAAGACTTTAGAAGTAAGCGTAGGGTTGCAGAGCACTTCTTTCCAGTTTGCTGTTTTAGGCTTTAAACTTTAAAAAAAAAGCTTCTGAGTGATCACAGAAGTGAGTTTACTCAGAAGTAAGTCTCTCTCTGTTCAATGGGGTTTACTCAAAGATAAGCATGCATCGGATTTTGTTATGACTTGGATGTAAATGCAGTTGAAATCGATGGGATTAATCTTGAACCAGCAGATCTGTTTTATGAACTGGAGATGCACAGCTTCACATGATCAAAGTAAAGGAAAATAGATCCTTCGCAAATGCAAACAGGTGGACTTTTGCATTGGTGGACTATCAGGAAAAGGGTTTGGGGTGGGGGGAATTAAAAAATTCCTAAAGAATCAAGGGATGAACTGATCTATTTCAAATTTGGCACACTGAAAGCTCTCCTTAAGAGCTCTCAGAGTCCCAAGTTTCATTTCTTTATCTTTAAAACTGAGGGAGCTGCAGGCAAGGAGGGTGGGGCTGGAGCAGTAAGACTCCGTTCAAAGCACACGCACCCCAAGGGGCAGCACTACACGGAGGCTTAAGGGCACATTAAAGTCGCTTGGGGAAAATAATCCAGACATTCCCCACTCCAAAAAGGAACGAAAAATGGAGGGGAAGAGGCGAAATGAGTGCAGGACAGGGACGACGTCACGGCTGCAAAACCGCAAACCGGGCATGGCGAGTGTGCAATAAATCGCTGGTGTGATGGAGCTCTAGGACTTGCGAGCTTCCAGGATGTAGAGAATGTTGATATGTCAGTTGAGTGAAGAAGGAAAAAAGGAAACTGGAGGTTGTTGGGAGGGAGGAAAAGTAGCAGGAATTGGGCAATTCAGGCCCCTTTCAGGTTATACTGGGTATTCATAGAATCATAGAATTGGCCATCCACTCTAAGACCCTGCTCAGTGCAAGAATCCAGTTTAAAACGTCCCTGATAGATGGCTATCCAGTCTCTGTTTCAATATAAAACAGAATCACTGCCTTGCACTGTACAGGCATAACTCAGGAGAAAAGAAAGGCATATATATCCCTTTCACGCTCTCCAGAACCCTCCACACACGTTATAGCTACAAAAGGCTCAGGCTCCACAGCCTCTAGTGCCACACAGATCAGCGGAGGAAGACCTCGAGTGGGAGAGGTGGCTGGGGATGATGGGAGTTGTAGTCCACAAGGTGTTGCCCTCCAGATGTGTTGGAAGGCTGTGGTTGTGGCTTGCTTAATTGAGCCATATTACTTTTTGAGGGAAGCTGCTATTATACCCATTTTAAAGAGGAGGAATTCAGTCTAAACCAGCCTTCCTCAACCCGGGGCGCTCCAGATGTGTTGGACTGCATCTCCCAGAATGCCCCAGCCAGCAGAGCTGGCTGGGGCATTCTGGGAGTTGTAGTCCAACAGATCTGGAGCGCCCCAGGTTGAGGAAGGCTGGTCTAAACGATAGCTTTCTGCCCAAGGCCACCCAGGCGAATTGAAATTTTCAGCTGAAAATGGCTAAGAGGCCCACTGTTCAGACGACACACTAAGCCATGGTGGTTAAGCATTTTGAGCTAAACATCATGGCTTAGCGTGTCGTGTGAACCATTCCTAGCCATGGTGGCTACATAACCACGGTTTAAACAAGGTTTAAACCATTTGCTGCAAAAAGGTTAGTGGCCTAACCGTAGCTTCGCGCGTTGCCTGAATTATGCATCATGTTTGAAGAAATCCACGCATCCTTCCAAGTTCTCACGGAGACATTTCCTTTTTCCTCACTCCAGCAACACGGCAGGGGAGGAAACGGGACGAATCACAAGACAGACCGCAAAGCGAAGACAATCAGGTAGGCAACGTCTGCTGCCGTTACCTTTTCATGTGCAGGAAGCTAGCGAGGGGAAAGAAATAAGTTGCTGGGAATGAAACGTTCAGCTGGACACGATCCAGCAAGAAGATGTTCTGTGCACGTCCCATTGAGATGAATGGGAGCATGGCCAGAGCCCTGCTGCCGAATATTTCTCTGCTCTACTTTTCCAGCCTTCAGAGCGGCCATGCTGGCACATGGGAAGGGAGCAACTTTCCATGTCCATCCCTCTGTGGGAACCCTGAAGGCCTTCCAGGAGCTGACTGTAGAAGTAACAGCCTATAACAACATGTGGGGACATTATCAGGACAGTCTCACCTGTAAGGTAGGCGGCGTCTTCGGTTCTGGACGTGTGGTCCAGTGGTTGGTGCTTTGACCTGGACTTTGGGGAGATTGAGGCTGCAACCTTATGACACGTAACTGGAAGTAGGCCGCATTGAACCTGGTGGGCCTTACTTCTAAGTAAACATGCATAGGGACGCACATGACGCATGGTTGGACTGTGGATTTTGCTAGAACAGGATGTGGTGATGGCTACCAACTCGGACAGGTTCACGAATGACGGGGCTGTCAATGGCTACTAGTGTGTTACCTCCATTATAATGTCTGAATGCCAGATCCTGGGGAACATGAGCAGGGGTGTACAGTTGTGCCCATGTCCTGCTTTTGGGCTTCCCATAGGTTGGCCATTGTGGGAGCAGTACGCTGGACGAGACAGGCCTTCGGTCTGATTCAGCAGTGTTCTTTCTGATGTTCCGTTCACTATGCGTCCATAATGGATTGTATGGTTGGCACCCGTGACCCCTGGATTGCATTATTAGGGTTACTCACCAACAGATGGATAAGCCTCGTGTGGCGCAGAGCGGTAAAGCAGCAGTTTCTGCAGCTGAAATTCTCCCCACGGCCTGAGTTCGATCCCAGCGGAAGCTGGTTTCAGGCAGCCGGCTCGGGTCGACTCAGCCTTCCATCCTCCCGAGGTCGGTAAAATGAGTACCCAGCTAGCTGGGGGAAAGGGAATAACGGCCGGGGAAGGCAACGGCGAACCACCCCGCTATAAGGCCTGCCAAGAAAACGTCAGCGAAAGCTGGCGTCCCTCCAAGAGTCAGTAATGACTCCGTGCTTGCACGAGAGGTTCCTTTCCTTTCCCTTTCCACCAATAGATGAGGAATCCCTCATGATTTGTTAAGGCTTTGCTTGAATTTGTGGGGAAGAGTTATTCGCGGAGCCTTGAACGCGAAGGTGTGGCAGGCGGCAAACCAGCGCTGTCCCCTTCCCTGAAGGCCTGGCAGAACCCCTGCAGTGCAATCCATTTTTTTTTTTTTTGCACTGAATGATTTCTTGTCTGCAAAAGAAAGAATGCTTGTTATTCCATTTGGCTCCAGGGCTGCCTTATCGTTCGTCAGCTGGATGCGTTATTTATAGAAAAACGACTTCCTTTGTACAGGTGGGAGAATCGGAGCCCATGTTGATCCCCATCCAAATGACGGTGAGGGGTTGCCCAATCTTCCTGCAGGTGACGGGACCAAACCATCCAATGCTGACACCTATAATCAGGTAGAGCCCAGCTGCTCTGAATGCAGTTAGTGCTGCGTCTGCATCTGTGGGTTTACCATTTGTTGAACGTGCAGCAAGGCCCGGTCAACTTAGGCACTTTCCCTGTTGCGTCAGATGTAAAGTAGGAACCTAAAATGTATTATGTATAAATTGCTTTGCTCATAACATTATCATGTTTGGTATATTCAGTTTAAAAGTATAGTTTATTCAAACATGGACCATAAGGAAAGCTGAGCGAAGGAAGATAGATGCTTTTGAACTGTGGTGTTGGAGGAAAATTCTGAGAGTGCCTTGGACTGCAAGAAGATCAAACCAGTCCATACTCCAGGAAATAAAGCCAGACTGCTCACTTGAGGGAATGGTATTAAAGGCAAAACGGAAGTACTTTGGCCACATAATGAGAAGACAGGATACCCTGGAGAAGAGGCTGATGCTAGGGAAAGTGGAAGGCAAAAGGAAGAGGGGCCGACCAAGGGCAAGATGGATGGATGATATTCTGGAGGTGACAGACTTGACCTTGTGGGAGCTAGGGGTGGCGACGGCCGACAGAAAGCTCTGGCGTGGGCTGGTCCATGAAGTCACGAAGAGTCGGAAGCGACTGAACGAATAAACAACAAAATTCAAACAACGATTGCAAATTTAACAACAGTTTACTTTAAAAAAAACTCTCTTTTTTTGATAATTTAATGAGCAAAACAAGTTATTCATATATAATTTATGTTCCTAAAGCAGCCTCCCCCAAGCTGGTGCCCTCCAGATGTTTTGGACTACAACACCCAGCATTTGTTACCATTGGCCGTGCTGCCTGGGTTTGGTGGAAGCTGAATTCTAAAACACCTGGAGGGCATCAGGTTGGGGGAGGCTGTCCTAAAGCAACAAAGGGATGTTAGATCTGTAAAGTGCGCTACAAAAGAAACCCCTTGTTTTTCTTTCCGTGCCCCCCCCCACATTTCCATTTCTTCCCTGACATCCCAACCATGTCTGTGGTGCGGAGACAAGCGCCATTGATGGGGTTCATTGGCTGTTTCACAACTTCTAAAGAAAAGTCCCAAACTGTTGAACAGCCTTCCTTAACCTGGTGCCCTCCAGATAGGTGAGATAGAACTCCCAGCATCCCCCAGCCAGCTGTTTAGCACATCTGGAGGACACCAGGTTGGGGAAGGCTTGTGTTGTGCATACCCCTCACGAGCAGTTTTCCCTTCCCAGGTTTGGGGCCCACGTCTCTGGCGGGGATACGGTCTCCCGCTACATCCGGCTCAACAACCCCACCCCCTATGGTAAGCGTTTGCGCCGTGTTCGGCATTGCAGTCTCGTTTCCTCTGCAGGTAAATGGTTGGCAAACCGTTCAATAAGCAGCTTTTGGCCTTTGCAAGTGAGCTGCTTGCCTGGCGTACAACGAAGGAACGACAGCAGCAGGTACCAGCAGTTTTGGGATGTAGGCACAAGGCGGTTTTGTGGCGAGGCCTATGAGTAAAGGTACATCGAGCGCATCAGCTGTGCCTCCTTCCGCTGGCTTCTGAGATTTTTCCAAGCATTGCAATACTGTCTTCGCAGACTTGGAAGATTACAAACTTGGGGTGGTTCTGGGGTGTTAACGCAAGCTGAGATTCTTCGGGTGCAGAGTTCTGAAGCCGGCGTCGGTCCCATCGCCGCGAGAACTGTGACGGGCTGTTCGCTAACACGAAAGCTTTTTGTCTGTCGTGTTTGCCGTGTGATGGCATTTCACGCGGGCGAATACCCCCTGCCGTTGCACTGTCTGCGGAACGAGCATGCATGCTCAGCCTTGCGTTGCTTGCAAAGCTTTAGCAACGCTACTTTTGGTTTGCTCCCCTTCTTATCCAACCCCCCGCCCCCGCTTTTGAATTCAGACATTCGAATGGACTGGGAAAGTTATAACCAGGATAAGGACGATGACAAATTGGTGGACCTCTTGGTGTTCTATGGTGATCCTTTTCCAATTAAAGACCTAGACGGCAACGAGGTTGACGTTATCTGGGAGGCTGAGACACCCCCAGCCGCAATGTCTTACGCCTCGGCTTCTGCATCGCTACCATCTCCCAGGGAGAACCAGGTAAGTACATAGCGCATGATGGCCCTTGACGCTTCCTTGAAAGGGGCAAAACTCTTAGCTGATTGTGCAGGGGTCGTGACCAACCCGCTGGAAGCCGAGAAAAAGGGCACAGGAGGTGGAGCCAGCAGAGCGTGGCAAGACCGGGATCATTAGCCAAACGGCTTTGGCAATGGTGGTGCTCTTTTCCCATAGAGTGAGGGCAGTGCTTCCTTCATCACATTTCCCTTGCTCCCAATTGGCTTTGTTTGCCCTCATTAATGTCATGGCATAGCCCAATTCTGACCGGCTGTGCGGTGACTCAATGTCATGCTCATTCCATCATCTGTGATTATTAGTTGGGGTCGACTTCCGTGCAGTGATGGTGGGGAAATCAAGGGGCTGGAGGGGCAACGAGCCTTCAGCAGTGAGAAAAATAGGATTGACAAGTCCCAGATTACTGGTACTGTCTCTCCTCCCTCCTTTCTTGCTTTGATGTGCCTCTGCAGACCCGGAAGGGAGGACTCCTGGTCTGACAGCAGCTTCAGTATTGGAGATTGCATGTGTATACAGAACAGGGCGAGCGCCTCCAAACTGCCCTCCCTCCCCTGCCCATAGAATCATAGAATAGCAGAGTTGGAAGGGGCCTACAAGGCCATCTAGTCCAACCCCCTGCTCAATGCAGGAATCCACCCTAAAGCATCCCTGACAGATGGTTGTCCAGCTGACTCTTGAAGGCCTCTAGTGTGGGAGAGGCCACAACCTCACCAGGCAACTGATTCTATTGTCGTACTGCTCTAACGGTCAGGAAGTTTTTCCTGATGTCCAGCTGGAATCTGGCTTCCTTTAACTTGAGCCCGTTATTCCGTGTCCTGCACTCTGGGATGATTGAGAAGAGATCCAGGCCCTCCTCTGTGTGACAACCTTTTAAGAATAGGGCTGCGAATGGACGTGTCTTTTTAAGATACAATGCAGTCTGTTCCCTGTTTGGAGATGAATCAGTACAGTTAAATATCTAGGAGATGCATACGTTCACGCATTAAAAAAACCCAATTCTGACCCTTGTTTCGTGACTACGATGCCGCTCTGTGTAGTTTCTTCCCTTCGGGTCCTTCACCTCTCATGTATTCTGGTTTTATGTGATTTCAGAGTTTTAAATTGGATTTTATGGTTTTTAGTTGTAAACTGCCCAGAGAGCCTAGGCTGTTAGGCAGTATAAATATGTAATAAGCTAAATAATATTCCACTCCTGCAGGCTCTGGCTCCAATCTTTGAGGACGACAAAGTAGCGAGCGACGATATTCCTTGGCAGCCACTCAGTCACAAGAAAATAATCTCTGTGGTCCTCCGCCCTCACGAAGGGCTGCCCTCGGACTACCCCTTCTGCATAACTCCCAAGCAAGTCGTAAGTCTTGATTTTTCCACTGCAGGTTGCCTTTACAAGTAGGAAAGCCAAGGGGTTAACATGGGGGGGAAAGGCTTTCAGCAAGAGGACTGATGCGGTGAAGGAGGCCTGAGAGAGGCCACTGCGGCAGGAAGATTGAAAGAGATGCTCCGGAGTCCTGCGAATCGGGAAGAGTTTGTGACCAACCGAATCCAACGGAGGCCACCGGCCATCTGTGGTTCTCTACCGAGGGCTCAGTAAACCTCCTGGGCTTTTTTCCTGGCAGGAAAAATCGAATTTTGGGGTTGTTGTTTTTTTTTTTTTTTTTATAATTTTTATTCATTTTCAACACTATATAAACATAGATAAACATTACCAAATATAACTAAAACAACACAATAAGAAAAAAAAATAACATCAAACATCTGTTACATACATCTTGAATAAATGTTGAGTACAATATCAAAAGCTATTACATATACCTTATCAAACTATAACATCTTCGCTCTTAACATAAAAGTGCACCCCCCCACCTCGGGATCATTCTTGAGTCCAAAATCTAATCGTTTCTTCTGCTGGTGGTTTCCCACTTCCCTTAGTAAACACAAACACTAGGAACTGTTTCCAAATTCCTTCGAACTCATTTATTTTAGTTATGCCTTTTCTCCACTTAATGTTACATGTCAATTTATCATTGATGGCTATATCCCATACTTCTTTATACCATTCTTCAATAGAATATTCCCCTTGGATCTTCCAGTTCCTAGCTACCATCAACCGTGCTGCTACCAACAAACTCGATATCAGCTCTATAGTTCCTTTTCCACACTTTATCTCTTCAAATAGTGACAGCAATGCTATTTTTGGTGTTTGTTCTATTTTCATTCCCACTATTTCTTCAATTTCTGAAAACACCATCTTCCATAATCTTTGTACATATTTGCATTGCCACCACATATGTAAATACGTTCCTTTTTCCCCACAACCTCTCCAACAATTTGCTGAATGTTGATCACTTATCTTATTCAATCTAACCGGGGTTAGGTACCACCTCCATAAAATTTTAAAATAGTTCTCCTTTATTCTTACTGATAAACTTCTCAACACTCTTTGTTTCCATAGTCCCTCCCAGCTCTGTCGCCCTATCTGTATCTTCAAATCTGATTCCCAAACCATTTTCTCTGTATTCTCTCTAAACTCCTTCTCTAACAATATTTTATATATTTCACTCATTAATCCTTTTGAGACTATACTATCTCCTTTTCCTTTCTCCTTACTTACTACTAATTCTTCAAACCTCGTCATCTTTCTACACTTTCTATTATCCTTAATCCACTTTTTATTCCATTGTTCTAATTGACCATATTCTAACCACGATAGCTTCTTCTCCTTTAACAAATTTTCCATATCCTCTCTTGTTTTAATATCACTTAACCAATCCTTTAATTTTATTTTATTTTTTTCTTTTAATATTTTACACAATCTACCCTTTAGATCCTCTGGGAAATTCTTTAACATTATTATCGGTGCTAAGGGAGAGTTGCTCGGAAGCAGCTTCCCTTTAAATTTACTCCAAATTTCCCATTGAGTCCTCAGGAGTGGATTATCTATACTTCCAACCCACTTTCTTCCTCCATCTTTAAAAAAAACATTCTCCAAATTCATCTCTACCTTACTTATGTTTTTTTCTTCCATCCAATATAAATCTCCTACTCCCATAATTGCTTCTACAACATGTCTTAATCTATTTGCTACGTAATATAATTTTATGTTTGGGAGACCCATTCCGCCCTTTTTTTGGCTTAGGTACCAATTATTTTTATTCACTCTTGCTCTCTTTTCTCCATTACAATATTTATTAATAATATTTTGCCAACTTTTTATCTCGGTTTCTGATATTTTTATAGGTAACATCCTAAATACAAAATTAATTTTAGCTAATATCTTCATTTTTATCAAAGCTATTCTCCCAAACCAAGATAAATTTAATCTTTTATATTTCTCCAATTTCTCTAATACCTCCTTCTTTAACTTCGTTAAATTTTCCCTTTCTAAATTTTCTAAATTTTTGGTAATTTTAATTCCTAAGTATTTAATCTCGTCCTTGACTTTCACTTCCATTCCCTTAAGTGCCAAATCCTTTTCTTCCTTCTTAGTATAGTTAAATAGCATCATCTCTGATTTAGACCAATTTATTTTTAACCCTGTAATTTTCTCAAATTCCCTCAACTGATATTTAACTCTTTCTAATTTTCTTAATGGATTCTTAATGGTCAATAAAGTATCATCCGCGAACATGTTTAACTTTATTTCCCTTACCTCTCCAATTCCTTCTAACTCTTCATCCTCCCTTAGTGCCTTCGCCAAAACTTCCATAACCATTACAAACAGGACCGGCGAGAGCGGACATCCTTGTCTTGTTCCTCTGGCTAGTCGTATCTTTTCAGTAAGTCCGTCATTTACCACCACTACCGCCGTATTTTGGGAATATAACTGTTCTATTACATTTTTAAATTTATTTCCAAATCCCAGTTTATCTATAATACTCTTTAGTGCCTGCCAGCTCACACAATCAAAAGCTTTAAAAATATCCAATGCCATAATACCTGCCTTAATATTTGCTTTTTTTATTACATTTATTACATTTAAAACTCTACCCACTAAATTATGCATATGCCTTCCTACCACAAACCCACATTGATCTGCTCCTATATATTCTGCCAAAAATTTATTTAGCCGTTTAGCCATAATAGATGTAAAAATTTTGGCATCCTGATTTATTAAAGAAATAGGTCTATAAGAATCGGGATTAGTCAAATCTTTGTCTGGTTTTGGGATCAGAATTATCACTGAATGTTCCCATGATTCAGGTATCTTCTCTCCTAATAATATCCTATTATAAAGTTCCATTAATTTTGGAACCAAGTAATCTTTGAAGACCTTATAGTATTCTGGACCCAATCCATCTGCTCCCGGTGATTTACCAACTTTTAACTTATCAATAACCTCTTCAATTTCTCTTTGAGTTATTACTGACTCCATTAACTCCTTATATTCTAATTTTATTCCCTTCTTTATAAACCTTCCAATATACTCCTCCACCTTTTCTTGTTGAATTTCTTTACCCTTATACAATTCCTGATAAAATTCCTGAAAATTTTTTATTTTGGCTTTCATTGCATGACAATAATTCCCTCGGCTATCTTTCAACGTTTCTATCCCATTCCTTCCTTTTTCTTTTTGTGTGAGCTTGGCGAGCAACCTCGAGTTCTTATTGCTATTTTCAAAATATTCCCTCTTCATATACAATAAATTCTTTTGAACCTCCTCTATATTTAAATTTTCTAATTGTTTCTTCTTAGCTTGTATTTCCACTAATTTATATTTGTCTTTAACTCTCCAATATCTTTCCTCCAAATTTTTAATTTCTATCTCTAACTTATCCTGCTCTACCCGTTGTTGTCTTTTTAAAGTACAGGTTTCTCTAATACAGATTCCTCTTACTACGGCCTTCATGGTGTCCCAAATGACTGACCCAGCTGTTCCTCCTTTTTCGTTTATTTCCCATGACTCCGACAGTTCCTTCTGAATTTTCTCTACTACTTTATTATATTTCAATATCTTTGTATTCAACTTCCATCTATATGCCTCTTTATAATCTTTCTTAACTGTAAATTCTAAACTTAACAAGGCATGATCAGTTACTTTTATTACCCCTATTTCCATCTTACAAATCTTCGTTGCAAAATCTTTTGAAACAAATATATAATCTATCCTGGAGTATGTATAATGAACTGGGGAGAAATATGAGAACCCAGGCCTATTCCCATTAAGTAAACGCCACGAATCTAGATAACCATTTTCTTTTACCAATTTATTCAGTATAGTCATATTATTCCTCTTTTCAACCTTAGTGGGATTTGACCTGTCTCGTTTATTATCCATAACCATATTAAAATCCCCAGCTAATATAGCATATCCTTCCTTAAATTCTTCTATTTCTTTAAACAACTTTATAAAAAACTCTCTATGCCTCTCATTTGGGGCATAAACATTAATCAAAGTATAAACCTTTCCCTCAATTTTACCTTTTAACATAAGATATCTGCCTTTATCGTCCTTTTTTACTTCTTCTAATACGAACCCACTTTTTTTTGAAATCAAGGTGGCCACTCCATTTTTTTTAGATGTCCCTAATGACTTTTCATAATAGGCTAGCCACCTTAATTTTATCATATTCGAATTCTCGGAGCCTTGATGTGTTTCTTGGACCATTATAATATCTGATCCCTCTTTATTAAATAATTGTTCTATTCTCTTCCTTTTCACGACTGCCCCCAAACCTTTAACATTGAGTGTTGATACTTTTATCTTTTTATCCATAATCACCCTTTTGAAATCTCTTCCGATCCCTCGTGCTCAGTAATTCAAAATTACTTACATAAAAACACAAATTCCACACATAATACTCCCCCCCTCCTACCTCATAAACAAATACAACAACAAATATAACAATAAACCCTAACCCCCCCATCGTCTCCCTCCCTCCCTCCCTAATAACCCCCCTCCCCCTCTCCCACCCCCTACTTTCCCCCTCCCCATATCCCCGCGAGTCTATTACTCCGGCCACCCAATTAGGGGAGAGGGGGGAGGCGGTGCCCCGCCATGACGACCCGATCTCTGTATTTAATTAATTATCATATCAATTATCTCATAACCTTTCTCTTTACCCCATCCCAGATGCTCCTGCCATTGCTCCATTCTCTTCCCCAGCTCCAACACTTCCATTCTTCATTAACCCCAATCTCTTCAGCAGCTCCCTTCCTTGCTCCAGAGAGGTTACTCTATAATCATTCCCAGCATGGGAGAACTTTAAAAAAACCGGGTAACCCCAAGCATATCTCACTACATTTTTTATTAATATTTCAGTTATTGGCTTGATGCTGCGCCTCCATTGGAGTGTTTGCTGACAAAGATCGTTGAAAACTAGCACTGCTTTGCCTTTATATTTAATCATAGCCATAGCTCTCAGCTTCTTCATTACTAACTCCTTCTTATAATAACTGCCAAATTTCACAAGCAAATCTCTAGATGATCCCTTGTACTTTACTCCTCCCACTCTGTGGATTCTTTCCAAGTCGCTGTCCTTTATATCCGCATCAGGCATCATGTCGTTGAACCACTTCAATACAACTTTCCTCAAATCTTCTCCTGGTTCTTCAGCAAATTGCTTGATGCGAATGTTACAACGTCGAAGCTCATCCTGAAGCTGAATCAGCTGTGAATCTTGAGCATTTAACTTTGCCTCAGAACATTTTTCAAATACATCCTGTTTTTTTGCAAGAGCTTTAACTTCAACCCCAACCTTCTTTAGCTCTTTCTCATTATCAGCCAGCCTGTTCGCTAGCGCCCCCATCCGTGCCTCTGCATTCTTTTCATTATCAGCGATCTGCTTGCTGAGTGCAGCCTTGGTTTCCAGAATCAGCTTTTTAAGTTCATCCATTGTAACAGAAGAAGCTGGCGCCTTGCCAGAACCTTCCGCCATCTTCACCGACTCGTCTGAGCCTGAAGCTGAATCGCTACCCGAAGATTGTGACTCTTTTCTGGCAGGCACTTTCTCCAGACGGGCCAAATTATGATTAGAAGGGTGTGCTCTTTGCCAAGCAGCCTTTCCCGGGGTTTTTTTCTTTCTAATATACGGCATGGATTATGTTTACGTTTCGTCAAAGTCCCGTTTCACTTCCCCCCTTCTTATCCAAACAAGTCCGTTTCAAATACTTTTTTTTCTTCCTTAAGAAGGGTGAATTTACTACCAGAACATCTCTCTCAGATTAGGGGTATATAAATCAGCTTCTATCAGACTGGAAAACAGGAGAGCTCCAACATTCCAAACATTCCAAGTTGCTTGCTCCCCCCTCCTTCCGTCTGCTTACAGTCAGAAAACAGCCAAGAACAGTCTATTTTCTCCCCTTAATCTGTGATTTCTTTCACAAAAAACAGGATTTCCATCTTCACTCAACACTCATAAGCATCATCCAACACTTTAATTTATAATCCACGCCTCATTAAGTGAGATAATAAGCTTTTCATATCCCCCCTGATGGGAGAATTCACACAGCGATCTTACCCGTCATAACGTCCGGCTCCGCCCCCCATTTTGGGGTTGTTGTTGAGCATTTTGCAGAATATGTGGTTGGCGGGCTGTGTCTGGGAAGGAAAGGAACCTCTCGTGCAAGCACTGAGTCATTACTGACTCTGGGAGGGACGCCAGCTTTCACTGATGTTTTCTTGGCAGGCCTTATAGCGGGGTGGTTTGCCGTTGCCTTCCCCGGACGTGATTACCTTTCCCCCAGCTAACTGGGTACTCATTTTACCGACCTCGGGAGGATGGAAGGCTGAGTCGACCCGAGCCGGCTGCCTTAGAACCAGCTTCCGCTGGGATCAAACTCAGGCCGTGGGGAGAGTTTCAGTTGCAGAAACTGCTGCTTTACCGCTCTGCACCAAAGAGGGGGAGTTATAAATTGGGCAGATTTGTTGGTTTCTCTGGTGAGACTTTGGAAGTTCCAAGGGCTCTACAACAGTGATGGCATAAAACAGCCTCCCTCAACCTGGGGCACTCCAGATGTGTTGGACTGCTTCTCCCAGAATGGCTGGGGCATTCTGGGAGATGCAGTCCAACACATCTGGAGTGCCCCAGGTTGAGGGAGGCTGGCGTAAAAGATGCATCATTCCAGAAGTTTCAGGTGTTTTCCCTTTTCTCTGTCTTACCCCAGTGGCTCGTAACCCTTTCCTTCATTCAGCCTGAACACCTTTTCTCTAGGTCTGAGATCTCCGGGGAAGGCAACTTTGACAGGATTCCATGTGATCCTACGCACTGCGCCTTCACCTCTTTTTAAGAACCTTCTTAGAACCTTCCTCTTCTATTTGGCTTTCTTCCTCGGTTTTCACAGCCTTTACATTTAGCAACAGTCACAATTTTCTTTCTATTTTATATAGCACTTTTAAATTGCATGTCTTTTAATTGTGCCTGTTCCGCCTGTCCCCTTCTATATTCTTTTAGTACCTTGCTGGATGGTAAGTTACGGTACATGATGCAAGAGTTAAATCTAGGTGTGTATTAATATTTATTGTGAACTGCTGAGGGATTTTATTATATGCAGCAATATACAAGTGTCACAAATAAATATACAAATACACATTTGTGAATGAACAAACAAAAATAACATTAATTAGAGCTAACTGTTTAAGTGTAAAGGCTTTCAGAGTGTTAAGGTAGTTAATTTTAGGTTTGACACACCAATTTGGTTAAATACTTAAAAGGTTGTCCCACAGAGGAGGGCCAGGATCTCTTCTCGATCCTCCCAGAGTGCAGGACACGGAATAACGGGCTCAAGTTAAAGGAAGCCAGATTCCAGCTGGACATCAGGAAAAACTTCCTGAGTGTTAGAGCAGTACGACAATGGAACCAGTTACCTAGGGAGGTTGTGGGCTCTCCCACACTGGAGGCCTTCAAGAGGCAGCTGGACAACCATCTGTCAGGGATGCTTTAGGGTGGATTCCTGCATTGAGCAAGGGGTTGGACTCGATGGCCTTGTAGGCCCTTCCAACTCTGCTATTCTATGATTCTATGAAATGCAGCATCACATTTGTGGGCTGCTGTTTCGGAACAGAATAACATTGAAACCCACCCACCCCCCTCGGGTATACAGCACTAGCGACTTCCCTGCGATCTTTTAAGCCCTATGTGCTCCCGCTGACGTTAATTGACTGCTTGGTTTCAGGTCATCCCTGCAGGGGGCGCCGCTGCCATCCACATTTCCTTCACTCCACTGATGCTGCCAGAGATCATTAATAAGTTTGAATGCGAAGGTTTCGCCCTGGGCTTCATGAGTCTGGACAGTGAGGTACGTGTGAGGTATGAGCAAGCCTTGCTCGCCTCTTGATGCCGTCTCCCTTCCTTCCACTAACTGCAGCCTGAAAGACGTCTCTGAATGACTGGGGGATATCAGCCAGTGGTGGGTGGTCCTCTTCCAGCTTGGGTCATGATGCACGGATTTTGATCAGCAGCCTTTTCTCACTCCACCGCTGAAACTCGCACTCACAATCCCTCCCGGGCATGCACGCCACTGCCTCCTACAGCTCACCCTAACCAGCCCCCCCCACCTTTTTAGACCTGTAGGCACCTTAGGGGATTTGAGGAACTGCTGTGGGCACCACCACAAAATGGCTCCCACGGAGGATGTGGCTAGTCACATTGTGGGGGCCTGGCTAGTGATTCGCCCAAGGAGCTGAGTACGAGGTGAGGAAGGGTTCCCATCCAATCCACATATTTGATCCCACAGAAGTACAAAAAAATACCCATTTAAAGTTGAACAGGGCAGGGAGTGGAGAGCTTCATGGGAGTCATTGGAGGTCTCCGTGGGCACCATGTTTGGGACACCTGCCCTACACAATCATCTACAAGCAGACAGAAATCATCTACAATGGTGCTTCATTGTAGGATGCCTTGCCAAGGCAACATGGTTCTGTACAGGCTCAGAAGCTGGTATTCTGTGTACAATTTCAGCTTCCTAGGAATCTCAGCTTTTGGTTTTTTTGAGTTTTATTTAAATCAAGTTTCTAGTCCTTAGGGTTACAAAAATAGGTTTTGCAATGCAGTACGCAGTGGGCAATAAAGGGAGGCTAAACAACATATCCAAGCTTAGAGAAGGAGCTTTTGTGCCCTGCATGGCACCTTGCCCACTGGCTAGTAGGAGCAGGATAAATTCCGCATATACTAAAACTAAAAGAATGCATTAAATGTACTTCATTTGCATATTTTATCCAGGTTGAAGAATTCAGTTTTTCTTGGTGTGGAATGTTTTAGTGCAGATTTCACACAAGCCCCAGAAGATTATTTTAGCCCGTGAGCCGAGCCTCATTCTAAAGGGAAAAGCCTCCTTCTCCCAACTCCATGCAGGATCTCTGAAGATGATTTGGGGGAGTGTTTCCTCCCTGCCCCCAAACTGTAGCCATCAGGCCAGCTGCAACACTGGTCACGCATCGAGTTGGGAGCAGGGGTTGCAACGTTGGGGACTGGGCCCTTGGTTCAAATGGGGCAAAAGTGGTGGGAAGGGGCAGGGTGGGGTCTTCACAAAGGCCTTTGAAAGTGTGACATTGTATGAGCAGCACCATAAAGACCTTGAGTGTGAGCCGGGTCCCTCCACAGCGCCATGCTCTGAGGCTGCCCCAGCCAGAGAGCCAGAGCAGGCAGGTGCCTCGGGCGGCAGAGTTCAAGGGGGCACACAGCAGAAGGCTAGTTGCTTCCTCAGCCGTATCTTGATCCGCTCTTTACACAAGCTGGAGTCCTCTGCAGTGCAAGAGGATTGGGGGGGCTCTTTCCCTCTGTTAGGCTACAAAACCCCTTGAGCCAGTTGTGGTCTTCCCAAAAGTAACGGCCTTGGGAGCCAAGTCCTCGCCATCCAACATGCTCTCGTTACGGCAGGTCCTGTCGCTCCGCAGCGGATGTAACACCAGCTGAGTCGAGGTCCATCCCAGCCCTCTCGAGGAGCCCCATAGGGTGGCTCCTGTGAATCTGTCGTTTGACCACCCACCGTTGCCTTTTCCCTCACCAGGATGTCCGGGAGATCCCCGAGAAAGTGACTCGCAGAGATGGCCATGGCGTGGCACCCCTGAGGATCGATCTGCAAGCATTTGTCAAGCCCGCTTTGTAAGTACAATATTGTAACGGAGAAAGCACAGTGAGGAAAGGGACCCTTTTGTCTTGGGATGGTGATGATAATCCAGCAACACAAGGAGGTCTCTTTTCTTAATGCCTTTAGGATAACGTAGCCCCCGCCCCCTCTGAAATAGTTTGATAGTTGTGAAGCAGGGGTGAGCAACCTAGGGCCCTCTTGAAGTTTTGAACAAGCCTCAACTAGCATGGCCTGTGGTCAGGGTGTTGTAGCCCAAAACATCAAGTGGGCACCAAGTTGCCTAGGCCTGTCCTAGAGTATACTTGTTTGGGTCTCTTGCAAAGGATTCTGGCTTCAGAGACTGGAAACCATGTATCCACCCCCACTGCAGGGGTGTTTTAGCTCACCTGAAACCCTGGCAAATCCACACCGCCAAAGAGGCCAAAGTGAGCTGTGCACGGCTGGCTCTTCCTTATTATTATTATTATTATTATTATTATTATTATTATTATTATTATTATATTTATTTGTATCCCGCCTTTTGCCCAATGCTGGGCCTCAAGGCGGCCTTACAAAGTTTAAAATATACATGGGGGGGGGGGAGGGAAACAAAACCA
The DNA here is from genome assembly GCF_023053635.1 of Elgaria multicarinata webbii. NCBI lineage: Eukaryota > Metazoa > Chordata > Lepidosauria > Squamata > Anguidae > Elgaria > Elgaria multicarinata. Next base: position 40,812,813 of record NC_086171.1, on the reverse strand, counting down.
TAAACAATTAAAAAATACACAAGAAAATTATAAGACATTAACATAGATGGAGGGCCAGATTATTCTCCAAAGGCCTGCTGGAACAAAAAAGTTTTAGCCTGCTTCCAAAAGCCCATCAAGGAGGGAGCCAGCCTAGCTTCCCCAGGAAGAGAGTTCCAGAGCACCGGAGCAGCCACCGAGAAGGCCCTCTCCCATGTTCCCACCAAGCGTGCCTGTGAAGAAGGTGGGACTGAAAGAAGGGCCTCTCCAGAAGATCTCAAAGCACGGGCAGGCTCATAAGGGAGAATACGGTCTTTCAAATAACCTGGACCCGAGCCATATAGGGCTATATAGGTCATAACCAGCACTTTGAATTGTGCCCGGAAACAGAGTGGAAGCCAGTGGAGCTGTTTTAACAGGGGAGTTGTGTGCTCCCTGTAACCAGCCCCGGTCAACAATCTGGCTGCAGCTCTTTGAACCAGCTGGAGTTTCCGAACACTCTTCAAAGGCAGCCCCACGTAGAGCGCGTTACAGTAATCCAATCGGGATGTAACTAAGGCATGTGTCACCGTGGCCAGGTCCGACATCTCTAGGAACGGGCGCAGCTGGCGCACTAGCTTTAACTGTGCAAATGAACTCCTGGCCACCGCCGAAACCTGGGCATCCAGGCTCAGGGCTGAATCCAGAAGTACACCCAAGCTTCAGGAGGAGTGTAACCCCATCCAACACAAGCTGAATCCCTATTCCCTGATCTGCCTTTCGACTGACCAGGAGCACCTCTGTCTTATCTGGATTAAGCTTCAATTTGTTTGCCCTCATCCAATCCATTACTGCCATTTTAGAACTTTTCTACACGATGCATTTATTATGCACTCGTGATTCCTCACTCATGGTAGTTTGTGGGTGCTTTACTCGATGCCGTCATCTTCCAGGACCTCTCCCATTCTTTGCAACCATTGCAGCGTAGTTGTTTTTTTCCCTAACCAGGGAAGTCTGGTATTTCTACAAATGGTGGCATGAAATCCCGGTTTATTTGCGCAGTTCCGCTATACCAACAGCACCTTGTGGTTGTGGAGTGGAACACATAGAAAGGCAGAGAAAGAAAAACCCTGGAAAAGAGCATGTGTAAAAAGCTGTTCTTACTCCCACGAAGAATTTGGAAACATAAGCCTCAGTAAAGTGGCAAGTTCGAAGCCTCATGTAGAAAACTCCTTATTTCCCCCAAACCTTTTAATCTTTGATCAGCTTTGTTACTGTTTTCTGCTGCTTGAGATTTGCTAGTTACTGTTTTATGGCGCGTTACTTCGTTTTGCATTCTTATTTATTTATTTATTTATTTATTGCATTTTTAGGTTAACTGTTGAAATGGATCACGAGAACGGGTTGGTGTTTAACGCACTGGCCAGTAGTTTGATCCCGGACGTGCCCCTCAAGGGTGTAAGTTACCTCTGACAGTTCGCTCCTTTTGTGATCACCGAAGGTGGTGCTTGTGTTGTAGGGAGGGGGGAATGTTCCCCACCCAGACTGCGGGGGCTTGGGTTCCCTCTTTGGGCCCAGGTGGGGAGAAGAATCCCCTTGTTTTTGCCCATAAAGTTTCCCTCTTACTAGTATCTGAGTCCAGTGCAGGGCAGCGGCAGCTTCTGTGGAACCATTTGGGCCCCAAGCCATAAGGTATCACTTAATGAGTCTGGCCCTTTCTACACTGTGGATTTTTCACTGTGGAATTTTCAGTGGCCAAATAATGCACAGGGGATCCCGGGAGCAGGCAGGGATGACCCTTCCATTTTTCCGGGACAACTGCTTCTGCAGTTTTACCCACGTCCCAGGACGATCCCAAGGACCGTGGGTGCCCATCCTGGCTTCTTCCCTCCTCCCCGCCGGTAGCAGGGGTCAGTAGGGGGAAGGAGCTGGGCCGGGGGGAGTTCAAGGACATCGAGGGGGTGGGTGGGAGCAGGGTTAGGCCTTCCCCCCCCAACATTTCACTGGAGTGCAATTGCGCTCCGGTTCCTGCATCTTTAAAAAAAAAGACGGGCGCGACGTCCCTCTCCCCTTACGGGATGTGGTGCTTCAGTTTGGACACTGGGGGAGGATCATGGAAGCAGGTAAGTCTGCAATCCTCCCTCCCTCCCCCTTAGGTGTAGAAAGGGCCCCTGTCTTCTCTCTACCCCTTCCCCCCAATGGATCTATGCAACTGTACCAGCCATGAGGACTCCAGCCACACCCATAGGTATAGGGCAGCTGTGCCAGGGGGGCTACAACTGGCAGCTGGTGCAGTGCCTCCCAAGGTGATGTTGCCCCAAGTCATGAGCATTGCATTCTAAATGCTCCAATAACTTTTCTGCACTGGACTGTTCGTTTATTAATTTGTTGCAAAATATATACCCAAGGTGACCGTCAACCCTTTTAGCTGCACCTGGCTAAGTACCATTTAACAACGGTCTCTCCACGTAAAATGTACCTGTCCTGGGGATGCCATCAAAGGCAATGAAGAGCCTTCAGTGTGGTGGCCCCCTTCTCAGGGAACGCCCTGCCGTTGCAGGTCAGGCAGGCGCCAACATGGCATTGTTTTCAGCATCTCTCGAAAACATCATTGTTTCAAGAAGCTTTCCCGGAATCACTGGCCATGGTTTTAATTATGTTTCTTATTCTGCTTTTATTCTTTAACCCCATTTGTTGACTGCTCTGAAATCCTTGCATAGGGAGCAATATAGAAATATTGTAAGTAAATAAATAAATAAAATGATGTTCTCTGCATGCTCATCTTTAGGTTTTGACAGATTCAGCCACCACCCTTAATGTGAAACTCACAAACAACACACAGACACCGCTGTCCTTCAGGTTCATTTTAACGACACCCTTCTCTGTGTGCGGAGTGGACCCCAAGAAGAGCCTGAAAACATCTCAGAGCGACAGAGATGAGTGGGGGGACCACCTTCTCCTGTACGCATTGGAAAATATGCTGGTAAGTTAATCTTTAAGGCCACAGCTGGCCAGCTATAGGCATCTATAGGTTAAGTTGCATTTAATCAGGCTGCAATCCTGATTAGTCAGGCTGAACTTCCCTAGGAGTAAGTCCCATAGAACCCAAGAAGACTTAGTTCTGAGTAGACAAGCCTAGGATTGCGCTGTAAGCCTGGATCCAACCTGCATTCACTGTTACAAATTGGAGGAGTTTCTAAGGCAATCTCCCTCCTCCTCCTCCTCCTCCTCCTCCTCCTCATTATTCTTACTCGCCTCTCCATCCCGATCGAGGCAGGGAACAACAACAGATGATAAAATACATAAAACTGAATTAACACATAATATACATTGTTAAAAGCATCCTAGAATTCCACTGGATAGGCCTGCCGGAAGAGCTCAGTCTTTATAGCTTTCTTGAATGATAGCAGACTGTTAAGTTGATGAGTCTCCTCTGGCAGGCCATTCCACAGTCTGGGAGCAGCAGAAGAGAAGGTCCTCTGGGTAACAGCTGTTCATCTAGTTTTTGCTAGCTGAAGTAGATTTTTCCCAGAGGACCTGAGTGTGCGGGGCGGATTGTACGGGAGGAGACGATCCCGCAGGTAGCCTGGACCCAAACCATGTAGGGCTTTAAAGGTGATAACCAACACTTTATACTTTGCTCAGAAACTAATTGGCAGCCAGTGAAGAGATTTTAAAACTGGTGTAATGTGGTCCCCCCTAGGTGACCAGCCTGGCTGCCATATTTTGAACTAGTTGAAGTTTCCGGATGAGGCACGCCTTTTAGATGTGTCAGATTACAAGACAAATCATTCCCAGCCACCACAGCCAGTGGGAGAATGGGAGTTGTCCTGCACATCGATAGGGTGCCAGGTTGAGGAAAAGTGTACTAAGGTTAGTAGAGAGCAAAGGAGGTTTGCATTAGTTGGCCATGTAGCAAAGCAGTCATTGCCACAATGTGCAGTTGGGCCAACACAAACTTCATAATGTTCTGAAAATTGAACAGGCATAGAATCATAGAATAGCAGAGTTGGAAGGGGCCCACAAGGCCATCGAGTCCAACCCCCTGCTCAATGCAGGAATCCACCCTAAAGCATCCCTGACAGATGGTTGTCCAGCTGCCCCTGGACAACCTGGACTCTGGAGGCACCCTCCAGAGTCACCAGATGGCTGCTTTGCTAAACAGCCAGCTGTCCTGTTATATGCTTTACATCTACCATGGGGTCAATGCTGATCTTCCATCCTGTTGAAGACCATTTCACTCATTTTGTATTTGCTACGTGGGAAACACTTCCAATACGGAGCCCTGCATATGGGTCGCACAGGAAACGAACATACATGCTGTTACGGACGTGGCTGGGAAGGGGTATTTGGCAATGACTTCCGTGTGGCTTTTGCATATGGATTTGCTGCGGTAGAAAGGCTGGCTGGTGTGACGTTGCTTGCATTTGACTTCGGACCTGTAAAAACCAGCTTGATTGGAATCGAAGAGTCGTGTTGGGTCTATAGAAAATATTGCTAGTTTGCCTCTGGAAAACAGAGGCAATTTTTTTCTCGGATGAGGAGCTTTGTGACCTGAAAGCAGACTCTTGTGGCTCTTAAGGGGTGATTATTACATTTTCATCCTGTTTTTCCTCTGCAGAGCTCAGAGTAGCTTACATGAGGCTCGCAGGCTTTCAGGCTCCCATTCAAGCCCATAATATACAGTTCCAAATCTAGCTTAGTATTAGCAATGAAACTGCCCAGTGTTCTTCAAACTCCACTCCAGGCCTTTAGAACCTGTGATCTCCCCCCTCTGAGGCAGTAAGCTTGTGTGCACCACTTGCTGGGGAACATGGGTGGGAGGGTGCTGTTGCACTCATGTCCTGCTTGTGGGTCCCTGGTTGGCCACTGTGTGAACAGAGCGCTGGACTAAATGGATCCTTGGTCTGATCCAGCAGGGCTCTTCTGATGTTCTAAACTAATTTCCCCTCTTATTAGTTGAAATCCGTCTGCGTCTGGGTCATTTCAGAAAGGGCAAGTCATGGGAAGCTAGAAGTTGTCACATGGGAGGGCAGCTACACAATTTTCCAGAAAGACCTAGATTAGGGTGACCATATGAAAAGGAGGACAGGGCTCCTGTTTCTTTAACAGTTGTATTGAAAATGGAAGTTCAGCAGGTGTCATTTGTATATATGGTGAACCTGGTGAAATTCCCTCTTCATCACAACACTTAAAGCTGTAGGTGCCCTGCCCTCTTTTAAATCTGGTCACTCTCGTATAGCTCCTGCAGCTTTAACTGTTGTGATGATGAGGGAATTTCACCAGGTTCTCCATATATACAAATGACACCTGCTGAAATTCCTTTTTCTATGCAACTGTTAAAGATACAGGAGCCCTGTCCTCCTTTCCATAGGGTCACCCTACCTAGATAATACCCTTTATGGGGGTGGAAATGTATGAGATGGGAGACAACTATAGGGCAGCTATATAACTTTAAGCTCCTCAGGCAGAAATAAACAAATAGTAACCACCATTTGAAGAGCCATGCATTTTGCCTGTTTCTGTGCATATTGTGATAGCTACCAAAATAGTGATCTCCCATTTTTTTAAAAAGAGGCATGTTTCCCTATGATGACATCGCAGTGTCTACAACAGACTTCATGTGTTGCAGCTGCATCTTTGGTCTTTTCATGACTACCAACCTCTCTGTTGCAACCTGAAGTGAAACAGCTAGATCACCGTTTTGAATGTAGTGAAGAGTTCTGTGTTTAAACATCCATCTTCCCTGCAAATGTGGTTGTCATTTACCTGTCTTGACTGGCTTCCCCACAGGTGAAAGTGTCATTCAACACAACCCTGGAGTCATTAACCTACCAACATCTGCCAGAAGATGAGCTGCTGCCTGGGCTTCAAGTACTCCAGCTCGAAAATGGAGACAAAATACTGGAGTTTAGGCAAGATCTGGTCATTGAGTACAGTAACAAAGCAACTCAGGTAGGCAGGAGGAGGGAAACCCGGAGCAGTGGATTACTCTTCGGATTTGGCAGTGGTCAAGTCCTCATGCTTGGAGAATTTCCCACCATGTCAACTTTTAAGCTGGATCACTTCCAGAGCACAGCCACCGCGGCTTCCTTTTGCTCTCTGTTTAGGGAGCAGCTGTATATTTCCAAATACCCCCGTCTTCTGGTGGTTTTGACATGTAGTCTGTGCCTGGAAAAGGAGTCTTCGTTTCAAGTTGGGAAAAAAGCACAGGAAATGTCTGCCATCTTAAAAGCAGGGCTACGTGTATATGACACACCCTCTGGCGTGCCCATGGGTCTGCGGACTTAATCTCTTGACCTCTTCCCCTCTCTGGATATCCCTTCCAAAATTGTAACTATGCTTCAGGCTTCAGCCTTGAAAAATGAAGAAGTAAATGTATTCAGCAGCTTGTTCATGTTTAGCTTCCTGCTTAAACCAGAAAGAGAATTATCAGTCCAGATTACCCCAAACTCACACTTAAGATGGGAGTTACAGTCCAACACCTGGAAGGCCACAGGTCACCCATCTCTTACTTTAACTGGCTAAACATGCCAGGGGCCTGAAAAAAACATCTCAAGGGCCTTTTCAGCAGTGGCACTGATTACAGAGTGTCCTTCTCAGAGAGGCTTGCCTGGAACCAAGGTCATTGCCTTTTTAGTGCTAGACGAAGATCTTATTTTCCCAAGTGTTTTATGAGCCTCAGTGTTTTAGCTTTGCTGTTAATGTGTTGCCACTTTTATTTATTTAGCTTTTATGGTTTATAATTTTATCGCTAACCACCCAGAAGACGTTGTTAATTGGGTGATTTAGCAAACGATGCAAATAAATAAGAAATATTAACAGGCGAAAAGCCTGCCCAAAGCATGGAACGGCAAAATCTGCCCTGGATTCATTGGCAAATTTATGAAGCCAATGAGCCGTGAAAGTGCCAGAAAGCTGAGCTTTCCCTGCTACAAGCACACGGGCTCCTGTACAGAGGTACATTTGTATGACATTGCCGGTTACATTGGATCTTGCTTAGCTGTTATTGCTGATGGATGCTTATGACAGTAATTCTGGAAAAGGGAGGGATGGAGCAGTCCCAGTCAGTTCCCAATATCTTAGCTATGGTTTTAGAAGATGGCTCACTTTAATCTGCGCCGGCCCTGAGAGGCCCGACAATCACAGGTCACATCCAGGTCCCACGCTTGAGGTGCACTGGAATGCTCATACCAGGCATTCTGGCTAGCCAGGGAGGTAACCAGTGACCTAGGGAGGTTGTGGGCTCTCCCACGCTAGGGGCCTTCAAGAGGCAGCTGGACAACCATCTGTCAGGGATGCTTTAGGGTGGATTCCTGCATTGAGCAGGGGGTTGGACTCGATGGCCTTGTAGGCCCCTTCCAACTCTGCTATTCTATGATTCTGTTCCATACACACCGCAGTGGGGCAGTTACAGCATATGGGCTTAGCCTGGTTTGCGTGGTCAGTGTATGGACCTCTTTTATTGAGACACCCCCCGTAGCCTAAAATGTGGGGTTGTTAAAACAGTTCTTCTTGCCCTCACCAGTTTATATCATTCATTGCAGGTGCTGCCCATGACGGGATACCTGACTGTCCCAGTACTCGAGCTCTCTTGCGAAATGATTGATTTTGAAACCTGCCTTGTTAATCAAACAAGGACTGAAGCTGTCCTTGTAATGAATACGAGCGGATGCCGGAGCTATTGGGCAGCCTTGCTGGGTAAGAGGCCTTGGGAAGTTGGCTCCTGCTCTGTTAAGAGAGTGGCTTTAAAATTGCATTGGGAGAAACAAATGGTCTTCCAGCCTGTTTCATTTACTACCTTTAGATACCATCAGCAAAAGAAAGGCAAACAATTGTAACGCACTGCAAGGTTTGCATTGCATGTTTGGACCAATTTCAGAATAAATAAAATGAGTCAATTCAATAGACTACAAACAAAAGCCATTGTCAATTTTGCGATAAGGGGAATAAGTTCAACAAGGAAGGTTTGATAGAGGGCGATAGTGGTTTTTCCTGTTAGAAGGCCCATTTATAACTTCACTGAATTTAATTTCCTGTTGCAGATAAAGATGAGCGACACAAAGAACCTGAAGTGTTTTCCATCTCCCCAAATAACGGCGTTCTTGAAGCACACAAATGCAGAGTGCCTACCAAAGTACCTCTGTTGGTCCGCTTCACACCAAGGTAGGAGATGAATTTAGGCACCGTCTTTGTGGCTCCACAGCCTAAAGCTGCTACCACATCCAAAGAATTAACAACACCTGAAACAAAAGGGGGGTTCCCAAGACAGCTTCCCCGGTCCCGATTGTAATGACCGGATTCATGGGCTAGTTTTCTGTTAACCTTTGGAATACGCGCCGGCAGCGGAAGCACCTGCAGAACGGTTTACACAGTAATGAGTGTATCATCAAACAAAAGGGTGATTACGGGTCATCTGAAGACAGGCAAAGCAGTGGTTGTGTTTGTTAGCCATTGCTTGGACAGCAGATCGCATCCTACCAAGAGTTGTTGGTTTACGGATTTATGAAAGCAAATATCAGCGTGGCTATTGCTACCACTGAAGTAGCACCAACATACGTACACAGTGGCAATAATAGCAAAAGGAAAATCTCCAGAATCTGTTAGTGTAGTACCTTTATTAAGAACATAAGTGCCCTGCTGGATCAGACCAAGGGTCCATCTAGCCCAGCACTCTGTTCACACAGTGGCCAACCAGCCATCGGGCCAGGGACCAACAAGGCAGGACATGGTGCAACAGCACCCTCCCACTCATGTTCCCCAGCCACTGGTGCACACAGGCTTACTGCCTCGAATACTGGAGATAGCACACAACCTTCAGGGCTAGTAGCCATGGATAGCCTTCGCCTCCAGGAATTTATCCAACCCTTTTAAAGCCCTCCAAATTGGTGGCCATCCTACTTTTCTTCCAAGGCAACACAGCATATGCATCGAGTTCACCGGTGGTTTCCCACCCAGATACTAACCAGAACCACAGCAGCTTAGCTGTAGCAAGGTTGCTTCATCCTGTGCCTTCAAGGCCATGTCCTGGGACAGACTGGCTCCATCTCAGAATGTAACATTTTAACATTTGCATATTAAACACGAATGTGAGTTATGCTGAGCTTCTGGGATTACAGCACATTACAAAGCTAAACCAGTAAAATGCACTGCTGTTAGGAATCCTCTAAAAGACCAGAGGCAGACACAGTAGCAGCAGTAACGTATTTCTGTTTGTCTACCTTTCTGAGGATTTTTTAAAAAAATCAGTAGTGATTTTTCACTACTCTATGCTGGCATAGAGTAGTGGCATAGAGTAGTGAAGATCTTACTATCACAAGACCATAAAGTTCAGCTGCTCAGGGCCCTCAACTGTCACTCCAGAAGTGTGATACAGGTGTCGGGAAGAGGCAAGCAGGCATATAAAATGGACTCTTGCTTGTTCAGCGCTACTGCCTACCCCATTTTCCTGATTTCCCAAACCACTACAAACATGTGCACCGAGTGAAATAAAGAAACAAGGTTATTAGGAGCTTCGTCTGGCTTCTCCACCTCCCAAACACTTGAGGCCTCCCATTCTTCCGTTACATGTGTGTGCGCGCAGGCCTTCTAGGAGACGGTTTCAGTGGCTTCCCCACACAGAGGATTGGCTCCTTTTCCCCCTCGCCCAAATAAAATAGTTATCTTCCTGGCTAGCCAGAATGTTGCTCCTTTTAACAGGGAGGATGTGGAGTACGAAACCATAGTGAAAGTAGTCGGCATGCTGGGAGAGAGACCTTGCCTGCTCTGTGTCCGAGGAAGAGGATCTTACGATGAGAAGTATGAAGAGAGGCTCAAAATCTAAGCCACCAACCGCTTTTGTAGCAGCTACGGAAAAACCCGCTAAGACGTGGCTGTAAGTAGCTCACCTAGTTTTGCTAATAAATTAATAGAAAATAAAAAGCAATGATTTCTATTGATGCTTTGGATATGTAGGTTTGATTTCTTCATTAAATCTGTTTCTGTATTTTTCAACAGTTGAGTAGCCAAATGGTTGCACCTCAAGTAGTTCTAGTAACCCCAGGAAACCTTCACAATAATCGATGTCTACTTTATCCTACAAAATGGCTTTAATTTTGGTTTTGCTGTTGTAGGAAAAAAAAATGGCATGTCCGGTCATGTACAAGAGGCAAGATGTTTCCTGACTGACTTATCTCTTACCAGGATTCCAGCACTGCCCATGTACTTGGAAACCTCAGGCATGGTGGTGGGACATGCAGAAGGTGGCCTCAAATGTCACAAAGAGCTCTGGCCACACTAGGTCTCTCTGAGCATGGCTCAAGTAGATTCCTGAGTCCATGCTCGAGATTGAGCAGGAAGTAACAAATCCATTCAAGACCATCAAACCACTCTTTCCTTAAACAGAATGGTCGTGAGAGCCAAATCTTCAGGGTTATTCAGGGGCCCCAATCCTAAGTGGTGGTGGTGCACATGAAGGACCTTTTAGTTCTGCTATTTCCTTGTAAATCAGGAATGAAAGAGAAAGAGCATAAGAACTTGAGAGTTTAATAGGCAAGGAAACTAACGTCAGTGGTATTACATAACATTTCTAAGTCTCTTAAAAATAAATCATCTTCAGGTTTTACAAATTTATAGATGAAAACATCTTCAATCAATTAAAGACCAGCTCAGTCTCTTCAGTAAGGCAGTGAAACATTAGGGCCCTGCATATCATAAGGGATGCTTTTAGGTATAGTGCATATCTGATCTTGGAGCAGGAATGGGGACAGGGGCTGGAATACATGATCCAGAAGGCTGGGCGGATCAGTCTAAATTCAGTTCATACCAATTTAGCTTTTTCAAAAAAAGTCTTCCCATTTGCATATTGAACATGCATTTTCAGAGAATCTGCTCATTATTATTTTTTTTAAAAAAGAATGCTGCCCTTTATTTTGATTCTTTTTTCAACAGGCAAAAGCCATTTGCAGCAGCTTAAAACATTGAAAATGGGGGCACAAAAAGAAAATTCTGACCGCTTTGTAGAATTTGCTGGAGTGCGGATTCAAAAGAGGAACATGTCCCAATTTGCGCATTAATCCCAAAGGTGTGGATCAGGCACGTTTGCTTCCAAATGCGAATCCACCAAATTCCTTGAGCATCCCTACTTCCCGTAGAAGTTACTTCCCGAAGCAAAGCAAACCCAACGCACTGTTTTTCAGCAGCTATTTTTCTATCATTCCCTGTTACTCAGTAAACCATTCAGGAGGGGACCCATTTCCAAGAAGACCTAGATGTAATCTCTCTTCTTGCACAGTTAGCTTGGCTAACTGAGGTAGTCCATAGACTTGCCACATCCCACTCCACAAACACTATTAATTTGTTTAGACATGGATGCCCAAGACAAATTTCCTCCAGGCGGAGGGGTGCTCACTCAATTCTGCACCACACGCAAGATTCATGGCGCTGCGTCTCTCCAAATGGATCCACTACAGCAGAGGGCATGTCTTCCTTTTAGGTCTAATGCTAGATTACCAGGAGCTGTGTCAGCATCTCAGTTCTTTGGCTGGAAGGCTGCAAATATCGCCGGGTGGCAGGATGGAAGTCGGGCTCTGTGGAATGTATCCCACCTGCAGGCTGCACGTTAAGCACCTTTTCATTAGACAGATTTATGAAAAGATTAATCTATTAGGACCCTTCACCATTCACAGATGCTGGAACATTCCAGGTGTTAAGAGACTTCGAGTAGGCTGGGCTTCAGTTCACTTCCCTGGGTACTCCAACACGGCTGCAGCTCCCATGCCTGTCCCAATACACATGGAGACGACACCATACCCTCTGCAACGAGAGTGTATGTTAGCACATGGCTCAGTTTCTGTTCCAGGATTTTAAAAAATCAATTGACGTCAGCTCACAGCTAGTTCTAGTACTTGACTATTTTCGCATTGATACCCTGCTACACGGACCCACATGGCAGAGTTCACACTACAGAATAAAATATAATAAAACACCACTATCAACAACATTGGAATAGTTTGCACAAGGGCAGCTGAATTCAGTCTCAGCCACACAGGAGAGTTTGGACCAGTATTCCTGAACTGTGCAACACAAGGCAGCAGACAATACGCTGTGAAACTCCGGTTTAATTTAAAGGCTCCCGTGAGCCACTCACAAAGACTGCCTGCAGCATCTCTGTGACCCGGTTCGGATGACACATTAAGCCATGGTGGTTAAGCATTTTGAGCTAAACATTATGGCTTACCGTGTCGGGTGAACCATGGCTTAGCGTGTCATGTGAACCATTCCGAACCAATGGTGGCTGCATAACCATGGTTTAAATATGCTCACTAACCATTTTCTGAAAAAGGGTTAGCAGCCTAACCATGCCTTACAGTGTTGTCTGAAAAGGCCCGGTTCCCCCTACCAGTCAAGGGGCATGTCCAGAGCAGTGACACGTGCAAGAAACAAGGGGAAACTCTGGGAAACACGGCTTTTCTATTCAACACAATTACAAGGTTCTGGTGAGGTGGCAACTCAGCTGATTTCTCCAACTGAGAAACGAACTGTTGCTGCCCCTTCAACAGCCTGTAGGGCAGGGCAGACATCAAGTATCAAAAAGTGTACGCGTTTCCAGCCACGTGCAGCTTTAAGCTCCGTGCTTCAAAGTTTTACTTAATGCCGCCAATTCCACACTCACCTCTTACCCCTCCGCTTCAGCTCGTTAAGCAGAGTGACCACCTGCCGAGTCCCCGTACAGCCCAGAGGGTGTCCCAGAGCGATGGCGCCACCAAGAGGATTGACCTTCTCCATGGGGATGCCAAGCTTCTCTACGCAGTAGACAGCCTGGACAAATACCACAGTTAGCATCTTCAGGGACCTACTTTGGCAGTCTCAACCGGCCTCTCTCCCTCAGTTCTTCCAGATCTTTTTTATTAAAGGGATTTCACATTTTTAAAACAGTTGAATGCAATCGTTTTAAGTTCTTATTCAGTAGCTGCATCTCCACATGTCATATAGAAGGATTGATGACTAATGGCTTGGCTAAGGAATGTAGGCACTCCAATAGATGACCTGAACATGTGCAATTCACACTTCGCATTGCGGCACTTCCAGGTCTAGGGGACTAGCTGCTAAGACACCCTGCATTCCACCCCCATGGAGGCAGGGAAAGGTGTCAATCCATGTCCTCCTCATCTGCTAAAGACACTCCAAACACAGGAGAGAATGGAAAGGGAGTCTGGTTTCCACTATTCCTGGTGCAGAGATAGACATCAGAAAGGGGGGGGACGTGGTTAACCAGGAGTAGGGTTTTCTGTTTCCATTAAAAGTCCCATTACACTTCCTCACCACAATGCTATTATGGCCTTTGCCACTCCTAGTGGTGTGAGAGGAATTCCATAGGGAGGAGTGGATAAACTACAACAGCACAGTTGGGGCTCATTTTACGTATCCCTGACACACCACCTGCTTAAGACATCAGAGAGTAATCCTGGCCAAATACACGTTTGTGTATAAGTTAGCAGAGGCTGCAGGTACACATAGAACTCTTTACATATATCGGATTTATTTATTTACTACATTTTTATACCGCCCAATAGCCGAAGCTCTCTGGGCGGTTGTTCGGGTGGGAATGAAGGACTGGAGGCCAGCTACCCAGGGACTACCAAAACCTGAAATCCATCTTCCCCTCACCACCCTTACAAAGGTCTTTAATAATAATTTAAACTCTATGTTGCCCACACATTACAAAAGAAGCAATGGGCATCTGACCCTGTGGTTCTAATAAAGTCTATAATCTCTGGAAAGCCTGACTCTGTTTGGAAAGTCCGTTCCCCACGCTCTGAGGTAGCTCAGAAAGAAATAGTTCAACAAGATGGCCAAATCTCACCTGACTAGCAAAGGCCTCGTTGATTTCAAATATATCAATGTCATTCACAGTCAACCCTGCATGTTAGAGAGAGAAGATGCTCAAGTGACCTTTTCCTGTTAATGGATAAGATGATGAAATCCAAATACCTACAGTGAAAGTTTGTGTGAACACCTTTCCCTTATCCCAAACTAACAATGACATATTTGCAGTTTGAGGCATAAGAATCTGAATGCTCCATCCATGTCTGTACTGCAGTGTTTAGCTATCAAGTAACTGTTCACCATAGCTTTTCTGTTCCTTCTAGTAATGGAAGTCTCAGAAAATAGCTGCTTAACGTAGGGTTAGCATGTTTGGGATACAGATTATATTGTTCTACTCAGTTGAGAAAATATGGTTAACATGGTTTCTACGATGGCTGGTTTCTACAAAGGTACTCCTCCCTTTACGTGGTATGCTGCATTCCCCAGGAGCAGGCCCCAATAAGCTTTCGCAGCCCCTGGAAAAAAGAATATGCCTTGCTTATAATGGCTGCCAAGTTACAGCAGTGAAGCGTGTCTGTCACCCAAAGGTTGACAGGGAGGTTGTGGGCTCTCTCACACTAGAGGCCTTCAAGAGGCAGCTGGACAACCATCTGTCAGGGATGCTTTAGGGTGGATTCCTGCATTGAGCAGGGGGTTGGACTCGATGGCCTTGTAGGCCCCTTCCAACTCTGCTATTCTATGATTCTATGAAAGACAGGAACAGCAAGTGCTATATATAAACCAAAATATACTCAGAGCGTTTTGGAATAACGCTGAACCTTCAAGAGTAATTTAAGAAGTGATTTTACAATGGAATTTCTACTACCCAGCTTACGATAAATCTTTGGCCCTTTCTGCACATATAGTAGCCATGCTGCGGCAGCCATTTCTGCATGGCGCGTTGGCATGTGGCTACATCTGAACGAAACGTCGATGAGTGGTACTTTCTCCCTCTTCAGCCCCCAAAGTGCCAGTACACCTATTCCCCTCACTTAATTACTCGAGGTGTCCAAGGTCAATTCTTACCAGCCCTTTTCAATGCCTCTGGAATGGCATAGGCTGGCCCTATGCCCATGACATCAGGCGGGACTCCAACGACGGCGTAGGATTTCAACACCCCAAGGACAGGAAGGCCCAGCTGCGATGCTCTGGAGCGTTTGGCCAGAAGAACTGCAGCAGCACCGTCACTAACTTGGCTGGAATTACCTGTGATAAAAAGAGATTTAACACAACTTATTATTGGGCCCACTTAAGCAGGTTTCAGCGCTGCAAAGTAAAGTTAGTTACAAGGATGCAGATAAACTGGCAGCACAATGCAAATGGGTTAATTACATGACATGCATGGAGAACACTGACACAGGAGTCAAGGCCATTCCTAGCCATCTTCAGACCTATGTGAAAGACGTTTCTACCTCCTGTCTTCATAAAGAACTATATAGCCAACAGTCACCTTCTGAACAGGAATCCAGCAGTATCAGGATCCCATTTAGACAGAATTTCAGTGGCCCCAAAACTCTCCAGCTTTCAGGAGTTGTCTGGCTTTCCCGTCTTGTCATTTCTTACTAGTTTTTATTTTTATTTTAGTGTTGATGTAACATTGCATCCTGTGGCAAACAAACATTATGTACTTAATGAGCCAGTTAGAGAGATTGACTAAGCATACATTTAAGTGATTTGCATAATGTCAAATACATAAGTTTCCTTGGCACAGAGCACAAACAACCCCAACTTAGTTAAATGTCCAGTGGCTTCGTCTCCGATTAATTCTGCTTGTTCTCCTGGTGCTTTACCAGCTGTAGTGGTTCCATTCTCCTTGAAGGCGGGCTTCAGCTTAGCCAAACCCTCTAGCGTGGTGCTTGGCCTGATCCCTTCATCCTGGATGACGGTGATAGTTTTCGTGTTGCCCTGGTCATCAGTGAAGGTAGCTGTCACAGGAACAATCTCATTTCTAAACCATCCCATCTGCTGGGCTCGAGCTGCTCTAGAAGCACAAAAATGCACAGATCATGTACAACAGTGGTTCCCAAACTTTTTCAGGTAACCGCCCCCTTGGTTCCACAAACTCATGCCCAGTGCCCCCTGCGCATGGCCCCTTTAAATGGGAAGCACCCGCTCCAGGCTTGCCAAGGGAAAAGAGAGCGAACGCCTCTGTTTTGCAGCCAGCGTGGCGGGGCACACCAAGCAGGGTATGTCTCTTCATTAGCATTTTGGTGTTTTTGAAACATTTCAATTCACCGTTAAAAGGACTCTTCTTAAACGGTATTAATACATGTGTGGATTCTTCCCCTATATGTCTTGGGACCAAACTACCTTCTCCCATAAAAATGTCCCTGGGTTTTAAGACCTTCTGGAGAGGCGCTTCTCGGAAAAGACCACCTTGAGCGCCCCCTGCTGCCCCTTAGCGCCCCCCTGCCGCCCCCTTGCCTCTTAATGCCCCCCTATGCAATCCCACCACCCCCAAGGGGGCAGTACCGCCCACTCTGGGAACCACTGATGTACAATAACCTTGTATAATTATGTACAAATATGACTGTACTAAACATTGGGTAAAACCGATGTCTACAGTGAATAAAAAAGGGCCCCAAGTGGGTTTTGCAACCTCTATGAAAAACTTCTTCAGGAAGTCTTATGACATGGCATAGAAGTGCTATACACGCTATCTGCTATACACGCTATCTGCTCTGTGCTATACACGCTATCTGCTCCCAGAAACAGAGTATCTATTGTGGAACGCCCTCTCATTTGAACATAAAGCATCTGCTCATTTCAATTGTGCTCGTAAAGGATGTTCCTGAAAATGAATAGGGGGTTGAGTAGCAGCACTTGTCAAATGATGCTTTAAAACTACAGAGACGCCGTCTGCCTTGCACAAGCCCAGATAACGTTAAAGGAGGTGGCACAGTGGATTGCTCTCACTGGAAACCTACTGCATTCACATGAGCAAGTATTAAGTAGTACACACCAGTCCATATCCTGCCTCCACTGTTCTGAGGCCTTCAGCGAATTTACTGCTGCAGCAGCGGCAACAAAAAAAGAACCACAATTTCCCCTTAAGTCCATGCTCTCCACACACCTTGTTCTAAAGGTAAACCACTGCCTCTTTTTGCCGCTCTCGACAGAAAAATGGGTGGTACAGCAGCAATTTGGTCAGCAGGGAGGGATGCAGAAGCTGCCCAGCCCGGGCGAAGACACAATGGGCTGACTTGGTGTAAGAGAGCCGCTTCTGTTCACACGTGTCATTCTGAGCAGGAAGCTGGGGTGGGAAGGAGATGGCTTTCCCCTCTGGACATGACCTGTCAGACTCCCAAGCATGAGGCTACACGCACAGGCTCTAGTGTTGGTGGTGCCACTACAGTGACAAAGCTGGACCATGTTCTAAAGCAGTGGTTCCCAAACTTTTTCAGGTAACCGCCCCCTTGGTTCCACAAACTCATGCCCAGTGCCCCCTGCGCATGGCCCCTTTAAATGGGAAGCACCCGCCGCAAGCTTGCCAAGGGAAAAGAGAGCGAACACCTCTGTTTTGCAGCCAGCGTGGCGGGGCACACCAAGCAGGCTATGTCTCTTCATTAGCGTTTTGGTGCTTTTGAAACATTTCAATTCACTGTTAAAAGGACTCTTCTTAAACGGTATTAATACATGTGTGGATTCTTCCCCTATATGGCTTGAGACCAAACTACCTTCTCCCATAAAAATGTCCTTGGGTTTTAAGACCTTCTGGAGAGGCGCGTCTCGGAAAAGATCACCTCGAGCGCCCCCCTGCTGCCCCCTTGCCTCTTAATGCCCCCCTATGCAATTCCACCGCCCCCAAGGGGGCAGTACCGCCCACTTTGGGAACCACTGTTCTAAAGGCTAACTAGTCTGGCAGCTGCTTCTCTGACTATACACCAGGCAGACACGCAACAAGCCAAGGGGCACTTGCTGTGAGCCAGTACATTACCATCAGACACAAAGGCCACCTAGGTAACTGAACGGACAGGGTTACGGATGATCTAACACTGCTTAGCCACATGGTGTCTATGAGGTCTGACTACAGCCAAAACTCAGGTCTGCCTGCGGGACTTTGGAGCTGGCACAGAAACAGGAGAACCAGAAGCAGCGTAAGCGTGGCAGAAAACACATAAAAAGCTGTGGCACTGGCCAGGTGTGGGAGTGAGCCAAACGCCGCCTCTCTTCCCCACCTCCCCCCAAGACCAATCATTTACTTTTGTTGGGAAGCCAAGGCAAAGGCATCTTGCTTTTTCCGGGAGACGCCAAATCTTTCCGCCACGTTCTCAGAAGTTATTCTGAAAAACAAGTTTAGGACCGCACAGATTTAATGCAATGGATCAGAAGCTCTTTGCCTCCGTGCAAAGACAATGGAGCAATGAAAGAACCCACCTTGGGAATCAATTTAAATGTACCAGATGGTCTGGAGCCCTGCATGTTCAGGACCTGACATCCTGAGAATCACAACTTTCATTTTTATCATTCAAAAAGCATGTTTCTAGTCCATATTACTGCAAAACTGAGTTTATAAGTAGGTGGGCAATAATACCATGTGAAAAACTGAAGGGTGGGGTGTGGGGGATGGGTAGGAGAGAAACTGAATAGGATTTCCAATGATCAATGCTATGATTAGCTCTATGCCCAAACTATTGAAAAACTGATGAGTTTCCATCATTTGGGACAAAATATACACTGCCTTCATGCAAATTTTGGACTTTTTACACAACACTGCATATGGCAGAATAAGGCCAATGCTACGCTGGATGCTTTATATTGCTCCCTCACTAATGTTAGCAGAAAAGCAAAAAGGAATAATTACTCACAGGCACACACATAAAAGGCAGTGCCAAGAAAGCCCCTCTGAAATAAAGAGACAAAAATGCTCACCCCATTGGGATAAGGCAATCTCTGGCTTTGGCATTGTCCATTAAACGAGAGCTGACGTCCCCAGGTTCGTTGCTGCGTAGAGACATGCTCTCCACTCTGGAGTAACAGAAAAGCAGAGATACGTTGGTAAATATTGTTCATATGAATTCCTGAAGACAATAAAACAGAAATGATAGTTTTGACATAAATATCCTCAAGAATCCCAGGTATTACATGACAGGAAAATGGACTCTGCCTGAATACACAACTATATCCACTGGGTGATCTAGAAAAATCACTAAAGGCTGCAATCCTATACCCACTTACCCAGGAGTAAGCACCACTGAACTCGACTTGTGCTACTTCTTAGCAAATATGACTGCACTGTCAATTACCTTCTTCAAGCAAAGACTGGGATCAGACGACAGCGTGGGGAGAAGAAGCCATTGTGGCTTCTCTCCCCACCCATGTGGCCTGCGCATGTGCCAGCTGTGTGTGCTGCACATGCACCGACACGGTAGCACGGGTGGACATTTTGTCCAAACCCAGCATACCAGGGATGACTTTGTGCCAACCCTACAACCCACAACGTGCAGTAGGGGTTGTAGGATGGGTACGAAGCCACCCCTGCCGTATCATGTTTGGATGAAATGCCAACCCACGTTGCAGCGCAGGTAATTATGTAAACAACTGGTACATGCATCGTGTGCGTGGGGAGAAGCCACAATGGCTTCTTTCCCTGACGTGATGGTACAAACACCCCCAAAGGGAATGTGAAGAGCTCAAATGTACTTGGCCAACTGAAACTGCCCACATTCAGTTAACCTCCTACATGGATTTATAGAATCATAGAATAGTAAAGTTGGAAGGGGCCTATAAGGCCATCGAGTCCAACCCCCTGCTCAATGCAGGAATCCGCCTTAAAGCATCCCCGACAGATGGGTTGTCCAGCTGCCTCTTGAATGCCTCAAGTGTGGGACAGCCCACAACCTCCCTAGGTAACTGCTTCCATTGTCGTACTGCTCTAACAGTTAGGGAGTTTTTCCTGATGTCCAGCCGGAATCCGGCTTCCTATAACTTGAGCCCATTATTCTGCATCCTGCACTCTGGCAGGATCAAGAAGCGATCCTGGCCCTGCTCAGTGTGACAACCTTTCAAGTATTTGAAGCCGTTTGAAAGCAGTTTGCCATTTATGCATCTTCCAGCAAATACCACCATTTCTCTGAATTATCAGATCAGGAGTCTGAACGTGAGACTTTAGTCCTACCTAACTTTAAAGGTCCCACTTTGAAACCTAGTAGGACCATTGCAACATGACAAGACAGCAAAGGTTTGATGTTGTGTTTCTTTTTGCACAACTCCTAAGTGAATCTGATGTGCTTTATCAGAGTAGTGACTGACATTATGACTGAATGGAAATTCTGATACCTCCAGAGGGCTGTTTGCCAAACTGCCACCACAAAACTAATGTTATGGGTTTTCAGGAGAGCAGATTTGATGACTGTGGGGACAATTACCAGCCCCAGGCCAGAAGAGACCAAAAAGTCTCACAGTATTCAGGGATCAACTATAACTTCTCACTTCCAAGTGTTGCATATCTGCCAAGTCTACAGTTCTGAATCCTACACATCTGTACAACTGAGGAAGTCCCGTGCTATAAGTGCCTGATACCAGTGAATGAACATGAAGGTTTTAAATTCCCAGGCAGGCTGGTTGAAGGTTAGTTACATACAACAATACTCTGACTAGCTTTAAAACGTGGGCTGAGTCTTTCCCAGAGAAAGCCGTACACACCCGTGTGCATGTGGCAATGCTCGACTTGCACTGAATAACCGGACTGGAGCGTTCAAGTTCAGGAATTCCAGACCTTCCAACCTCTGTCCTACATTATTCTAGCATGTCTGACAACATGTCGTTCAGGTTATGCAGCCTGACTTGGGAATCAGGATTTAACCTATTCTCCCATAAAGGATCAGGTTTGGGATGGCTCCTAAATCCTATGCTTTCCCTGGATCTTCAGGGGCATTTGCACAATTTCAGTTCATGCACCAACTGCAACTCTTCTTGAGATTCTCTGGTTTGGCAAGTTATCCATGCTTTAGTTACATCACACTTAGACTACTGCAACGTGCTCTACGTGGGGCTACCCTTGACGAGCATCCAGAAGCTACAATTGCTGGAAAATGCAGCGGCTAGAGTAACTGTGCATTATTCACAGAAGCTGATTGTCAGATTTTCTGCCATGTCGCTCCCAAACCATGGAATGCGCTCCCTTAAGAACTACGATTGGGGCCCCCACTCCCTTGGCTTTTAGAATCGGTGTGATTCTAAAAATCTAGTCTTTTAAATTGCGTAGCTTTAACATTCAAATATTTTACTGTTTATTACTCTTTTCATTTATTTTTACTGAGCACTGCCTTAATGACTTTTTAACAAATAAAACATGTAAATGTTAAGAAATAAAATTAAAACCTAGACTAGAACAAGGGCTCATTTCTAAAAGATATAAAGATATCATTTCTAAAAGATATAAAGCTGCATGCCCAGACACACACTCCCCCAAATATTTATTTAGTCACAACAATGGATTTTACATTCATTTGGAAGTGTCGTTCCATTCAGCACTTAACATCTATATAGCCTGCAAGTGACTCATTTTCAAAATGCCCGGTGAAGTAGACCTAAAAATGAAGGTTGAACAATAATCTCACCTAGCAAGACCAGGACTGATCTGAACACCTGCCTCCTCTTGATAAACCGAGCACTTATTTTAGAAGAGTATGGTTTAAAAGGTTTGATACTAACACAAAGTACTGCACTGTTTATTATAATAGCATGAAGAACATTTTTGTGAACCGCCCAGAGAGCTTTGGCTATTGGGCGGTATAAAAATGTAATAAATAAATAAAATAAATTTCCAGTGATTTTAACTTATAAGGTCAATTACACCGTGAGGCCAGCCCCTGTAATGCCAATTTTACAGATGTGGAACTGAGGCAGGAAGCTACTTACCAGCCAAAGACTACCACTCAAGGTTCTGTGACATTTTAATCGAGGAAAACCAAAACCAGGAGGTGGTATTCATCCAAAGCAGGTCAGAAAGAAGAGAGACATCTTCTCAGGATGCAAAACATTTGTTTTCAGGAAGTCCGACACATTTCGGCCTGTCTTTTATTCTATGGCCTTCCTCAGAGGATTGTAAGAAGGAAGTGTCTGCAGAATTTCTTCTAGGTCAGTCACCGCAGATTACCACAGGAGGCACTCTTTTTGCTAGAGGAAATTCTGCCAGCACTTCCTTCTAACAACCCCCTGAGGAAGTCCTTAGAACACAGCAGAAGCCAAAACGCATCGGGCCTCCTGAAAATAAATGTTTGGCTGAGCAGGATTGCCCCTGCCTGTTTGGTGCAGAGGAAATTATTTGCTATTATTTCAAAATTTCCTACACATGTACCCTGCTCAAGCTTCAGTTTAAGACAAAAATGAGCAAAATTGGTCTGGCAGTTCTTGAGTAATAAGCCTTATATGACCATATGTGTATATAGGACTATATGTTTGCCAAGAGCACAATAATGCAGTTGTATGCTGTCAAAGCATTGCCATTTAGAAAGAGCAGAGGATGATCGTGCAAAAAATAAAAAAACTGTCTTACCCACAGGCCATGCCAATATCATAAGATCCATTTCTGATGCCACCTGAAAATAAAAAACACACATCCAATGATTTAAATTGAATCAGGTGGTCTCCACACATCCCTCCTGCCAGTGTTGCTCAGAGAAGTATTTGGGTGGGAGCAAGGGGAGGAAACAGCTCTAAGATGATATTTTCAGCAATGAATACATCCCAATATTTATTTATTTATTATTTATTTTTATTTATTTATTGCATTTTTATACTGCCCAATAGCTGAAGCTCTCTGGGCAGTTCACAAAAGTTAAAACCATCAGACACAAATCAAAGTATAAAACAAACAACAGTATAAAAAACACAATAAAAATGATATATAAAAGCACAACCAGGGTAAAACAGAGCAGCGATGGAGAGATTTATACAGATTTAAAATACTGATTTAAAATACAGATTCAAAACAGCAAGGTTAAAAGACTACAATGATGAACTGTTAAAATACTGGTAGAATAAGGTCTTCACCTGCCGTTAAAAGACTATAACGTAGGTGCCAGGCAAACCTCTCTAGGGAGCTGGCGACGAAAGGAGTACAGTGTAGGCGCCAGGTGGACCTCTCTGGGGAGCTCATTCCACAGCCGGGGTGCCACAGCGGAGAAGGCCCTCCTCCTAGTAGCCACCTGCCTCACTTCCTTTGGCAGGGGCTCACGGAGAAGGGCCCCTGTAGATGATCTTAAGGTCTAGGCAGGTACATATGGGAGGAGGCGTTCCTTCAACTAACCTGGCCCCAAGCTGATTAGGGCTTTGAATGTTAAAACCAGCACTTTGAATCGGGCCCAGACTTGGACCTCAGTAGAGCTGATGTCTTTAACAAACACTTCCAAAAATAATATTCTGAGCTTCATGGAAAGTAACTTATTAGCCCAAGAATTTTAACTCCATCTATCAAGAGGCATTAATAGAAGTGACCCAGGAAGTTCAGCTCAAGTATCTTAAATCTCCACATTCCATGCCGTCACCTGTTTTGACAACAGCTTTCAAAAGCACCCAGATTAGGCTTGCTTTATCTTCTGAAATGCCACAAATGCAGAATTTGCAGCAAACGTCTTATCTGCATACAACACAGGTGCTTGAGAAACAGATTTTATGTTTATAAGAAAAAAGAGTGTATTTGAAATTGTGCAAATAATGTCTGCAAAAGGTCATATTTTGTAGTAGTGGGACAACCTGAGCCTTGTTTCCTAGTTGGTAGAATTAATGTATGTACATCCCCATGTACTGCAAGACTCTACAAAACTTAAAATATTGGTTAAGATGCAAAGTGGGGACATCTCATGCTAAAAAGGAGTGCCTGCTTACCCTACCCTGTACCTGTTTGCATTCTCTTCCCCTCCTTATTGTTTTACTATGATTTTATTAGATTGTAAGCCTATGCGGCAGGGTCTTGCTATTTACTGTTTTACTCTGTACAGCACCATGTACACTGATGGTGCTATATAAATAAATAATAATAATAATAATAATAATTATTATATAGCTCCTCTTGAGTTACTTTAGCTCCTACTGAGTTATTGAAATGCCGCATTTTGAGTACAGGATGGTTATGCCTTCTTTGCATGAAATGCAGCTGCCAGTCGCCATTCTTACCAGCTATATTGAACACTGCTTGCAATCCAGAAGAACACTGCCTGTTGACACATGATAATGGCACAGTTTCTGGAATGCCACTGAAATAAAGACACAAACAAGGTAATTCATCAGCACATGAACCAAGTGAGGGGGAAATCTCAGCATAGCCAATTCTGACACAGACAGACTAAGTAATCATTGGGACTCCTCATATATAGGTAATCTCACCCTCTGTTATAAGAATTTCTTCTAATAATGTGCACTTTAGTAAGAGTGCCCACACTTAAACCTGTTTGGTCACAGTGAAGTTAGTGGTTCTGATGCGGTTTGGGGATTGATGCCTAAATATTATAACTTGAGAACATTGAAACCTGCCTTCTGCTGAGCCAGAACATTGGCCATGTAAGTCAGTATTGTCTTCTCATAGAATGACAGAGGCTCTCCAGGGTTTCAGAGAAGTTCTTTCCCCACTTTATTTAGAGGTGCCAAAGGCTGACTGTGAGAATCTTCTATATAAAAAGCCATCTCTATCATCTCTCTGCAGCTCTTTCTGAAACTGTGCTGCAAGCGTAAAGGCTCAAAGCCCAAGTGGAGTTCATCATAGAAAAAGGCTAAAATAACAGAACACTGACCATGACTTGATCATCACATCCTGGCTCAACTCACTTTTGAAAGAGCATCGCAAATGGTGATGCAAACACACGTATAAGCATTCACAAAGATCTATGGCAACTTTTGCTTTGTCAAAAACCTTGAAATAGGAGTAGGACATTGTGAGTATATCATTTGGCTGAGATACCAGCATAGGTGCAATTTGCCACTTTCCTGTGCGGACTGCCAATTTTTTGTAAATGAACAGCTTATCTGCCCCTACCTTTCCAAAGGGTATGTGACCCCATCCTCTTCAAGCTATGTCAAGTAGCCAATATATGCATGATCTGCTGAGAGGTGGGAAAAGAAGGACCCTGTTCAGACGATATGCTAAGCCACAGCCATTAGGCATTTTGAGCTAAACATTACGGCTTAGCATGCCATGTGTGAACCATTCCTAACCATGGTGGCTACATAACCATGGTTTAAACACGCTCACTAACCATTTGCTGCAAAAGGGACATCAGCCTAACCATGGCTTAGCATGTCGTCTGAACAGGCCCAACAGCTGCATAGTGCTGAATGGTTGCACAGACACTCTTTTTCTTGGCCTCTTCTACACTAGCTTGGAAATACTTAAAATAATTAAATAGCATCTAATTTGCTCCTTATCTTGCAGAACTATTAGCATACATCTCTCTTTATTTCTCCACCCTTGTTGCATTCTCTTGCACAAGAAGTCAGTTTCACCAGACCTCTTGTTACCCACTGCATAAAGTATTATAAAGTTCACAGAAAGTAGGACGAACAAACAGAGCTTCTCGTGAACTCAGAGTCAAACTTTAGCGTGAACCAGAAGCCTCAGAAACTTTGTACAACAGCCTTGCCGAACCTGATACCCTCCAGATGTTTTGGACTAAACTCCCAGAATTCCTAAACACTGGCCATGCTGGCTGGAGCTGATGAGTGCTGAAGTCCAAAACATCTAGAGGGCACCAGGATTATGAAAGGCTACCCCTACGGTGCCTCCTCACTGAGCACCAGGGAACTGGTGCCAAGTACCTCAATTCCAGAGTGTTAAATAGCAAAGTTCACCTTAGAAACTGTCCAATTCTTGCTGTTAGAGCTCCAGCACCAGGTTGAAGTACATTTCCTAAGTGCAAAGAGATTAATCTAGTTCAGATACACCTCCAGTTACAAAACACAGCAATCAACATTTAAAAAAAGAGATCAGATTAACGTCCATTCTGCTCCCTAGAAGAGCAACGCAAATCAGTCTAACATAATATTACCACGTGAATGATTGCAGCAGATAGAAAGAAAAGATCCATAGCACTGCCACTTCAAAATGAATTACTCACCAACACAGATATCTTCCAGTTTATCTGGGCTTAGATTTAGGTCTTTAAGGACAGCCGTCATGACTGCAACAAGAAGCTCATCAGGTGTCACTTCCTGAATGGGGAGATAGAAAAATCTGTGCTCTTGTGTGTTCCGACATGCTCATTCCACTCCATAGCCTTGACCTACAACCTGCAAGCACGCCCTTATGCCTGTCCACTTCTTTATGTTAGAGGACCTCCTCCCCAAGAATGTATCCTCATTTCTTCAGCCCCAAGAGCTCCATTCCATTTCACAATCCTCCTTCTACCATGTGCCTGTACCACACAACTCTATCACACTTCTTTGGAAATCCCCAATTGCACTCTTTCGAACTCCAGGCCTTATGCCTTTCTTCAAAGAGGACCCACTTGAGACCTTTGCACATCCTTACCCTCTCTCCCTTACCTTGGAGACTCCTTCCCTACTTTATGCCATCACCTATTGTCATCCGTCCCTACCACCATCCCAGGGGATTAGACAAATAAACGCAAAGTAATTTTGTCAAGAGCAATTAACCACAATAGTTAAATGAAACCTCCCTATCTAGAGGCAGCATGCCAGTGATTGCTAGAGGGTCAGCAATTGGGGGTGGGGCAGGGGGAGTTCTACTGTCTTTTTAAACAGAGAGCAGCCCTGCTGGATCAGGCTAGGTTTCATCCAGGCCAGCATCCCAAGTGTGTGCGGTCGGATGTTTCAGGGCAGTCCACGAACAGCTCAAGAAGACAATAGCCTCCTGTCGCTGTGTGCTTTCCAGGATGTGGCCCTCAGAGGTGCACTTGTTCCTGGGGGTTGTGCAAGGACTTATTCTCGGGGGAGGAAAGGTCAGGCAGGCACTTGTTCCTGGGGGCAAGACTGGGGGGGGGGAGGGTGCGCAGGCACTTGTTCCTGGGGGGGGGGGTTGTGCAGGCACTTGTTCCTGGGTGTTGCGCAAGCACTTATTCCTCGGGGAGGGAACGTCAGGAAGGCACTTGTTCCTCGGGGTGGGGTGGGGGGTGCGCAGGCACTTGTTCCTCGAGGAGGAAAAGTCAGGCAGGCACTTGTTCCTCGGGGAGGGAAGGTCTGGAATGCACTTGTTCCTGTGGGCAAGAACTTGTTCCTCGTGGGGGGGTTGCGCAGGCACTTGTTCCTGGGGGTTGCGCAAGGACTTATTCCTCGGGGAGTAAAGGTCAGGCAGGCACTTGTTCCTGGGGGGGTGCGCAGGCACTTGTTCCTGGGGTGTGTGTGCGCAGGCACTTGTTCCTGGGGGTTGCGCAAGGACTTATTCCTCGGGGAGTAAAGGTCAGGCAGGCACTTGTTCCTGGGGGGGTGCGCAGGTACTTGTTCTTGGGGTGTATGTGCGCAGGCACTTGTTCCTGGGGGTTGTGCAAGGACTTATTCTTGGGGGAGGAAAGGTCAGGCAGGCACTTGTTCCTGGGGGCAAGACTGGGGGGGGGGGGAGGGTGCGCAGGCACTTGTTCCTGGGGGGGGGTTGTGCAGGCACTTGTTCCTGGGTGTTGCGCAAACACTTATTCCTCGGGGAGGGAACGTCAGGAAGGCACTTGTTCCTCGGGGTGGGGTGGGGGGGTGCGCAGGCACTTGTTCCTCGAGGAGGAAAAGTCAGGCAGGCACTTGTTCCTCGGGGAGGGAAGGTCTGGAAGGCACTTGTTCCTGTGGGCAAGAACTTGTTCCTCGTGGGGGGGTTGCGCAGGCACTTGTTCCTGGGGGTTGCGCAAGGACTTATTCCTCGGGGAGTAAAGGTCAGGCAGGCACTTGTTCCTGGGGGGGTGCGCAGGCACTTGTTCCTGGGGTGTATGTGCGCAGGCACTTGTTCCTGGGGGTTGCGCAAGGACTTATTCCTCGGGGAGTAAAGGTCAGGCAGGCACTTGTTCCTGGGGTGTGTGTGCGCAGGCACTTGTTCCTGGGGGTTGCGCAAGGACTTATTCCTCGGGGAGTAAAGGTCAGGCAGGCACTTGTTCCTGGGGGGGTGCGCAGGCACTTGTTCTTGGGGTGTATGTGCGCAGGCACTTGTTCCTGGGGGTTGCGCAAGGACTTATTCTCGGGGGAGGAAAGGTCAGGCAGGCACTTGTTCCTGGGGGCAAGACTGGGGGGGGGAGGGTGCGCAGGCACTTGTTCCTGGGGGGGGGTTGTGCAGGCACTTGTTCCTGGGTGTTGCGCAAGCACTTATTCCTCGGGGAGGGAACGTCAGGAAGGCACTTGTTCCTCGGGGTGGGGTGGGGGGTGCGCAGGCACTTGTTCCTCGAGGAGGAAAAGTCAGGCAGGCACTTGTTCCTCGGGGAGGGAAGGTCTGGAAGGCACTTGTTCCTGGGGGGGTGCGCAGGCACTTGTTCTTGGGGTGTATGTGCGCAGGCACTTGTTCCTGGGGGTTGCGCAAGGACTTATTCTCGGGGGAGGAAAGGTCAGGCAGGCACTTGTTCCTGGGGGCAAGACTGGGGGGGGGGGAGGGTGCGCAGGCACTTGTTCCTGGGGGGGGGGTTGTGCAGGCACTTGTTCCTGGGTGTTGCGCAAGCACTTATTCCTCGGGGAGGGAACGTCAGGAAGGCACTTGTTCCTCGGGGTGGGGTGGGGGGTGCGCAGGCACTTGTTCCTCGAGGAGGAAAAGTCAGGCAGGCACTTGTTCCTCGGGGAGGGAAGGTCTGGAAGGCACTTGTTCCTGGGGGGGTGCGCAGGCACTTGTTCTTGGGGTGTATGTGCGCAGGCACTTGTTCCTGGGGGTTGCGCAAGGACTTATTCTCGGGGGAGGAAAGGTCAGGCAGGCACTTGTTCCTGGGGGCAAGACTGGGGGGGGGGAGGGTGCGCAGGCACTTGTTCCTGGGGGGGGGGTTGTGCAGGCACTTGTTCCTGGGTGTTGCGCAAGCACTTATTCCTCGGGGAGGGAACGTCAGGAAGGCACTTGTTCCTCGGGGTGGGGTGGGGGGTGCGCAGGCACTTGTTCCTCGAGGAGGAAAAGTCAGGCAGGCACTTGTTCCTCGGGGAGGGAAGGTCTGGAAGGCACTTGTTCCTGTGGGCAAGAACTTGTTCCTCGTGGGGGGGTTGCGCAGGCACTTGTTCCTGGGGGTTGCGCAAGGACTTATTCCTCGGGGAGTAAAGGTCAGGCAGGCACTTGTTCCTGGGGGGGTGCGCAGGCACTTGTTCCTGGGGTGTATGTGCGCAGGCACTTGTTCCTGGGGGTTGCGCAAGGACTTATTCCTCGGGGAGTAAAGGTCAGGCAGGCACTTGTTCCTGGGGTGTGTGTGCGCAGGCACTTGTTCCTGGGGGTTGCGCAAGGACTTATTCCTCGGGGAGTAAAGGTCAGGCAGGCACTTGTTCCTGGGGGGGTGCGCAGGCACTTGTTCTTGGGGTGTATGTGCGCAGGCACTTGTTCCTGGGGGTTGCGCAAGGACTTATTCTCGGGGGAGGAAAGGTCAGGCAGGCACTTGTTCCTGGGGGCAAGACTGGGGGGGGGAGGGTGCGCAGGCACTTGTTCCTGGGGGGGGGTTGTGCAGGCACTTGTTCCTGGGTGTTGCGCAAGCACTTATTCCTCGGGGAGGGAACGTCAGGAAGGCACTTGTTCCTCGGGGTGGGGTGGGGGGTGCGCAGGCACTTGTTCCTCGAGGAGGAAAAGTCAGGCAGGCACTTGTTCCTCGGGGAGGGAAGGTCTGGAAGGCACTTGTTCCTGGGGGGGTGCGCAGGCACTTGTTCTTGGGGTGTATGTGCGCAGGCACTTGTTCCTGGGGGTTGCGCAAGGACTTATTCTCGGGGGAGGAAAGGTCAGGCAGGCACTTGTTCCTGGGGGCAAGACTGGGGGGGGGGGAGGGTGCGCAGGCACTTGTTCCTGGGGGGGGGGGTTGTGCAGGCACTTGTTCCTGAGTGTTGCGCAAGCACTTATTCCTCGGGGAGGGAACGTCAGGAAGGCACTTGTTCCTCGGGGTGGGGTGGGGGGTGCGCAGGCACTTGTTCCTCGAGGAGGAAAAGTCAGGCAGGCACTTGTTCCTCGGGGAGGGAAGGTCTGGAAGGCACTTGTTCCTGTGGGCAAGAACTTGTTCCTCGTGGGGGGGTTGCGCAGGCACTTGTTCCTGGGGGTTGCGCAAGGACTTATTCCTCGGGGAGTAAAGGTCAGGCAGGCACTTGTTCCTGGGGGGGTGCGCAGGCACTTGTTCTTGGGGTGTATGTGCGCAGGCACTTGTTCCTGGGGGTTGCGCAAGGACTTATTCTCGGGGGAGGAAAGGTCAGGCAGGCACTTGTTCCTGGGGGCAAGACTGGGGGGGGGAGGGTGCGCAGGCACTTGTTCCTGGGGGGGGGTTGTGCAGGCACTTGTTCCTGGGTGTTGCGCAAGCACTTATTCCTCGGGGAGGGAACGTCAGGAAGGCACTTGTTCCTCGGGGTGGGGTGGGGGGTGCGCAGGCACTTGTTCCTCGAGGAGGAAAAGTCAGGCAGGCACTTGTTCCTCGGGGAGGGAAGGTCTGGAAGGCACTTGTTCCTGTGGGCAAGAACTTGTTCCTCGTGGGGGGGTTGCGCAGGCACTTGTTCCTGGGGGTTGCGCAAGGACTTATTCCTCGGGGAGTAAAGGTCAGGCAGGCACTTGTTCCTGGGGGGGTGCGCAGGCACTTGTTCCTGGGGTGTATGTGCGCAGGCACTTGTTCCTGGGGGTTGCGCAAGGACTTATTCCTCGGGGAGTAAAGGTCAGGCAGGCACTTGTTCCTGGGGTGTGTGTGCGCAGGCACTTGTTCCTGGGGGTTGCGCAAGGACTTATTCCTCGGGGAGTAAAGGTCAGGCAGGCACTTGTTCCTGGGGGGGTGCGCAGGCACTTGTTCTTGGGGTGTATGTGCGCAGGCACTTGTTCCTGGGGGTTGCGCAAGGACTTATTCTCGGGGGAGGAAAGGTCAGGCAGGCACTTGTTCCTGGGGGCAAGACTGGGGGGGGGGAGGGTGCGCAGGCACTTGTTCCTGGGGGGGGGTTGTGCAGGCACTTGTTCCTGGGTGTTGCGCAAGCACTTATTCCTCGGGGAGGGAACGTCAGGAAGGCACTTGTTCCTCGGGGTGGGGTGGGGGGTGCGCAGGCACTTGTTCCTCGAGGAGGAAAAGTCAGGCAGGCACTTGTTCCTCAGGGAGGGAAGGTCTGGAAGGCACTTGTTCCTGGGAGGGTGCGCAGGCACTTGTTCTTGGGGTGTATGTGCGCAGGCACTTGTTCCTGGGGGTTGCGCAAGGACTTATTCTCGGGGGAGGAAAGGTCAGGCAGGCACTTGTTCCTGGGGGCAAGACTGGGGGGGGGGGAGGGTGCGCAGGCACTTGTTCCTGGGGGGGGGGGTTGTGCAGGCACTTGTTCCTGGGTGTTGCGCAAGCACTTATTCCTCGGGGAGGGAACGTCAGGAAGGCACTTGTTCCTCGGGGTGGGGTGGGGGGTGCGCAGGCACTTGTTCCTCGAGGAGGAAAAGTCAGGCAGGCACTTGTTCCTCGGGGAGGGAAGGTCTGGAAGGCACTTGTTCCTGTGGGCAAGAACTTGTTCCTCGTGGGGGGGTTGCGCAGGCACTTGTTCCTGGGGGTTGCGCAAGGACTTATTCCTCGGGGAGTAAAGGTCAGGCAGGCACTTGTTCCTGGGGGGGTGCGCAGGCACTTGTTCTTGGGGTGTATGTGCGCAGGCACTTGTTCCTGGGGGTTGCGCAAGGACTTATTCTCGGGGGAGGAAAGGTCAGGCAGGCACTTGTTCCTGGGGGCAAGACTGGGGGGGGGGAGGGTGCGCAGGCACTTGTTCCTGGGGGGGGGTTGTGCAGGCACTTGTTCCTGGGTGTTGCGCAAGCACTTATTCCTCGGGGAGGGAACGTCAGGAAGGCACTTGTTCCTCGGGGTGGGGTGGGGGGTGCGCAGGCACTTGTTCCTCGAGGAGGAAAAGTCAGGCAGGCACTTGTTCCTCGGGGAGGGAAGGTCTGGAAGGACTTGTTCCTGTGGGCAAGAACTTGTTCCTCGTGGGGGGGTTGCGCAGGCACTTGTTCCTGGGGGTTGCGCAAGGACTTATTCCTCGGGGAGTAAAGGTCAGGCAGGCACTTGTTCCTGGGGGGGTGCGCAGGCACTTGTTCTTGGGGTGTATGTGCGCAGGCACTTGTTCCTGGGGGTTGCGCAAGGACTTATTCCTCGGGGAGGGAAGGTCAGGCAGGCACTTGTCCCAGGGGGGGGGGGAGGGTGCGCAGGCACTTATTCCTCGGGGAGGGAAGGTCTGGAAGGCACTTGTTCCTGTGGGCAAGAACTTGTTCCTCGTGGGGGGGGGGGGGTTGCGCAAGGACTTATTCCTGGGGGTTGCGCAAGGACTTATTCCTCGGGGAGGGAAGGTCAGGCAGGCACTTGTCCCAGGGGAACCCCCCCTTTTCCCTCCTTTTCTTTACCTTGAAGCCGCCCCGCTTGGCTTTGGCGATGGGGGTCCTCCGCCCGTGCACCACCACCACGTCGTCGGCCGGGTCTGCCCCCGAGCGGGCAGCCCCCGAGTAGCCCAGGCAAGGGCCGCCCCGCGGCTGCCTGGCGCCGGACAGGTGCCCGAGAACCACCTTCATGCGCTGCATCCTTCGCTCGGCTCTTTTCCCTCAGGCGACGGACCTGGACGCGCCTCACGCAGGAGCCGCACAGCGAGCCGCTCGCGCGATGCACGACGGGAAGCAGCCGGAGCCCGCCCCGCCCCGCCCCCTCCCGCGCCGCCATCTTACTACAGGCGGAGGCTGGCCCGGAGAGGAGCCCATAGAGATTGTAGAAATACAAGAGGCACGCATAGCCCCCCCCCCCGCCACTCACCGGCCATGAACGTTCGGTTAAAAAAAAAACCAATAGAGAAAGCCGCCCATGCTCAGCGTGGTCTAAGGATGCTGCTTTCATCCCGCAAAATCCAGCTGTTTTAGCCCGCAACTCCCATCAGCCTTAGCCAGCATAGCCAATGGTGAGGCATCATGGGAGTTGTAGGCCATAAGATCTAGATGGCCACAACTTGCCCGCCGCTGCTAGCGTTGTTATGGTGAAACACGCACCACTCACCCTCCCTCTATACTTTTTAGTCGACGCTCGGGTGGGAAAATGGGTCCCCGTTTAGAATGGACGTGCAAAATAGAACTGCGATGCTGTGTCACTTCATCATTTCTTATCTCTATGGCGCCCCTTCCCTACCGATGCGCGTGACGTAGCCGCAGCCGGCAAGCGAAAAAGCAGGTAGCTCCCATCATGCAAAGCAGGACGCTGGGCGTCTGGCTATGCATTCTGGGACGCGTAGTTTTTTTTGTCGCCTTGGCTGCAATCAAAGTCCAATACAATACAGCTGACTTTTGAGTGGACTGTGGACTCATAGACAGAAGTGCACTCTTAAGGGGTGTTGGAGGAAAATTCTGAGAGTGCCTTGGACTGCAAGAAGATCAAACCAGTCCATA
Organism: Elgaria multicarinata webbii; assembly: GCF_023053635.1. Lineage (NCBI taxonomy): Eukaryota > Metazoa > Chordata > Lepidosauria > Squamata > Anguidae > Elgaria > Elgaria multicarinata. Next base: position 40,779,560 of record NC_086171.1, on the reverse strand, counting down.
CTCCAGGAAATAAAGCCAGACTGCTCACTTGAGGGAATGGTGTTAAAGGCAAAACTGAAGTACTTTGGCCACATAATGAGAAGACAGGATACCCTGGAGAAGAGGCTGATGCTAGGGAAAGAGGAAGGCAAAAGGAAGAGGGGCCGACCAAGGGCAAGATGGATGGAGGATATTCTGGAGGTGACAGACTTGACCTTGGGGGAGCTAGGGGTGGCGACGGCCGACAGAAAGCTCTGGCGTGGGCTGGTCCATGAAGTCACGAAGAGTCGGAAGCGACTGAACGAATAAACAACAACAAACTTTTGAGTGGACTGTGGGCTCATAGACAGAAGTGCACTCTTAAGGGGTCCATAAGAAATCTCACCACACACAAAAATCTGCAAGTATTCGGAGTTAACACAGGAAGAGCCCTGCTGGATCGCACCAAGGGTCCATCCAGTCCAGCACTCTGTTCACACAGCGACTAACCAGCTGGCGACCAGGAACCCAAGCAGGACACGCAACAGCACCCTCCTACCCATGTTCCCCAACAACTAGTATATATAGGCTTACTACCTCTGAAACTGGAGGTAGGCAGCACATAGCTGTCAGGACTAGTAGCCATGTGCGCTTCCAGACGAAAGCTTTGTTGCTGGTGTAGGCTGTTTTTTAGTTGGTTTTTAAATGCAGAATTGCAATGTGTCTTCTACAGGGCAGAAAGAATCTCGTTATTTCTATGTACTGGAAGTATGCAACAGCAGCAGACCAGCTGTTTGCTCTCTGCCCCCAAATGGTGTTGCATTCTTTATTCCTTTTATTGAGGGTACTTCCACACTAGGGAAACACCAAAAGTAGCCAAAACAAAGACAAAAGTAATCACACGGGTGCCAATTTATTCTGTGCCAACTTGCCCAACATTTTGGAGAATACCTGCTTTGAAAACACACCAACACATAGCAGACGGTAATATCCAGAGCCAACAGCCCTTCTAAAAAGGAAGGACTTGCTTTACGTTCCTTGCAAAATATTTTGAGCTCACCTTCACCACTCCAATTGTGAACGTATGGATATGAGCAGGTCTACGTGATGCATTTCCAGAATGAAACATTTCACCACATTGCAATTACCAGGCCTCGTATTCTCTCCCCTGGCATTAAAAAAATAAGAAATATGGTCTCATCTTACCACAAAATTTAAAAATATTTTATTTCATGCATCGGGAAGGGGAGAAGATAAAAAGCATTTACAGCATTTAACAAAGTACATTCAACAATGTGTTCCACATGCCCCAAAAAGCAGTATCTTTTTTTCTTTCCTATCAACAAATCCTTCGAGAGCTGTAATAATTTACAATATTTAAAATTATCCATACCACCGAGAGTATGAACTTATCAGGATAAAGAGCTTTAACAGTGGCATTTATATTATAAGGGGTTGAAAAGTGGGCAGTCTTAAAAACTAGGTTTCAGCACGCAGCCCATGCATCGTTCACGTTATGATTTCGCATAGTGCATAATGCCCCACTGCTTATTGGTATGTCAGGGTTAAAATATTTTAAACACGTCAGTGCGTGCACAGAACAAAGGGTACTGTGTTTTGCAAATGTGTGAACAAAACTCACACCTCTAAAGCGTTTTGAGACATCTTAAGGCTTCATCCTTCCCTCAGCTAAGACACAAACCAAAGGAAATGAATGCATACTTCCCTATTTTAATGGAGACAAAAAGTTGGTCTACTTACTTTCTCATTGGTCCTGTCTGATTATTAGCAACGTTTCAAATCTGAACAGAGAACATCCTTTCCTAGTTTCTTATGTGCATATCCCGTACTGAGTAGCCATGTTTTGGAACGCATTCAAATGTCAAGTTTCAGAACTGAATACATTACTTTAAAAAAGCCCATTAATAAGTGGCTTTAATATTATCACTCTCACCCCACCCCCAATAATTTTTTTTTATAGCTGCCTCTAATTCCAGGGGGGCATCTTGCTCAAATTATAGCCTCAAAACTCAAACCACTAACTTAAAAGCTGTTTTGGTTTCCGTAGGTACCACTTGGATGACTACAGAAAAAGAATCCCAGAATGCTCCTCTTTTAACCTATGAAAGGGGGTGGGACGGGAGAAAGACTAATTTTGGCTAAAGAGGGACACGGCCTCCTGCAATAGCTGAGCAGCAAATAATAATAGTTCCCACCAAGGCAGTGAAAAGCACGTCTTGAGCTTGGCATGCAGTGGGGAAACATTATGGAAGACTAATGGCTATATTGACTTGTTTTAAATGGAGCCTTGGATTAGATGTTCTTTGGCGTCTTCTAATTATATGGGTCCATGGGCATGTCTACATTATGAATTTAAGGCACAATCCTATGCATGTTTAGACAGAAAAAAAAATCCTACAACTCCCAGTATTTCCCACCCAGCATAGCTCGCTGGGAGTTGTGGGACTGTTTTCTGTCTAAAAATACAAAGGAATTGAGCCTTGTTTTAACAGCTATGGCCTTCCTGCCTTGGAATTGTAGATCTGTGAAAATGAAAAGGATCTCTAACAAATGTTTCCCAAAACTGCACAACTACAACTTCCATAACTCCTGGGAAAGAAGCTGCAATGGTTAATCTGATTTTAGATCAGTTTAAATTGAAAGTGAAGTTATGTCCATGAAGCAGCATGCGCCGAAACCAGTTTGAGGGGCTGAAATAACAAGTTAGATGACATACAAGTTCACTCTTAAACCCTTTTCTTGTGCAAGGAAGGGGGGCATCACAATTCATATATATGACGATATAGTCTTAGGAATGAGATCGTAATGTTTTCAAAAGCAGAGTTCCTATTATACATCAGGAACCCACCTCCTGACAGGCTATGCACCTTTTAAAAATATGTACATGGCGCATACATTGCTTTGGATTCATACTTAGTCATACTTAGTATAGACCCATTGAAATACAGGGGAATTAAGTTAGTTTGTTGTAATTCCCACTGTTTTCACTGGGTCAATTCTGAAGTACGACAAAGTCCGAATCCAAACCATGACCTTTCCTTTTGGTCTTTCTTGTTCTCTTCTGTACACCTGAATCACTGCAAGAGTTTGACAAAACAGAAGCAAAGGCACCTTAGGGGTCATTCACATCTATTTACATATATTAACAGAGGAGGGCAGAAGTATATATCAGTGACAAAGGCTGTGTGCCCTATGGCAGGAAAGACCATCTCTGTAAGGAATCGGTGGATAATCAGTGCATCCATTTGGAAAACTTCATGTGTCATGAAATCCAGGATGGCTGAGTTGGGTTTGAAAGAAAAGAAAAGAAAAGGGCGGGGGGGGGGGGGGACCAGAAGTAGACAAATTCAGTGAACAAGATGAAGGATGCCTGGTGAACCAGTGGCTTCTTAGACAATCAGATATCCTGGTTTAACAATCCTTCAACTCATTTTAACCTTTGGCCTACCTACACATTCAAAAGTTGGATAGAAGGCAGAAATGAGGTTAGAGAGAGGTAGGAACCTCTGATAAAATCAGGGGTATTTACTTCATTTCCCTTTCTTCATTCTCGGGTAAGTGACCTTGTAAATGTGAACAGGTTTGCTTTTCTTCAGTGGCTGGGGTTCACAGTACCACAGAGGACACAGTAACCTGTAAATGACCCCAAAAAACCCAGCAAAGATACAGAAGACATACTGGAATGTGCTGTTGATGTAGACAAGGTCATGGCAGGAGGCCTGAGATGATAACCTCTGACGCTTGAGTGTGTGAACGAGGCCTTAGACACTGTCTCACAACCGTTGTAAACAGATCTTTTAAAAGTAGGTCAGGCTACGGCCCTGCCCATGCATAAGCATCAGCCTTTGGACATATCCATTCCCCAGTATTAACATTTTCCCAAACGTTCCCTACGGACTAAGAATTAAATCCAGATGGTAGAGGCTGGAACCATCTCTCTGCAATCAAATTAGTCGGGGCGAGTGTGCGTGTATTAAAAAGGTAACCAGGGAATCAATTTTCTTAAAAATCTTAGTGAGAACTAACATACAATGTCCGAGTGAGTCTTCTCATGTTTGCTCCTCTTTAAATCAACGTCCTGTCTTTTGCACCAGTTTCGGTGCCTAGTTGAAACTGATTTATGGCGTAATCCAGATCCATTAAAATGAATGGGACATAAATTACAACCTTAGCCAGGACTGGCTGTATTCCACTTCTCTTCAAGTGCACTGTGCAATTACAAAAAAGAAAAAAAGAGAAAATAATAATAACTGTTCAATAACAGACAATTTCTTGCTTGTTTTAGTCCTTATGGCCTTAGATATGATCCAGAAAATGTGTTTGCCTGGTGAAGTATCAGATACCAAGGACACAGAGGAAGTCAAACAAGAGCGTTTCGGGGTGCTGCTTTTCTACCATGAGCAGAGAAGACAGAATGTAAACTCAGCAAAATATATACAGAATACTTTTGCTTAAAACGCACAACTAACTTAGGACACATGGTCTGGTTTATACCTTTATACAGAATCTGATTTTTGGTGGGGGGGAGGGGTTAGATATAATGTAGCTATGGGGGCCACTACTATATGCCATGTTTCCATGGGATTGCCAAAGAGCAGCACTGACCAACTAAGAAAATGCATGGCCAGACGCACTTGCTTTGCCCTGATTGGCTGGCAGTGTGCTGTCTCTCTTGCTTTTTAGTCCAATCAAGACACCCTTGGGGCTGATATATGGCCCGCCTGGGGTGTACTGAAAAGGCCTTCCGTGTAGAGCGGATCCATTCAAGTTCTGTAACATTTAAACATTCCTTACCACGTGTTTCCCCCACAAGCGCATGCTATATTTGTACACCCGCACCATTACGCTGAGGATATGCAGTGCTGTACATGACTTTGGGACAATGCATTCAGCAAAGAATAGGGCTATCACCCAACTGAAATCATCTCACTCAATGAATCCTATGAATTTAGTTGATTATCAACCAACCACTTCATTCGATCTGCATAAATGTGCATCTTAAAAAACAAAAGATACATGTAATGATCCCCCCACAGAAAAAGCGACTCTGCTGAGAAACAGGGTATGCTGGGATTGCACACCCAATCTCCCAGTACAATTTCGCTCTCAGAGGTCTGGCAAACAGCGGGCTATGGGGAGCCCGATTTTGGTGGGAAACAATGTCATGACAACAGTGGTGTGTGTTACCCTCCGCTCAACTAAATGTTGCAGCTCTAATAGTAAATCACGTTAAAACGTGACTTCCATCTTGGGGAAATGCTTTTTGATAGCCTCTGCAAGGGAGCCTTATAGTTTATACTGGTCCTTTGTAACTGCGCTGAGCAGAACTATTGTAGGTAGAAGCTTGTGGATTTCCTTACCATCACATCTTCCTCACACACTGAGCCCCAGACATAAGCAAGGAGGCTGACAAAGTCCCCATCACTTGAAATTTTAAACAAAGAGTTAAACCACTATTTCTGTTATAGCTGGGTTGGATATAACTAATTCTCCTTTTGGTCCAAGGGAAAGATAAATAGCTTTGGAGGAATCTCATACAGTTGTACATTTCTGTAGTGTTCTATTCCACATGATTACTTTGCAGTCATATCCCCAACTTGACCATTTGAGGTTGGATCACCGCTATAGCCTTTGATTATAATTACTACTTAAGATACAAACTACCCTCGTTGTTCTCCTGCTCCCAACAGGTGGTTCTATGTGCACCGGACTTCCTGATATAAGTCATGGCTTTTCCTTTTTCAGAGAGAAGTAGACATGTGCCATTGCTGGTTTTGTGCTGGATTTATTTCTGCTTGCTTCATCCTGGGTTCTGTTTTAACAGCCACCAGAATCTGGCCTCAACGACAGACAAAGCTAGTTCCGTAGAGCAGTGCTGCCCATGTTGCTGTTTTCTGCCATTTTACCAGGATGTTCTTGTCAACAATGACAGTTATCCGTTGACGAAAAGCTGTCAGCATCCTTCACCTTGTTCTTTGGTGGCTGTTCAAGTCCATCAGGTCCTAGTGCGAAAGCTACGTGAGCAGACAATCCACGAGCGTTCACAAGGCAACATGTCCTATTGCTAGCATCACCTCATCCCCCCCAAAATCCTTCCATCTCAAAGACTCATCAGGCTCCACAAAGTCAAGATGGCTGAAAGTGCAGCTTAGAGGCTTGACAAGATGGCCGCTGCCTGGCCAACGAGGCATGATGGACAACAACGCGGCAGGTATGAGAGTAACCCAAACAGGAAATTGAGGCTGAATTTAGAAGTGTGCAGGTCTTTTTGTTGCTCACTCCACCGTTACTGTGTGAACCTTTGGTCTTTTCCTTTCCTCTCAGAAGAAGGCCTGCTAGAGGCTAAAGCTCACAAAAGGGTGCCTCAGGAGATCTTCTGCCGTGGGCCTCCGCTTCTCCTCCACAAAGATCAACTTGAGGAAGCTGCGGCAGAAGTCCGAAACCCCGTCCGGAAGCTGAGGCTTCGTGGGCTGCGTCGCAATCTTGAAAATGGCCGCCATGGCTTCAAATTCCGCCCAAGGTGGCTTCTCAGTCAACATTTCTACCACGGTGCAGCCTACGCTCCTGCAGCAAAACACCCAAGGAAGGGAAGGGTTAGGAAGGAATCGAAGAATTCCGACCCACAATGAGCGCTGTGTTTTCTAAAGCATTTTTCTGTATACAAAAGTGACTTCAGGAGCAATCCTAGGCGTGTTTAGGCAGGAAAAAGCCCTACAGCTCCCATTCAGCCCCAGCCAGCATGGCCAGCGGTCAGGCATGATGGGAGTTGTGGTCCAATAGCATCTGGTGAGGCACAGGTTTCCCAACCCTGTAGTAGAGCCTAATTCAATTAAGGGTGTAATCCTATGCATTTTTAGACAGGAAAAAGTCCTACAACTCCCAGCATTCCCCCAAAGTCCTACAACTCCCAGCATTCCCCTGAAGTCCTGCAACTCCCAGCATTCCCCCAATGTCCTACAACTCCCAGCATTCCCCCAAAGTCCTACAACTCCCAGCATTCCACCAATGTCCTACAACTCCCAGCATTCCCCCAAAGTCCTACAACTCCCAGCATTCCCCCAAAGTCCTACAACTCCCAGCATTCCCCCAAAGTCCTACAACTCCCAGCATTCCCCCAAAGTCCTACAACTCCCAGCATTCCCCCAAAGTCCTACAACTCCCAGCATTCCCCCAGCCAGGCTGGGAGTTGTAGGTCTTGTTCTTATGTCTAAACATGTATAGGATTGCGGCTCCCGACGGTGGCTGAGGAGGCTGCACAGCCCGGCCTCTCCCTCAACCCGCCCCCCTTGCCCTCCGTCCTTCTCCCACAAGTCTCCGATAAGCTCCGGCTCATGACAGCGAGCTCCTGGCGGGGCGGGCCAGGGGACAGCGAGCCCGGCTGAGGGAATAACAGCGCCGCCGCCTCGCTTCAGGAGCCTGCACACACCGCTGCCACCGCCAAAGTTTGCTGCTCGCGGGCGGGCGCCGAAAAGTCGCTGCTGCTGCTGCTGGTGGAGGACTAAAGTTTCCTTTTAAAATTATTTTTATTTTGGCAGCTCTGCTGCCTGGGAATTTGGACGCGGGAGGGGGCAGCTCTTAGCTGTGTTTCCTCCCCCCTCCCCATTCATCGTACAGGATTGCGCCCTAAATGCTCTTATCTGATCCCCCCCCCTCCTCAAAAACTGTGTAAGGAAAGCAAGGTTGAGAAAAAAAAATTTGCTAAGGTGAGCAATGTTCGTTGTGCGATCCAAACCAGTTCTTCCTTCTTCAAGTCAAAGCAGCTGCCAGTGCAGACAGTGCCCCCAGTGAGTGATCACTTTGGCGTTCGTATGTGTGCTCACACTTCATACATTCCAGACTCATGTTTGGGCAGACTTAAACGCTAGTTGTGCTGCTAACTATAATTCACTCCAGGTGTGAAGGAAGTATCCAATGTGATTCTGAAAGAATTCAAATTAAACTCGCTGTGCTTAAATATACGTATTCAAAGGATTCGCAATAAAATGCATTAGGAGATTTCAGCACCGGCCTGAGCAAGGGATACACCTCTCCAGTGTTAGCTGATCGCTTACCACACGTCAGCCTTCCGTCCGTAACCTTCTCCACTGATCACCTCAGGGCTCATCCAGTAGGGCGTCCCTGTGACAGATTTCATCCCGGTTCCGGACATACAGATGGTCTGAATGCGTTTGCTGGCACCGAAGTCTCCTAGTTTCACATTCCCAACAGAATCCCTCAAAATGTTGGCACCTAGAAAGGTAAGGAAGAGCCCAAGAAGAAACAACTTCTGAAACTGAGGCCTAGCCGTCCATCATGAAGATATTCCTGCTGACTGGCTCCTCTTGAACAACTGGTGTACATAGTTGTAGAGGCAGGAGTTTAATCCCTGGCCAGCCCAAAGATTAATTCATTTCTTATTCCTGAGCACATAAGACTCAAGTTGAGAGGGGTTTAGAAGGAGTGAAGTTATTCCCGGCCGCAACTATCAAAACCTCTGAACTGTGCATAATGTATTTCTTGCCACATAGACTTCTCAAGAAGCTGTTGTAAGCTAGCTAAGCTGTGAAAATCCAGCAAAACGCCTCTTCTCTTTCACGTGTCCGCACTTGCAAAAGATAGGCTGTCTACAGAAAATAAAGTGTGCTTGCAGGCAGGGAACGCTTGACTGCAATATTAACTCATGTCTGTGAGCCATGTCACAAACAACTTGTAACGTGCACTGCCTGAATGTCAGCTACCTCTGCTTCCTAACCAAAGAACGTATAAAAGTTCTGTATTCAGAGTCAGACCCAGGTCTGTATCTCTCACAGCTGTGATTTCTCTCAATAAACAGAGTTCTATCCTGATCGCTTTGAGAATGTTTATTCTCTGACATAGGAGCACTGCCTCTGATACTGGAGGTAACATAGAGCCATCTGGACTAGTAGCCATTGACAGCCTTCTCCTCCAGGAATTTACCCAACCCCCTTTTAAAACCATCCAAATTGGTGGCCATCACCACATCTTGTGGTTGTGAGTTCCGTAGTTTAACTAGGCGCTGTGTGAAGAAGTCCTTCCTTTGATCTGTCCTGAATCTCCCACCAATCAGATTCATGGGATGACTTCACTGGGTTTTAGTATTATGAGAGCCAATGGCTGTACATGGTTTGGGGCGTACGACCAATCGATTTTCTACATAAGATCCTTTTTGGTACTAATGTTATGCTTACAGGTTGCAACAGGTCCTCTTGACATACATAAAACTCCCCCTGAGCTCCGTGAATGTTGAGCATTTTCGCTCTTTACGGCCCACGAATCTCCTTAGCTAACCCAAACAAGCAGAAGGCCCCTCGTGATCTCCACCTACCTTTAATATCTCTGTGTACAATCATGTTGCTGTGTAGGTAGAAAACCCCTTGCAGGATCTGCCTGGTGTACTTCCGGGTCACGTTCTCTGTTAGGGCACCGTAAGCTTTCAGCTGGTCTTTGATAGAGCCCTAAAGAATGCAAGGCGACAAGGCTTTGTTGGCAACTTTGGCTAACAAAACAGGGAGTGTTTTTTTTAAAAATAAACATGGCTCCCGTCTATACGACAGTGGGATTGCTTCTCATTTAATTTTATCCCGAATTTTAGTTGATTTAAATCTAGCCAACGAATGTCACACTGCAGCAGCAACAGCGATTTATCTCCCGTATTTATTTTTGTAGTGCCGTTACTAATGCGCATATGCGCACATACGCACATTCACACATACGAGGCTATGGATTATAGACAAGGCAAACTATAAATTTTATCTGCGGAGCTCTGCAGATTTATAGAAGAGGAACAGCGAGAGGGGAAAGGAACGGGGCAGCAGAGGAGGATGCGAGCGGGGGACTGAACAGCTCTCCTCTCTCTTGCTGCTTGTTCCCCCCTCTTTGTTTTCATTTTAAAAGTTCCATCTTAATTCAACATTAAAACAGCGGGAAGGAACGAGGCAGCCAGAGCACGCGATAGGTGGGAAGGAGGCCAATCACTTTGTCCTGCCCTCAAAGTGATGCCCACATGTCAAAATGCGATTTAACTCCCCCAAGGACACTTAACTATGATGCACTGCAAACTCGGATGTGGATCAAAAAGTCGCAAATGCGAATATGCGCATTATCGCATAAAAACCGGCGCTATGGTAAATGGAAGGCTGCTCCATGTGTACTAAAACGCGAATATGCCCATTTAGGTCAGGGTAAACAAGCCGCATAGACAAGACCATGGTGAGCTATTTTAGGGGCTCTGGTCAGAAAAGCAGGATAACCCTCTAATACATAAATAATGCTCGAGTCAGGAACAGCAGCATCCAATGTTTACAATGGAGAAGTGCATTAGCAGCGGGTGGTTTGGAGGATTGTTCTTACACTGGCTAGGAAGGGGGATGAGGAAAACACTGGGCCCGTTCAGACATGCAGTCCCTTTAGGCGTGTGCCAGCTGCCACGAGGAACAGGTTTCTCTGGCAAGGTTTGCATGGAGGTAACTTTTTGAAGAACCAGTTCCTCCTACATTGTAGCCTATATACCAGGAGTGCCCAACCTCCTCCAGCCCGCGGGCCGAATTCCATTTCAGAAAAGCTGTCAGGGGCGGCCCCTAGTGGTGAGTGGGGACCAAGACAAAAGCAGGGCCTTCCTGACTGTTAGAGCAGTACGACAATGGAATCAGTTACCTAGGGAGGTTGTGGCCTCTCCCACACTAGAGGCCTTCAAGAGGCAGCTGGACAGCTGTCTGTCAGGAATGCTTTAGAGTGGATTCCAGCATTGAGCAGGGGGTTGGACCTGATGGCCTTGTAGGCCCCTTCCAACTCTGCTATTCTATGAAATCTACCCCATACCATAAACACACCAGTGTATTTTAGCTTGAAGTTCACACATACCCCTGCTATAAAAGGCCATGTACATAACATTCCAAGGGCACTGTGATGGTAGGATCGTGGCACAAGCTGCAGACTGAAGCGAGTGGGGTAAATCGTTCAAGGTACACACAGAACATAACGTGTGTCTGAGCCATTCCCCCACCCCAAACTGTTATTATGGTTGCTCTAGCTTAACCCAATCTGTCATTGAAACCTGGATAACAGGAGAAAAGCCATGAAGGCAAACAGGAGGCCGTGATTTGGGAAGCAGGGATGTTTTGCTGCAGTTTCCTCCATTAAAATGATTTCAAGTGCCAGAAGATGTTAGCTGTAGTGCTGGAGAAAGGGAATGTACTGTACTCGGTTAAAAAACGATTTTAATTAAATAAATAAGGAAATTATCTCCAAACCACAGGACACTCTTGCCGGTGCCAGAGGTATGTTTGTTCTAAATGAAGCATGTATGCAGTTAATATGTATATATGTACATCCGTCGCTTAATTTTTTTGTTTTTTTAAAAAAAGGATTCTGAAAATATTTAGAAACAGGTGCAAAACTGCTCTGGGGACAGGTGAGGGAGAAGAAGGATTATGATACATTGGGCACTGGCCTAATTTCAAAAGGCCCATTTTGGCTTTGGCACACCAACTGCTGGCATGCAGCGATTATACATCCTCACCTAACGTCCCCACTGAATGAATTGTGGCCCTTTGATAGCAAAAATAAAGTTCCCCACCCTTTCAACACTCTGAAGACAACAGTTGAATCAGCCCTTGGCTTTCTTCTAGGACGAAGAAGTGAGGTTCACCCTGTTCTAACAAAAGCACAAGACAAACCTATGGAACTGATCTAAACGGAGCCCTTAGCACAGCCTTCTTCAACCTGGGGCGCTCCAGATGTGTGGGACTGCACCTCCCAGAATGCCCCAGCCACTGGCTGGGGCATTCTGGGAGTTGTAGTCCCACACATCTGGAGCGCCCCAGGTTGAGGAAGGCTGTGATGAGGTGGGCTGGGGTGGAATTGTGCGTGCTTGCTGACCCGCCCTGCTGAAAGCGTGGATCCACTGAAGTGAATGGGACTTAAATTAGTCATTACATCTGCACATAGTTTATCGATCCGCTGCCAAGATGTGATCCACACAGAGGATAGCGTCCAACATTAGTCCAACTTAAGAGTGGATCCATTGAAGTGAAAGGGACTTAAATTAGTCGTGATTAAAGCTATGTCCCCTTCATTCCAATGGGTCTACTATAAGTAGAACTAACCCTGGATACTACCCATAACGTTTGCTCAAACAGGAGCACTTTTAAAGGTATTTCGGAGGCAGGTGGGTGCTGAAGGACACGCGGTACAGGTTGTAAGAAGAGGTTCACGGGTGGAAGGAGGAGGCAGGCGTGGGCCAAAGCCTAGAAGAATCTAGGTCAGGGCCTGATTCAAAGTGCTGGTATTGACATTTAAAGCCCTAAATGGTTTGGGGCCAGGTTATTTGAAGGAACGCCTCCTCCCATATGTACCTGCCCGGACCTTAAGATCATCTACAGGGGCCCTTCTCCGTGAGCCCCTGCCAAAGGAAGTGAGGCAGGTGGCAACTAGGAGGAGGGCCTTCTCCGCTGTGGCACCCCGGTTGTGGAATGAGCTCCCCAGAGAGGTCCACCTGGCACCTACACTGCACTCCTTTCGTCACCAGCTGAAGACCTTTTTATTCTCTCAGTATTTTAACACTTAATTTTAACTTAAATTTAACTTTTACTGTTTTAACTCTGTATTTTAATTTTATATCAATTTTGCTGCGTGGTTTTTATCCTGGTTGTGCTTTTTATACTGTATTTTGTAATTGTGCTTTTAACCTGTTGGTTGTTTTATTATGGTTTTAATTTTTGTGAACCGCCCAGAGAACTTCGGCTAGTGGGCGGCATAAAAATGTAATAAATAAATACATAAATAAAGAGAAGTGGGCGTGGCATGATGGTAGAGATAGAAGTGGGCGGGGCCAACATTGTACCAGTTGGCTCTGGATCCAGAATGTTCAGCATAAACTGGAGCCATGATGGGTGTTACGTTATACTGATTTTCTACACGTGTGTTTTCTGTGTACACCTGTTCAACCCACCCATTGCTGCTTACTTTGTATATTTCTATAAAGTCATTTCTTATGTATTGGTTTGTCACTCATACATATATTTTTGTACAGTCGTGTGCTCTTTAGCATTTACCCTTCAGGAGTTGTAGTCTGACACATCTGGAACCTGGGGAAAGGCTGGTCTGGAGTTTTGGAGATCTGGGCTTGTTACAAAACTCCACCCCTTTCGGAAAACCCCCACGCAGTTGACAGCTCACCCCTGGCATGTATTCCACAAAGATGGACAGCTTCCTCTCCTCAGGGTCCCGCAAGCAGCCGTAATACTGAACTATCCTCTCGTGACGGAGGGTTTTGAGCAGCTGGATCTCACATTCTAAGGCATTCACTTCCTGCGGGAAGACAGAAACAGGGAAAAGGAAAGGCCTGTGAGTAAGACTGGGTTTTGCAAGGTGTACGGCACAGACAGGGTCAGCATAAACAATGTCACTAGAAAACTAATGTTCAGAATCCAGTTTTCCCTGGAAAATTCAAGGAACAAGATTGCAATAAATAAATAAATAAATCAGAGAAAGGGAAAGAGGTTTCTGGATCCTGCTTGATAGTTTTCCTTATTCTCTGATTTCCTCTTTGCTAATCTTCCACCAACAATAGTAAAAACTGGAAGCCTCCATATCACCTAATTCAGCTGCCAAGCTGAGGAGGCAAGAATCCCGCTGGCCCCAACTAGGAACGTCCAGTTTTTGTAATAATCTGTCCTGTGTGTGGTTGGTGGATGGTGCAGTGTTGTTCTTTCTGGCATCTTGTTCACAGACAAATTCAATTTTTTTTTTAAAAAAAAAATTGTTATGTGGAAAAATACTTCTTAAGAGGGTTTGCAACAATTTAGGCTATTTACTTTATTATGGCATTCAAATTTCCCCTGCATTCTCAGCAGAAACTTGCAAATTTTCCTACAAATAAATTTGTGTAAATTTTGGGAAAGTAAAAAAAGATGAAAAAAAGAAGATCCGATTGTCCACAGACTCCACACAGCCTGAAGAGGCTGGTCTGCCGTGGATTCCTCAGGTTGGGTTCTTAGAAATCCAAACTCATTTTAATTCATCTTAGATTTCTCCAGCATCCGTAGCTCTGGGAGGTGAGTGAGGTCCAGGAGCTGCAATCTCCCGTGTTCTTCTTTCACTACACTAGTGATCATGGGACTGCCAGTAACTCAGAATGCATATCGTAGCTCACTTTGAAAGCTCCCTGCATGTACAAATATACAACAGCCTGCTCAGTCAATGAGATCAATGTCTGAGGCTCTTCTCTGGGTGTTCTCACCATTTGAGATAAGACAGGGGTGATGGGAGCAGAGGGGGGAGGTCTGTTTTGGGACCACCCTGGAATCCTCTCTGCAGGGTGGCATGCTTGGCACCTATGTTGAGATTATATTGGTGCCCACCCCCTGTCATTTTAGAGCTTTCTAGACCTTTTTCATAGAATCATAGAACAGCAGAGTTGGAAGGGGCCTACAAGGCCATCGAGTCCAACCCCCTGCTCAATGCAGGAATCCACCCTAAAGCATCCCTGACAGATGGTTGCAATTGTATTGGTTTTAAACCACTGTGGATGGTTTTATCTGTTCTGCTTTCAGATTGTTATCTGTTGTTTCATTCTGCTGTTTTACTGATGATTGTAACTGTAATGGCTGCGTTCGGACGACATGTTAAGCCAGGATTGTCTAGAATCCTGGCTTAATGGTAATGGCCAGTGTGCTGGTGCATGTCGCTCAATGGCTCCTGCTCGGTTCCTCCTACAAGTGGGAGCACTGCAGCATCGGAACCAGGCATTTGGCTTTGCCTCTCCCCAAACAAGCCAGAGTTGTGAGCCACAGTTGGTTGTTGGCTTATGACTCTGCTCTGTTTAGAGAGACATGCTAGAATTCAGATGTCACAATGAAAAAACCCGCAGAGGGAGGGTTTGTGGTTTCTTGTGCCGTGTCCGCTTGTAGGAGAAGCACGCACAGGACACTCCTTGTAAACAAGAAGCTGGAATCCCCCAAATCCTGGTTTATCGTTGCATCTGAATGCCACTGTTTTAACTTTTATTGTATTTTATTTCATTTTTATAGTAACTCACCCTGGAAGCACTTGCTGCTGAAGGTGTTGTATATAAATTTAATTATAAAAATGCAATAATATACTTCAAGAAAAAGCCTAGCTGTCGCATATATGTGTGTATGTATCGTTTTGTGGGGAAGTGTGTATTCCACATTATACATACCCAGGCAACCTTTAAGATCATCAGAGGAGGTCTTGCTGGTCATTCCGAAACAAACGGAATGTTGCCATGAAGTACCTGTATGGCAGAGCTTTCTCTGTAGCGGCCCCCAGCCTCTGGAAAACCCTCTTTTGTGTAGTTTGGGAGGCAGAAAATGTGGCATCTTTTAAACGCCTCCTGAAGACACGCTTGTTCACCCAGGCTTTCCTGGGATGTAAGTAAACTAATTATGCCACTCCGTTTCACTGCTCCATTTCACTGCTCCTTTATTGCGGTTGGAAGTGTTTTTATAACATTGGTCCCGTTCAGAAGACACCTTAAACCATCGCGTTAACCACAGTGGTTAAGCCAGAAAGCCAGGCCGTGTTCAGAAGACACCTTAAAACATGGCTTTAACTACAGTGGTTAAGTCAGAAGTCCAGGCTGTGTTCAGAAGACACTTTAAACCATCGCTTTAACCACAGTGGTTGAGCCAGAAAGCTAGGCCGTGTTCAGAAGGCACCTTAAACCATGGCTTTAACCATGGTGAAGAAAGCAAAAAAGCCTTATTCACCGTGGTTAAAGCCGTGGTTTAAGGTGTCTTCTGAACACGGCCTAGCTTTCTGGCTTAACCACCATGGTTGAAGCCATGGTTTAAGAAGTCTTTAGAACGGGGCATTGTATTTTAATGTTGTGAAGCGCTGAGAGATTCTATTATATTCAGTGCTATATAAATGTGACAAATAAAATAAGTAAGAATGAAATCTTATCTTGTTCCTACACTCACTTTGCTCGTCTCTTGGCTGTCGGGGTCAAAAGGCACCTGCTTTACAGAGAGCTCTCGGCCAGTGTCCACATCATAGCAAAGGTAGACCTCTCCAAAGGCGCCTCGGCCTAGCAGCTTCCCAAGACGCCAGTTCACTGGGGCCTGTAGTGCTAAAGGGGAGGCAGAAAGAGAGCAAAAGAATCACACACACACACACATCCAAATATCACAAAACCCCAAGAATCACTCCCTGCCCCACCTTCAAAATCACAGACACCCAAGTCCTCCAAATCGCTTCTGTGGTTCACAGTCTTCCTATCTTGTTGACAGCAAAATGCAACTTAGGAATCAGTGCTTAACAGCCCAGATTTTTCAGTTTCTATTTGGGGCTGCAAGGGGGGTGGGGCGGCTGTTGGAGGGCTGAAATCCTCCAGCAAATTTGGGGGTGCTAGAAACCCATTGCTGCCAGAGAATCTCTCAGTGGCTGCTGGGTACAGTTTTCCGCACCCACATGCAAACCTGGTTTAACGGCGAAGTTTAGATCTGCTGTATGTCACATCCGTGTGGAAGCATGAACTTTCTATGAAACTGAGGGAACACACTGCTTTAGTGCCCCACAGATCAATGATGTCGACCTATCTCAACAGTCAAGAAACACCCTCACAAGTTAACCAATCTGAACAAACTTGAAATCAGCAGATGTCGTACCCTGACTCTCTGGCTCAGTTCAGACAACACGTAAGTCAATGCAGTGTGAAAATGCCACTCAACGGTTGAGTTTTTAGGGCGTGTTCCCCACACAACATGTTCTAACTCCACCGTTGTGTGACTGAGGTGTTCTAAAGCCGCCATCAAGAAAGGTGTTGTCAGAACTGAGACTTTATCTCTGGGTGAAGCTCAAGGGATTCCAGGCCGCGTTTCACATGACCAGTGATGTACATAGTAAGATAACACCCACCCAGACCCTGACCCCCAATGGCAACTCACTGCGAGGCAACTTACTGTTCCTCGTCTTGGCAGGAGAAGAGCCAAAGCCTTGGAAGATTTTGTCACAGTTGTGCCACCATTTGTTGGCCCCGCGCTCCTCGTACCGCAAGGTCACCAGCTTATTGTCTCCGTTGAAGCTTTTCGTTCGGCTGGACGGCAGAAGCTGGAAGAGGTTCTCTGGAGGAACGTAACTCCGGGGGAAGGTTCTTCGACCTTTGAGAGAGGAGAGGAAGAGAACTGAAATCACAGAGGGATGCAGCGTGCTACTTATGGCTGCTGAACTTTGTCATAAGAACATCAGGAGAGCCTTGCTGGATCAGACCAAGGGTCCATCTAGTCCAGCACTCTGTCCACACAGTGGCCAACCAGCCGTCGGCCAGGGACCAACAAGGCAGGACATGGTGCCCTCCCCGTTTCCCATCCACAAGCTGAGCATCTGGAACCCATCAGATATATCGGTTAATGGGAGTTGCAGTCCAACATATTTGGTTGGGGAAAGGCTGCATCAAACACAGCTCTCACAAATCCAATCCCAGTGCATAATTTCCTGCCTGTTAGACCACTACTCTACACCCCCTTCCCATGAAACAATCTCCATGGATTTCAACAGCCTTACCGTCAGTGTAGTCCTTGCGACTCTGGGAAAGATGATACTGTCTTGGGAAGGTCCCTCCTTTGCCAAATCTCTCACAAAATGGGATATCGAAATCTGAGAAAGGACAGAAGCCAAGTAAAACACACACTCACCCTTTTTCATGATTTCCCCACAAAATACCTACTCAATAACATCCAAGATGGCACTTCAAAGTGGTAGAAGGTAAAAATGAAAAAGGATGAACAAAGTTTTGAAATGAACTAAAGACAGAACTACACAATACATCTTGTCCTTTCGATTCTTTTACAGAATTTTGTTTCGTTTTGCTACCCCAAGCTGCTTTCCGCAAGGGGGTAAAGGGTTAAAAAAGTCCACCAGCACCACCAACCTGCCAACCTCTCCCTCAGTAGTTGCATTCAATATATTTTTAAAGAAACAAAAATCTGTATAAACAATTGTGGAATATTTAGCTTGACCCTAAAACTCAAATTCCACATTCGCAGTGTCCTATTTGTGTGGAGCTGTGCTGTTATGATAGTCCGCTGTCTCTCACAGATAGGGATGGATGGTTCAAATGAAAGCAGGCAATGTACATTGATGGTGCTATATAAATAAATAAATAAATAAATAAATAAATAAATAAAAATAATAATAATAATAATAATAATAATAATGTGCAAACCTTGCTGAAAAATAATCATTTGGAGGAGTGGGAGGACGCTGCAGATGACCCCAAAGAATACAACTCAGAGGATCTGCCGGCATAGCAACAACCAGGCAGCGAACATCACAGGTATATTTGGCTAGGAGAACTGTTGCAAAAAGCTTCCCTTGGGTGGCGCTATCTTCCACTGCATAACTTTAGAATCATAGAATAGTAGAGTTGGAAGAGGCCTACAAGGCCATCGAGTCCAACCCCCTGCTCAGTGCAGGAATCCACCCTAAAGCATCCCTGACAGATGGTTGTCCAGCTGCCTCTTGAAGGCCTCTAGTGTGGGAGAGCCCACGACCTCCCTAGGGTATTGGTTCCATTGTCGTACTGCTCTAACAGTCAGGAAGTTTTTCCTGATGTCCAGCTGGAATCTGGCTTCCTGTCACTTGAGTCCATTATTCCGTGTCCTGCACTCTGGGGGGATCGAGAAGAGATCCTGGCCCTCCTCTGTGTGACAACCTTTTAAGTATTTGAAGAGTGCTGTCATGTCTCCTCTCAATCTTCTCTTCTCCAAGCTAAACATGCCCAGCTGTTTCAGTCTCTCCTCATAGGGCTTTGTTTCCAGACCCTTGATCATCCTGGTTGCCCTCCTCTGAACCCACTCCAGCTTGTCTGCATCCTTCTTGAAGTGTGGTGCCACATTTTAATTCAGCCATAAATCCTCCTTATTTATGCCCCCATTTAGCTACTAGTCAGTGGCGACTCTTGGTTGGTTTCAAACTGGGCATTTGAGCAGTTTCTCCCTATCACCCTGTCTAGAAACAGAGCACGAGGAAATGGTGACGTAAACGTCGTACACAGCAAGTGGTGGTGGTGGTGGGATACGAAGTGAGTTGTATATACTTTGAAGGTCTAGCAGGTGGCCTTTAAAGGGAAACTGGAGCACTGCAACCCAGGGGGCATATTAAAACTTCATGGATCCACATGGCTGTATTTGAAGCTCAGCTTCCACGGTTTGGCCCAGTACCACCAGATCAAGCCAAGCATTGTCTTTTCATCCTCTGGGCCCCCTGCCATGTATTCATTTTTTAATACCAGAGGTCACTACAATATAACAATGATGAAATTTTCCGTGATTTCACCAGCTACATATTCTGTGCTCGACTAAAAGCCTTCGACCAAAGAAAGGTCTTTGCAAGCTAGAAGTTATGGATCTTTGGAGCAAACCATTCTCTGGACTCATTCGCCTAGCTTAGCTCAGGCATTTCAGGGTCCTAACGCTCAGATAAAATTTGCCTCAAGGCACAAAATATGGAAGGACGTGTTGGATCCTGGAATGGATCCTGGTTATGTTTTCCATTGATTTGTTAATTGCTGAGGATCTGGAGGAACAGAAGACTCAGCAGAAACTTAAAGGTCAACTCTACACCTGGACATTGAGTGTCATAATTGAATAATTGTCTAACTGATTGTCTTCAATTAAGGGTTGCAAGGAGTTGCATCATTGTACAGGTTGTTTATAAAAGTAAATGTGTTTTCATGTTCATTACTTCCATGTCCCTTACCCAACTTGATGTGAGCTATTGACTGACCGTTTGTAAGTATTTGTATCTGTACTGCCATAACTAAATTATATATTTATTTGCCAGTAAAAAGGTTTATTTTAACCTACATAAATCTCTGTCTTAATTCACGTCTTTGCTGACTTGGCTGAGAACCGCTGCAATCTCTGCTAGTCTCTGGAAGGCCCAGACAGAGACTTAACACAAAAGGTTATGTGCCAGAAACCCAGTCTGTGCCATAACTAATCAGCTTCTAAAGCCATAACTCAACAGGACGTTATTGTGCTTGAGGACTTTTCACTTTGGGATATGCACGAGCCCAGTATCCCAAGCCTCTTGTGAGGCTTTCGGATAACTCTCCTGGCTTCAGACAGCAACAGCGTGCTAAAATCCTTACCTAGACAATCAATGCTGCCGTTGGCTTCTCTGATGTTTCTTCTTGAAACAGGCGTTTGGCTAAAGGGTGGGCTGTATGGAGAGGCAGAAACACCACATTAGATCCAGGAAGACAACTCCATCTTTCAGCATTTCTTCTTCAAATACAGTCATTGCTGAGAGAACAACGATGCTTTGCATTCATATAGGACTTAAGAGATTAGCTGAAGCAATTCACGTACAACAAGCCTGCCAGGGAGGCCAATGTTATTATTCCCATGTTGCAGGTGTAGCTCATATGGTCATCTCGGCTGACCAGCCATCCCAGGGGAAGCCTGACTGCACAGCTGGCTGGGGGACCATGGGGATTGCAGTCCAACACATTTGGAGGGTACCAGGTTAGGTAAGGCTGGCCTAAAGCCACCCAATCAGTTCATGGTTGGGGTGAGATTAGAACTGGAGACCTCTCGGCTTAAATTCTGAGCCACTGATTTCTCCAACGAAATTGATGGGAGAAACCATATCGATGAGCACTTCTATCACCTTGAGGCATCCAGTGATTATACTTCAGAGGCATGCAGAAGAATGATTTTTATGCTGTTTTTACCCAATTTTTTTTTTAAAAAAATGGGTTGATACTACATCTTATTGCACTTGATGTGTTTTTCGTTGTACATAAGATGTCAGATGTCAGAAAAGTCAAAATGCAACGGAAAACTCCATGGAGCCCTCCACACAACACACAACACAATGGTTGTGCAGGAACTCTCCTCTGCACAGCATGGATATTCTGTGTGGAGTGGGGTTTTTTTTTTTAAAAAAAAAACACCTCTCCACTGTTGCTTGGAGTTTTCCCTCCAGACAACACATTTCTCAATGGTGGTGTAAAAACTCCACTGTGGAGTTCTAAAACCACCATTGACAAATGTATTGTCTGAACTGAGCCTTAGTTTGCTTTGGTGTGGTACTTTGAGAGACGTGGATCTCCCCAGGGGGTGTATTCTATAGCTAAGGCACCCTATCCAGCTGCCACCCACCGGACCTCACTCTGATGACAACCTCAGGCAATAGGCAGGTAGATATGGAGACAGGTGATCCTTCAGGTACCTGGCTTACCTGTCTATGGATCTGTCCAGGGACTGACAGCTTCCAGAGAGAGAGTCGTCTGGACTGATAAACGGCTCCAACAACTTTTAAGAGGAAAGGGAAGGGGGGAAGGGGTGGAGAGAAAACAATTAAAACCCGATTTTGGCAGCTTGAAGCTCACTGCACATCTGTGCTCAAGCTTTTGCCAAAACTCACCCAGAGTGCATTTTTGATTTCATTGCTCTAATTTTTAACATATTCTAAGAATGCAGGATCATCATGGAAATAAAGGCTCGGTCCCTCTGCTTAAACCTCTCACCTCACCAACAAGAGCAGCAGCTACACACTTTGTAAAGCAGCCTTCCCCAGCGGGCTGGGGGATTGTGGGGATTGTAATCCGACACATCTGGAGGGCACTAGGCTGAGGAAAGATGTTGTAGAGAACTGGAGCACTCTCTCAACTCTTCTCCTTGCCTCTGTCCCACCCCGTAACTCCTGGGCTGCTTGCAAAAATACTTTCTTCTACACCTATTGTCCCCTCTGCCCAAAACATACTTTTTCCTAGACAATCCCTATTCCCAGTGGGAGATGCTGTGTTTCTGACTGTTGTGAAGCTCAAACCGGCAGCCCGGCAGATCAGGAGTGGCTGTGCCAGAAGGGAACCATGGGCCATCCCAGCCAGGACTTGGCCACAGGAGCTCATGACCCTCCTGGCCTGCAAAGTCAGGTGACGCTACAGGGCCAATGGGGTGCCACTGAGGGACAGAAAGACTTGCAGTCTGGGCTGCACGTCATTGGGAGATGCTCACTCCGAAAGCTAAAGACAGACTCTGTGATGGGGCACTGAAAGCAGATCCAAACATTCAGAATTATCATGTCCTTCCTGGATCATACCACTTCAAATGCAGTACAGAAAACCAGACATTTGAATGGTCTTCACACTAAAAACAAACAAACGATAACATAAATAAACAAAACTCCCTGCATGTGGAAAACTAGCATGTGACTAAAATACACTTCCCTAGCAAGCTAGTTTTCTACATGCAGGGCTTTTTATTAAAAAAAATGGTGGGGGGAGCATTTAAAGGAGCAGCCTTTTGTCTGAATTGGTACTGTCCAGAAAGAGCTGCATTGCGTGTTTGAATCGGCTCCAAGCAGTTCCATTTACGCGTTTGCCTCGGCAGAGCAGAACGCAACCTAACTCAAGTGCATAGAGGTCAGAGGTAACAGATCCTCTTTTTATGAAGAATGCTAGGGATCAACTCAGTCAGAGGCAACATCTAATGCTTTCCTATCTTTGGGGAGGGTGTAAGCCAGCAACAGACTTACACCCTCCCCAAGCTCACACGAAAGGCAGCATGCTGGGTCCAGCTTACATTTTGGTCCATCATTTCCGGGATAAACTCCCCTTCGCTGTTGATGCTGGTGTAGGAGCCCTGCCGGGCAATTTGCTGCTGCTCTTCCGGAACGCTCCCGGGAGGTGGAGAACTCCGGCCTGTGTGCAGGGAACCTGCAAAGACAAATAGAAGTCGCTGGAGAAAAGGTCCAAGAGATGAGCACGAAGTCGCAGCAGCGGCCTGCAAAAGGGGCAGCGCCATAAAGCTCACTCCCTACAAAGCTTTGTTGACCTACAAAGCTTTTCACTGTTCTAGCTCCTTCCTATCTCTCCTCTCTCATCTCACACTATTGCCCGCTCGTGCTCTTCGCTCCTCTGATGCCATGTTTCTCGCCTGCCCAAGGGTCTCTACTTCCCTTGCTCTACTTCCCTTCCCTTGCTCGGCTTCGTCCATTTTCTTCTGCTGCCCCTTATGCCTGGAACGCTCTCCCAGAACATTTGAGAACTACAAGTTCAACCGCAGCTTTTAAAGCTCAGCTAAAAACTTTTCTTTTTCCTAAAGCTTTTAAAACTTGATTTTGTTCTGACTTTATACTGTTAGTTTTACCCTACCCAGTGCCTGTTTACCCTACCCTGTGCCTGTTTGCTGTCTCTTCCCCTCCTTATTGTTTTATCATGGTTTTATTAGAATGTAAGCCTATGCGGCAGGGTCTCGCTATTTACTGTTTTACTATGTACAGCACCATGTACATTGATGGTGCTATATAAATTATTATTATTAATAATAATAATAATAATAATAATAATAATAATAATAATAATAACAACAACAACAACAACAACAACTCCCAAATCCTTTTGTTGGTTCTACCGACAGAAAATCAGGGGCAGAGAGGTAGGAAAAGTAAAAACCCGAAGCAGGAGAACGCGACCCAAAGATGCTTGAATCAAGTGGAGGTACGAAGCGGCCTTGCACCGAATCACACCAGTGGTCCATTTAATCCAGCCTCTCACAAGCTGGTGCTTGGACTGCAACTCCCATCATGATGGGAGTTGCAGTCCAAGCCAACTGGAGGGAACCAGCTTGGAGAAATCTGACTGAGCATAGTATGATTGACTCAGGTGCCTCTCCAGCGTTTCAGACAGCAGGCTTTCTCCCCTCACTTGCTCTGTGAGATATTTTAACTGGAGATGCTCAGGACTGAACCTGAGCAACGGGCCCTCCTTGTACCGACAGAGAGGGTTCAGACAGGTGAGCGGCAATGCAAAACACAGTCCTTTGCATGGGATCCAGGAAGCCTCCACTTGCGTCAGAGAAACAACAGTGTCGTGCAGTGGTTAGACTGGCAGGCTAGGACTGCCCCAGGTTCAAATCTCCAGCTTAGCTGTAAAGCTCGCAAGTCGATCTTGGGTCAGTCACTAGCTCTCCGCTTGGCCTCCCTCACAGGGCTGTTGTGAGGATATTGGGCAGTATAAAAATGCAATAAATAAATAAATAAAGTGGGAAAAGATCAACGTATGCCACCTTGAGCTCTCTTGGAAGAAAGGTGGGATATAAAAGTACTTAATAAATGAATGTAAAATAAGATACAAAAGAATCCCTTCAAAAGGGCAAGTACCACCGTCTACAGCTGGTTGCTTGCCAATGCTGCCGCCGCCTCCTCCTCCTCCTCCTCGATCTTAGCCAAAAGGCCAAAAAGCTATGGCATCTTGTATCATTTTTTCACCAGCGTAAATCTCAGCCTTTTCTCTGAGTTTGGTTCTTTTATATGAATTCTCTCCCTCTGAGTTTGTAAGGATTTAGGTTGTCTTGTAGACACCTTTGTTTTATCGTTGTGGTTGTAACGGCCCTTGTGCCACAGACAAATAAAATGAATTCGATTACTGTTATTATTAGCAGCAATAGTACCAATTAATGCAAAAGTAAACCTGTAGGAAGCTAATCCTTCTTAGAAAAAAAAATGCTGCCATGCTTTTATTTTATTTTAAATAGAGGGTGAACGGAGGAGGGTAGGAGACAGGGCACAGGAACAAGTTGCGACCTCCCAGGGTTCCGGTTTATATTAAAAGTACAGCATGTCCCATCAAGAGTCTGCCATTCCCTGCTGGCATAGCCTGGGACCCATTCATGTTCCTTTCCACTATGTTATTTTAAAGGAATTCTCATATGCAGCGTGTGCAGAGAGCGTGACACGTACAGCCAGACCTAGGGTGACCTCGCTTGGCTTGGCTTTTCCTCCCAAAAAGAGCAGTTTTGGCTGGGATTCACCCTTCCCTGCTTCCTCCAGCACTTCGCCGCATCCAAAAGCTGCTCACTGGGGGTGGTGGAAAGCCACACTTTTGGCGTTCTTCCTCAGAGATCCAGCAATGTGGGGAGAGAGGGGAGGCTCTTGCTGCCACTGAAATCACAGTTGCCACAACGGCCACTGGCTGGCAGGACTTACTGCAGCCTCCGTAGCTTTGGATGCCAACGACTGCGCTGCAGACCCAACCAAGCAGCTGATCCAGCCCCATCCTACGCTCCGTGGGGAAATCGGGGTCTCGAACCTGCGACTCAGTGGGGCCATCTATACGACGTCACTTGGCCTACTCCTTCCGCCCAAAGCCCACAGCAACACTGCTGCAAAACGGCAGCAGTAGGGGAGGTGTGCATGTGGGCTACCCAGGCAGGAAAATTCGCAGTGTTGTTGTCAGGCTGCGCTAATGGGCATCAAATATTGGGGGACCGAAAACCGCAATAGCGTGGGATTTTTTGCTTCGTTTTCTGCCAACCCTGCGCAACTTTGAAAGCCTGTAGCAGCACAGATGCACTGCTACAGTTTGTTGAATTTATGTGATATTCGCTGTAACTGTCTTTACTTTTGTTTCCCGGACTTTAATATTGCCGTAGGGTCATTACTAGGCTTGTCGAGCCTCCCATCCCAACCCCTGCATTCCCGTGCCTACCCTGCGCAGGGATCTGCCCCTAACTCCGCCCACTCTCTTAATCCAAATTGAAACGAGCACTGACAGACAACAAACAACCGTGGTGACATCAGAGCAGTGTAAAAAGTCACGGGGAAACGGCGCGTCAAAAAAGCGCAGTTTCCCAGGGGGGAAACACAATGTGGCTGTGAGGTGGCAGCTGCATCATATAAACAACAGGGCGCAACTGCGCAGCCACAATGGGGTACATAGAGCATATGGACAAGCCCAGTGACTAAACTCCCTGCACCACCACAGGCATTTGCCACAAGGGGGAGCTGATGATACCTTACAGGAATTATCCTTTGCTTTCTTGGGCAGCCTTTGCCAACTTCTTGTCCCCTTCCAGATGTGCTGGACTATAACTCCCATAATGGGAGCTGTGGTCCAGCACATCTGGAGGGCACCAGGTTGGCGAAGGCTATTTCCCAGTGTCCTCAATGTAACTGGCTGGAAGGAAGGATTACTCCAGAGGAAGAAAAAGCTGGGTGGCATGACTTCCAAGTGACTCATTGGCTCAATTCAGACAATACATTAGTCAACGCAGTGTGAAAACTCCACGCAATGGATGAGTTTCTTGGGGGTACTCCCCACACAACGGGTACTAACTCCACCGTTGTGTGACTGTGGGCTCCCGTGGAGTTGAGTAAAACCCATCACAATGTTTGATTGGCAGTTCCTCCGCCCTCTCTCCTCCCCCAGTCCTCCCAGTGGTATCCCATCTGCCACTGTGGTAAAAAGCAATCCTGGCGGCTCTCCTAGAGCGGCATTCGCGCCTTTCGCCGCTCTTGCCAGGGAACTCTGTAGCCAGTGGGAAAAGTCAACTCAACCCAATGGAAACCTCCACGGAGCCCGCCACACAACACGCAAGACAACGGTTGTGCAGAAGCTCTCCTCTGCACAGCGTGGTTATTCAGTGTGGAGTGTTTTCCCAAAAGAAACCTCCACCGTTGCGTGGAATTTTCCCGCCAGAAAACACACTTCTCAACGGTGGTGTCGAAACTCCACCGTGGGGTTCTAAAACCACCATTGAGAAACGTGTTGTCTGAACTGAGCCTTTAACTGTCAACTACACAGAAGCGGATGTATCATGCTGAGTTTATTAAAAACAAACAAAGACAAATAGTGCAATACCATAACGCAGGGGTGCAGAAGTTCAGGCCTGTGGGGTCAAATCCAACCCCCTGAGGATTCCCAGAAGGCCAAGCTCTCTTCCCCTGACCCCGCCGTCTTTTCCCTAATCACCAATCATTGGGTGGTTTCCTGTCTCTGGAACACTCTTTTCACCCACTGTAAAAGGCTGAAACGCCTTAGTTACTTGCAGTCAGAGCTTTAGGCTAAACTATGCTCATATTTGGGGTGGGTTTTGGCCCTGCCCACACCTGGAATGCAGCTGCCAGGAGCATCTCCAAAATGGAATTTGGTACCCAAGCTAGAAGCGGTTCTGCACCCGTCATGACAGTTACACTTGCCATAAGCATCATTTATTCTCACCGTTCCCAGGATCGTATTTTTCTTTTTAAAGGCTTATTGTGTTTCAGCAGTGAAATCAGCGAAGCACCACAAATTCTGCATTAAAACAATGAAATCCTACAATTCCGTCTCCAGTTTTCAAGATTCCCACCCGCTTTTCCAAGGCACCGCTAACCATACTTGGGGTGTGTGTTGCTTTCTGCTTTACTTTAGCATTTTCTTCCTCTCGTAATCAGGAGGAGGACTAGCCAGTTATTTTGTTTAACGAAAATGAAGTTTGATTTTCTGTATTCTGCAGGAGCTTCAAAAGCTGTGCTGGAAGTTACAACCCACAGTTATGGAAGTTTCCAAATCCGTTATGCATGCCCGTATAAATCTTGCTCTTAACGTTACCCTTTAATTTTGCCTATTCGGTACATTCCATGCTCCAATCGCCATAATAAACTTGAGCAATCCCATGAACTCTGTGCTGAGCATTTTTCCCCCACCACCACCATTACAGAAGGATAGGAGGCTCATGGATCCTGCCAACAACAAGTTCACATTCACTCCAAATTCCATTGACCTATTGGCACAACAGGAAAAAAAATGGGTTGGCAGCTCAAAGAAAAACAGCAAAAAAAAGTTAACTTTGTTTGAGTACAAGAAGCATCTGCAGAGGGACTTGATGTAACAGTGGACCAGCACATTTTGTTTCGGAAACAAGCATCCCAGAATTCTGGGCAAAGGCTCAACACCATAAGGGAGAAAAGCCTTGACAAACTTATAAAAAAAAAACCCAGAGTCCAATGTTTTTTGTCAGGAGCTGGGTGAACATGGGACAACCTCCCCGCTCTTCAGCAAAGGACCAGGGGAAGAGAGCTGTATGGATGAGAAAGATCCGTCACCAAACATGTGTCTTATAACAGCGGTGTTGAACGTCAGGCTATGAGACCAAAACCATCTAGGGTCCCAATCCATCAGGTCCCCCTTTTTCCCAATCATTTGGTGGTTTCTTGGCCTTTTCCCATTCTAAAAGGCTTCATTCATTCATTTGTTTAATTTCCTTTAACGTCATGGAGCTCAAGACAGAGGAGGAGCAGGAACAGGGGGTCTCAAGGGCAGGAACTCTCACATCCAGGCATTGACCTGCTTCGTTGCAAAACAGTCTTTGCAGCATCTGCCTTCAAGCCATAACCCAGAGGAAAAGCCAAGGACCGGGCTCAGATGGTGCGCTGCAATGCGTCGTGAGTTATTTAACCCATGATGGGTTGTGGTTCCCATGGACGCCATTTTGCGTATGCTGTCCCCACTTAGGGATTGTCCTGCCGGTGAGCGTGGGTTATGAAAGGTTGTTTAACCTTGCAGTGCGCTCTATGTGGGGCTGCCCTTGAAGCTGGAGCTCGGCTGTTGTCTGGAGCTGCCCCTTTCCAGCATGTAACTCCTCTGCTGAGGGAGCTGCACTGGCTGCCTATTCGCTACCAGGCCAGGTTGAAGGTTCTTGTACTTGTGTACAAAGCCCTAAACAACTTGGGACCAGGATACCTGAGAGAGCGCCTTCTCCCTTACCAACCTGCCTGGTCACTGAGGGCATCCGAGGGCATGGTCCTGGTGGGTCCATATAGACCCATCCTCCGATTGGAGTCCACCAGGGGAAGAGCCTTCTGCGTGGTGGCCCCACTCCTATGGAATTCTGTGCCTCTAGAGGTCAGGCAGGCACCAACTTTACATTCCTTTCAGTGCCTCCTGAAAATGTCATTATTCCAGGAAGCCTTCCTTTAATGACCAGCCACGGTTCACTGTACATTTTGCTCCTTTTAAAATCTATTTTAAAGTGTTTATTCTGTTTTTATTTTATCTTGTACACCGCTCTGAAATTTTGAATGGGGAGCGGTATATAAATATTGTAAATAAATAAATAAAACCCTCGCATAACCTTTGCTCACAGGGTTCACAAGGCATGATAACCCAGAGCAGGGGTTGCACGTTCAAAACAACGGCCGCATGCGCCCTGCATTCGCCACAGTCTCACTGTGGGTTAAATAACTCACTTCACACGAACGGCCTCTATATCTATTTTCACGTGGGTGGGGGCAACTGACACTATGCTGATGGGGCTTTTGGGGAGAAGGAAAACCACCTCACTGCTGCGTTCCACTGACCTGTCGAATGCTTCCGTGTCCGCTCTGCGTCTTTGTAGAGGGACCCCATGATATCTCCCATGGACTTGGATATTCTCATCTCGTGTTGCTTGCTGTTGTTGGGTTGCAGAGTCTAGAAACGGTACAAAAGGAGTTGGTAGGCCCCACTCTCTTCCACAGAGAAGGACCGTCCCAGGCAGTCCAAGGTATCTACCCGCTGCCTGCCAGGAGACCTTAGCATTGAACTGTGGGTCAACCCTGTTCAAGAAGACACCACTGGGCCATAAGGCTGGGTAACCCAAGTCACTCTGGTCCTTTTTGACCCTTAAGATTAGGAAAACACACGAGGAGGCTTTGTCCTCTTGCTAGAGAGAGCATCTCCCAGCTGGCCGGGTCCTTAGAAGTAATGGAATTACTTAGAAGTAATTTTTGTGAACCGCCCAGAGAGCTTCGGCTATTGGGTGGTATAAAAATGTAATAAATAAATAAATAAATAAATAAAAGGTAAGGAAGGTGAGAGGGAGACAGAAAGGAGGCCTTCTAGCGGCTGGCAAGTAAGGGCCCAAGGGCTGTGTTGGTATGCAGATTTGAGGGTCTGTGTTGGGTGCTCTCCCAAAATGGCTGCCGTGGCTTGCCCATTCCCAAAATGGTTGCCGTGGCTTGCCCATTCCCAAAATGGCTGCCGTGGCTTGCCCATTCCCAAAATGGTTGCCGTGGCTTGCCCATTCCCAAAATGGCTGCCGTGGCTTGCCCATTCCCAAAATGGCTGCCGTGGCTTGCCCATTCCCAAAATGGCTGCCGTGGCTTGCCCATTCCCAAAATGGCTGCCAAGGGGGCGTGGCCAGTAAACAGCCATTTCCCAAAAGGCAAACTGGTGGGATTAAAAGAAAAGTATCTTGCTCATGATACAAGGCAGAGGTGGGGTCCAAGCTCCAGAACACAAAACCAGACACTCCTGTGAACCCAAAATGACAGCCTCCCAGATATAAAGAATTGTGCAGTTTAGGCAATGGGGGAAATGTGCAATTTTGGCCATTTTCTTTATTTTTACTTATTTTCCAAAGGTTTATTTGCGCCACCACCCAATTTGGTGCACCCGGGATTTCCCCTTCCCTGCTGCAGTTGCGCAGGATTCTGAAGGTGGATCGGGTGCTTCCCGATTAGGGCAGACTGCCTGTGAAGTGTGGTCCCAATCCTGCAAACCTTCAAGGGTTTATAGAGCAGTGGCAGTGATGCGATCCCGTCTTGCCACGTGACTATAAGCAAGCAAATTAACCCACGGTGCCCGGCAGATGACACGACAGCCCAGGGAGGGTTAAATAACCCCTACTTCAGCCCCCAAAGAGCTTCTCCAAGATTGAATTCATCCCTTGGACTGAAAGAGAACCACAGAATCATAGAATAGTTGAGCTGGAAGGGGCCAATAAGGCCATTGAGTCCAACCCCCTGCTCAATGCAGGAATCGTGCTGTGAGAGCCAGTGTGGTGGACTGGGAATTGGGAGATCCAGGTTCTATTCCTCACTCAGCTATGGAACCCTACTGGGTGGCTTTGGGCCAGTCACAGGCTCTCAGCCCAGCCTACCTCACAGGGTTGTTGTTGTTGTGAGGATAAAATGGCGAGGAGGAGGTTTATGTACGCCGCCTTGGGTTCCTTAAAGGAAAAAAAGGCGGGATATAAATGCAATAATAAATAAATAAATAAATAAATTCTCAAGTCTTTATAATAAATTCCCCTGTAGACCAGATTTTGCCTGAAGGCTGCCAATTGCTAACTATACATTAATAGGATGCAAAGATTCAAGCCGCACCATGCAATGGCTGCTCAAAACAGCAACATGGAAGGTAAAAAGATTTCAAAGTAGAGGTTAGGGTACAAAAAATAAGAAAAGAAAAAAGGCCCAGATGCCAATTCTTAGACAGCAGTGCTATGACAAACTTGCCATCTGATACATAATTAAAACATACAAGTGTTTCCACTCCTTGAGACAATAACATCGCATTTTGCTTTGTACACAAACGAATAACCAAAAAAAAAAGGAGGCGTCGGAGAGCTCACGTTTGTTTTCTTTGGAGTTTTCACAAACACTCTCAGGCTCTTGAGAGAAGGGCTAAGATCCAAGTGTTCCACCGCTCGGTCCAGGTCTTCCTGTGATTTCAGGGGAATCAGGAGCTGGAAAAAGATTGAACAAACACCGTTGGTGAAGCTGAGTTGCAAACAAGAGCAAACAGAGGAAGCCGTGGAGCACTCGGGGGCTTGGGAACGGTGGGGATTTGGATGGTTGAACCCAGGACAGAAAAAAGCTCTCGGAAAACAGAAACACACATCTGGTTTTTTTAACCTTTTCTTCCAAGATAGCATCCCCCTCCCCTGAGGAATTGAATAAAAGTTATCAAAACAGTGGCCTACAAAAGCAGAGGTGCAAAGCGGTCACTGACTCAGCTGGAGGGAAGACCTGCATACCAAAGGAAATAAAATGTTTGTGAACAGGATCTGAACGGTGGGTGCAGCCCACCAATACAGGGATCTGTGCCCATGGTGCAGGATTTCAAATGTAACATCCAACCGATCTTGAGGGGTGCTTGCTTGGCTTATTTCTTGTTTAAAAGCAGACGTGCATCTCTAGGGGGTCACTTCCAAAGGTTGTGCAAGGAAGCACAGAAGCGTGCTGGAAGATAACTTATGTTCTCCCTCTGTTGTAATACTAGAACCCAAGGAGGTCATCTCATGGAGCTCATTGGTGGGAGATTCAGGACACATAAAAGGAAGGGCTTCCTCACACAGAATGTGCAAGAGTAGTGATGGCCACCAACTTGGAGGGCTTTAAAAGGAATAATTATTATAATCTAATGGCTGCGAGAGCTGGACCATAAGGAAAGCTGAGCGAAGGAAGATAGATGCTTTTGAACTGTGGTGTTGGAGGAAAATTCTGAGAGTGCCTTGGACTGCAAGAAGATCAAACCAGTCCATACTCCAGGAAATAAAGCCAGACTGCTCACCTGAGAGAATGGTATTAAAGGCAAAACTGAAGTACTTTGGCCACATAATGAGAAGACAGGATACCCTGGAGAAGAGGCTGATGCTAGGAAAAGTGGAAGGCAAAAGGAAGAGGGGCTGACCAAGGGCAAGATGGAGGGATGATATTCTGGAGGTGACAGACTTGACCTTGGGGGAGCTAGGGGTGGCGACGGCCGACAGAAAGCTCTGGCGTGGGCTGGTCCATGAAGTCACGAAGAGTCGGAAACGACTGAACGAATAAACAACAACAAAATAGAAATGCAGTCTGTCTCACCCTAGTGTGGAAGACTGTGACCATGCCTGATTATTATTATTATTATTATTTATTTATATAGCACCATCAATGTACATGGTGCTGTACAGATTATACAGTAAATAGCAAGACCCTGCCGCACAGGCTTACAATCTAATAAAGGTGTAGTCAACAGTAAGGAGGGAAAGAAAATGCAAACAGGCACAGGGAAGTGTAAACAGGCACTGGGTAGGGTTAACCGTGGGTGGGCAACTGTTCTTACGGGTTTTTTTATCTTTAAACTGGATTTGGACAGGACAGGACAGACGGCCACCGTAATCGTACAACGGCTGTACTTGCTGCCAACGTTTTCCAGCCATAATTAAAAGTGTTGATAACCACCTTTAAAGGTGCAATCCTATGCCTATTTAGACAGAGAAAAGGTCTAGAACTTCTAGCATGCCCCAGAGAGACCAGAACACTGGCACCTATGTGTGGATGGACCAGGCAGGGGGAGTGGGTGGATAATGAAATTGACCTGCCTTCCAGGATTGTTGTAAGGATTATTGAGATAATGTAATCAAAGTGCTTTGGACACCCTAAAAGCACTATATAAATCCAGAGCATTATTATGATTATACCACAACACTTTCTTAGGCCTTAGCTAGACCTAAGGTTTATCCCGGGATTGTCCCGAGGTCGTCCCTGCCTGCTCCCGGGATATCCTGTGTGTCGTTTACATGAACAGGGATGACCCCGGGACGATCCCAGGATAAACTTTAGGTCTAGCTAAGGCCTAAATCTCTGAAGCCTGGTACAAATCCCCTCCCTTCGCGCTTCAAATGGGTTAACATTCCTTGAGTGTTTGTTTTTACATCTTCCATGCAACGTGGCTCAGTTATGCGGGCCATCTAGAACTCCTTGCTTTGGGCACTCCGTTGAGCTAGACTAGGCAGTGAATCTTGATCAATGGGAGGCTACTTTACGTAGGAAGGTTGCCTTGTGGTGAAGGCTTAAGCCAAATGTTCTTTCTGTCCCTGGATGTAGGATTCTGTGATTCTAATCTGTATTGCTGAGTCCTCTGTTCACCTTCTCAAACGCCACACAATTTCTCTTCCCCAAACCAACAATAATACAGCACTACACTCTGTCCTCGGATGATTTCCCCCCCCCCCCCCATCAGCTTTGCTCTATCCTGGAATCTGGATCTGAAACGCTGGGGCAAATCCCTGGCTGCCTCTTTCGCCACCCCCACCCCCTTACCCACCCCAATCTGCAGAAGCCTTCCAAACTCTGCCTCGGCTTGGAATAAAATGTCCTGCAACTTTCTGAGCCTCTCCTCCAGTCTCACAATGTTCCATGCGCTCCCGTGCCGGGCGCTTGAGATGCCAAAAAAACATCAGGTCGAACATCGTCCTCTACGCGCTGTTGAAATTGGTCCCTCGCCTATTGCTTGAATCTGGCGAGAAGGTTTAACCTGCCAACAGGGCTGCTGTGTACATGGATGTTCTCTACCAGACACTCAACCTAAATATAGACACACGCAAATCAGAGAGCTAGTTGGCAGGCTGCAAGCTCAGGAAACAGAGCAAAGTTTTCCTGCAGCCGGTAAACTAAAGAACTACGTTAATGAGCCAGGGCAACTGCGGTGGTGGGGAGGAGAAATCGCTGAGTGCTGATTCATCGGTTTGCTGGTCTCTGTGCTCAGCCAGAGCTTGAGAGTTTGCTTGAGAATAAAACTGCCAGTATCCTACTGCCTTTATACAAATCTATGGTGCGACCACAGTTAGAATACTGTGTACAGTTCTGGTCACCACACCTTAAAAAAAAGATATTGTATTGTAGGAAAAAGTGCAGAAAAGGGCAACTAAAATGATCATAAGAACATAAAGAGAGCCATGCTGGATCAGACCAAGGGTCCATCTAGTCCAGCACTCTGTTCACACAGTGGTCAACCAGCCATCGGCCAGGGATGAACAAGCAGGACATGGTGCAACAGCACCCTCCTGCCCATGTTCCCCAATAACCAGTGCACACAGACTTCTGCCTTGAATACTGGAGACAGCACATAACCATCAGGGCTCGTAGCCATTGATAGCCTTCAATAGCTGGAGCATCTCCCTTTTGAGGGAAGGTTACAACAGCTGGGATGGTTCAGCTTGGAAAAAAGGAGAGACAGTTTTAACAGTTCCTCCACCTTCTCTCCTCTCTTGGTCCTCCCGATGGTATCCCATCAGCCATTACAGCAAAAAAAAACAATCCCAGCGGCAATCCTAGAAGGGCACTCGCTTCATTCGCCGCTCTTGCCAGGGAACTCTATAGCCAGTGCGGAAACTCAACTCAACGCAACAGAAAACTCCAAGGAGCCCTCCACACAACACTCAACGCAACAGTTGTGCAGGAACTCTCCTCTGCACAGTGTGGATATTCTGAATTGAATGTTTTCCCCCCAAAAAATCCACCGTTGCATGGAGGTTTCCCACCAGACAACACATTTCTCAATGGTGGTGTGAAAACTTCACCATGGAGTTCTAAAACCACAGTTGAGAAACGTGT
The DNA here is from genome assembly GCF_023053635.1 of Elgaria multicarinata webbii. Classification (NCBI taxonomy): domain Eukaryota; kingdom Metazoa; phylum Chordata; class Lepidosauria; order Squamata; family Anguidae; genus Elgaria; species Elgaria multicarinata. The sequence continues at coordinate 40,744,703 of NC_086171.1, read as the reverse complement.
TGACTGAACTGAGCCTTAGTTGAGGATTTATGTAGCATGGAAGAGTGGCGCTCTCTGGACTAGACACCACTGAATCCAATGTGTGTGTTTTTTCGTTTCACTTTGCATACGTTTTAGGAAATCTTGTTAGCACGTTGCTGTAAACTGTCTTTCGGAGAGGAGGAGTTTTGAGCACAGACACAGGCAAGCGGCCAGAGAAGATACCTCATTGTTGGCATAGTGCAAGTCCATCATCTGTCCGAAAGCATCCATGACTTTCTGTAGAACTTCTTTGAATTTAACTGGCCTCTGGAACTGGATAATCCTGCGGGGACAATATATGTATGTTGTTATTTACAACACCACTCTGCTGATATTGTACATGTTTGCTAAGGACAACAACTTACACAGAGAGAAGAATAGAACAGAACAGAATAGGACTATTGAGACCTACCTACCAAACCTGTAGTACCCCTCCCCCAAAGCCAACACACCACCTGTGTTATTGAGGTTTGCCAGGCAGATGGTCCCACCATCACCCCATCAAGATAACAAAACCAGGAGTCTCTGGTGGGTTGTATTTGACTTCATGGGAAATGAGTTGTGTAGCCCTGATTCAGGGCTACATCGAAGGAGAATATAGCTCCTGCTAGAAGAGTGAATTAAGTGGTTATTTAAGAATCAGACACAAGAGCAGCTTTGTTGGGTGTTTCCAGTCTTGCAGAGGGGAGAAAAGCCATGCCTGGGTCCAATCCTTAATTCACCAATTCATTTCAGTGCATTCACACGTTACCAAAACGTCAAAATAGGACGACTTTTTAAGGATGCAGGCCAGTTTCTCATAAAAGCAAAACAACCAACAATTGAATGAAGTGAAGAAAGATGTTGGGTGTTTTTTTAAAAAAGATTTAACAAAGCACAACGGGACCCTCCATCTCCACACATGAAGGGACGTACCTTTTCTCTCCATCGTGTTCAAATTTGATCCTGGCATTCCGCAACTGAGGGAGAAAAAGAGAGAGAAAGAGGAAGAAAAGGCCATTAACTACAGAGCTGATGGTGCATAGTGGCTAAGAGACTGAGCTACGAATTTGGAAGCCCCTGGTTCAACTATCCCCCTGTGCTGTGAACGTGCTGCATTGGACTTCAACTCCCATAATTCCCAGCCAGCTGGGCCATTAGCTTGATGTCTACTCAAAGTGTTGAGGATTCTAGCAGAAGCAGTAGCTACAGTAACCAGGCCACAACGGCAGCAAGTTGGCATAGATCAGCCTGGTACCCTCCAGACATGCTGGACTGCAATTCCCATAATTCCTAGCCAGTGTGGCCAACAACTAGGGAATTATGGGAGTTCCACTCCAACACATCAGTAGGGCAGAGGGTTGGAGACAGCTCTTACAGATCCACCAGCAATCTGGAAGGTTCACTCATGACGTTTTCCAGATGCAAGAATGCTTTCACACGTGATTTCTAAGCCTTAATACCAGTGAAAAAATACACCACCACCATCATCCTCATCATTTACATTTGTATACTGCTCCGTAGCCAAGGCTCTGTGGGCAGTTTACATAGGATAAAAACACTTAAAAACAATACACAAAAATTTAAAATCACAAAAACATACAATTTTAAACCACAAAAACATACAAAAACAAACCCAGGCTAATTACATATTGCTAAATGCCTGGGAGAAGAGAAACGTCTTGAACTGGCGCCCAAAAGATAACAATGTTGGCACCAGGCGGAGTTTGTTCCACAATTGGGGGGCCACCACAGAAAAGGCCCTCTCTCTTGCTGCCATTCTCCGAGCTTCCCTCGGAGTAGGCACCCAGAGGAGGAGCTTGGATGTTGAGCGCAGCGTAAGGGTAGGTTCATATCGGGAGAGGCGTTCCATCAGGTATTGTGGTCCCAAGCTGTGTATTGATCCCTGACCAAAAAGCTGCTCCTGACAAATCCTAGAACTGCAGTTCTGCAACCCACCAGCACAGGCGCAATGCTGAGATCACCCATCCCACACCTGCACTCCACAGGGAGAGGCTATTGGTAAACGTAAACATTTTGTGTAACCAGGAGTATGAATCTGTGCAGCAAAATCCATGGGTTGGAGCGCTCCACTATTAATAGATTGAAACAAAGAAAACATGCAAAGAATAAATTACAGCCTCATCTTTCCTTCTCCCTCCGTTTCTTTTTCAGGATGGAAACAACGCATCCCTTACCCTGGAGGGAGCATAGTTTGGAAAGATCACCCACATACACACCGCTTGTATCTTAAAAGGAGAATTCCTAGATGGGCGAGTGTGTGACGTCTTTTCCTGAAAACACTCGTTATCTCTCACTCAAGCGCTACCCAGCGCATGATCGGCAGTTTCCATGCTGCCATCCTACACTACTGAAAAGATGTTGTTTTAATGAGAGAATCCGAGTTAAAATTATCATTAGAGTTGAGCGGGTGGAGGGCGTTCTGTGCGTGTGTTTAAAGGACAATTTCCTGAAATTTCCTGAGACGTTTTTCTCCCTCTCTCAAAATACTAGAACCCAGTGGGGTCATCCCATGAAGATGATTGGTGGGAGATTCACGACAGATAAAAGGAAGGACTTTTCCCACACAGCGCAGAGTTAAATTATGGAACTCACTACCACAAGATGTGGTGATGGCCACCAATTGGGATGGCTTTAAAAGGGGGTTGGATAAATTCCTGGAGGAGAAGGCTATCCATGGCTACTAGCCCTGATGGCTATGTGCTTCATCCAGTATCCAAGGCAGTAAGCCTGTGTGCACCAGTTGCTGGGGAACATGGGAGGGAGGGTGCTGATGCACCATGTCCTGCTTGTGGATTCTTGGTTCACAGTTGTTTGGCCACTGTGTGAACGGAGTGCTGGACTAGATGGACCCTTGGTCTGATTCAGCAGGGCTCTTCTGATGTTCTTATGTAGTTTATTACCTCTCCCTTCCTTTCACCGTTTGGACTGTGCATCTTCAGTTAAGTGGCTTAATTGAAAACAGGCAAAAAGTCTCTTATTTATGGATTTAATTTGATAACTCCTGTACCACTCTTATCAAGAGTCCATTGAAGCACTAAAGAACCAAACAAACGTGGAATTGCCTTTCCTGGTCTATTTCACTTAAAACTGCAGTTGGAGACTGAATAGTCAACACATGTAAAGAAACCCCTATGAAAGGAAAGGAAACACGAAGGGATTTCGCCTAGAGTAGCCTTCCTCAACCTGGGGCGCTCCAGATGTGTTGGACTACAACTCCCAGAATGCCCCAGCCAGCTGGCTGGGGCATTCTGGGAGATGCAGTCCAACACATCTGGAGCGCCCCAGGTTGAGGAAGACTGGCCTAGAGAATTAGCTTTCCATAGAATAGCAGAGTTGGAAGGGGCCTACAAGGCCATCAACAGGCAGTGCATCCATGGGAGAAGAGAGCATTCAAATACCGGAAGATAGGAAGTTCCCTTATGCCAAGCTAGACCTTTGTTCAGCACCATCCGATGGACGAGAAGCTCTCCAGAGTTTTAGACGGGGGACATTCCAGGCCTTAGCTGGAGATGCTGGAACCTGAAACCTTCTGTGTACAAAGCACATGCTCTGTCACTGAGCTATGGCCTTTCCTTTGGAGGTGGCACCCCGAATCCGAGAGCCTTTGTGATCCCAGCTGCAAAATGTGACGGGTGCAAATGGAACAGGCGTGCATAACGAATTCCAAAGGTGTAATATAGAGCTGCCAGCTGCAGAAACGTGAGGTTTATATACGGCAAGCGTCATTTGCTTTGCCGAGCAGAACAGCACAGCTCCTGAGACCCGGTGCGGTTTTTTGCTGAGCAGCAACTCTGTTTAGGAACAACTTGTTGCTGGAAGTGGACAAAACACTTGTCTAAAACAGCCCCAGAAGAGGGGGGCGGAATAATGACTGCATCCTTTTTCTAAAGAACTGAAACAATAACAACAACAGTGACCTCCTCTGGACGGGGGCCAAAAGAAACAGACCCGCCGCCTCACATAGCAGCACTTGGCTGGTGAGGAGAGAAATACGAGCGAGCCCAGATGCTCCAGAAAAACCTCGCTGGGCTCAAACTTCCCCCGCACTCAAGTATTACTTGCTAGAAAAACAACCCTTTGAAAAAGAGGCCCAAAGAAAGAGCAGATTCGGGAAGGGCAAAACAAAACGCCAAAAACACAAACGACCAGGCCGTGCGAGGTTTCCATCGCTGGTCTTTTCTTTTGACTGGAAACGAATGGATTCTGGTCCGTCGGCGTAGTAAAAGCTAGCTCTGAAGGTTCTGTGACCGAGAGAAAGAAGCCAGGATGGACTATGCCAACCTTTCCCAGCCTGGTTGCCTTCAGATGTGCTGGACTACAATTCCCAACGTCCCCCAGCCAGCATGGAGGAGGAGGAGGAGGAGGAGGAGGAGGCTTGATTCTCAAGGGGCATTTTATGGGAATGAGGCTGCAATCCTGTACGAGCTATCCCATGAGTAATACCCACTGAACTCAATGGGGCTGACTTCTAAGCAGACATGGCTAGAATTGCACTGTAAGGACTGGAAGCAGCCATTTGGTACCCAGTTGAGAGACAGCTTTACTCACACCTGGGATCATCAGGAGAAGAAACCAGGTTTAGGCCCTCCATCAGTGGGGTCTCCAAGTGCACCTGTTTACTCTGGCTGCTCACAATCAAACAGGGGGAAAGTAATTTTCACACTTGGGGTCAAGGTTGCAGGGATGCAAAAGTTGCCCTGCACAACTAACCACGATTGCCCTGGACTCCAAATTCTCCTTCCATGGAAACATCAGTGGGGATTTGAACCCAGATCTTCCTGCCCTTGTCCAGCGCTCTAACCCAGATGTGGACAACATGTGGCTTGCATGCACCCCACTTCCCCCACAAGCCTCTTTGTGAAACCCACCACTGCCAAATTTGCTGCTGAAAATTGCCGGCACGGAAGCAAAAAGGGGGCGATTTTTCCTTCTTTGGGAAAAAAAGTAAGCAGTGATCGGCTATTGAAATACGGAGGAGTGGGGTAGGGGTGCAGCTCCCCTCGGTAAGTTGTAGGGCAGGGAAATTGCCCCCTGGGCCCCCAGACGTGGTCCACCCCTGTTCTAACCACTAGGACTGCCACCCAATTAAATGATAATCAATTACCACAAAACTGCATACGAATAACAAAACCCTAGTTGTGAAGAATAACAGAGTGCGTCTGTTGTTTTTATGATGTTGCACATATCCGTTGCACCAGGCGCCCATCTTGATTGACCTAAGGATTATCCCAGGCAAATGGAGGGGTCGTTCCAGCCTGCTCCTGGTATCCCCTGTGTGTCACTTGTTTGTACAGGGATGATCCCAGGACAATCCTGGGATATAGGCCTGGTCTAGCCATAGCCTAAGATGCAACCCACCAGCTGCAGTTCTCATAAATGCTTCCAATATGTCAAACTAAGTCTCAATTAATCCCAGATTATGCTGGCCTGTCTTCCCTAACCTGGTGCTCTCCAGATACGGTTGAGAGATTCTGGGAGCTGTAGTGGCTAAAGTGTTGGACTGGGAGGCGGGAAATCCAGGTTCTAGTCCCCACATGGCCATGGAAACCCACTGGGTGACTTTGGGCCAGTCACAGACTCTCAGCCCAACCTCCCTCACAGGGTGGTTGTTGTGAGGATAAAGTGGAGAGGAGAAGGATTATGGACACCGCCTTGGGTTCCTTGGAGGAAAAAAGGTGGGATATAAATGCTATAATAAATAAATAAATAAATAAATAAATAAATAAATAAATAAATAAATAAATAAATCTGGAGGGCACCAGGTTGGGGAAGGCTGATACACAACCTGTCCTTTTTTAAAAAAATAAAGACTAGGAAGAAAAACAAGGTATTCTCCATACTCCTATCCCTATATGGTTAAGAAGAAAAGTGGATGCAAATAGACTATGCTAAACACATGATGGATGGATGATGCAAAAGTCAACGTAACTACTCCAAGAGTAGGAAAAGCTGTCTTATTCCAGGACAAACCATGAGTTCATCAAGTCCATTTAATTTGACTTGATGGGGTTATCCAGAATCTCAGACAGAGATCTGAGGTCATCTGTTCTTGGAATGTTTGAACTCTGGGACTTCCTGCATGCAAAACAGGTCTTCTTCCTCTGAGTTTTTATGAAACGGCCACTGCCCTATGGCGAAGGAACAAGCACAACAAACATTCTCCTGAGTCTGACTGCACACAGGCGGGCTTCCTCAGCCAACACTGCTCTTGGCCAATGTTCTCCTTCCTAAGAGTGGCATCATGGAGCTTGGTTTGTAGGAAGTTTTTCTGGAGGCCTGGCCAAAGAACGGCTTTAGGTGGGCGTGCGGCAAGCTGGTACACAGGGCAATTAGAAATGTACCCAGACATGCCGTCCAGGCCAGAATATCTTGTTAAAATGTGATGAAATTCCATCATTGGGCAAGGACGGCCACTTCTTGGAGAAAACTCTGGAAGACTTGGGCGTCGGTCTGGACTTCTCAGAAAAGTGCCGTGGTGGAGCCGACATCTGCGTTGATCAGTGGAAGCTAGTTTTTTATGCGACTCATATATGTGAGGGGAAAGACCATGGTCTCAGGACAGGAAGGACAGTGTGATAAAAGCTACGCTGGCCTTCGACTAGCTTCTATAGGATTGGGGGAAGGGGCGCAGATAGGTGCCCAATAAACAAAGCAAACAGATAGAAAAGAAGATAGAAGCTCTCATAGTTGGAGAAATTCAGAACGTACCATTTTTGGTTGTACAGTCCTGTACACATTGCAATGGGAGAAAGTCCCATTGAGTTGAGTGGGCCTTACTTCTGTAGACACACACAAAATTGCACTGTTAGTTTCACTTGCCCCAAGTCCAAACTTTTACCTAAGGCCACAACACTTAAGAAATAAATTGCTTAGAAACTGATTCTTAATCTATTTAAAGCTTAACAGACTTTTTTTTAAAAAAAGAAATGCCCCCACTGTTCGGTCAGCAGTTTACTTTGGGGTGGGGATAATGTATATGTAGCAAAACTGCTTTTATTAAACTGCTTAAAAGAAGAATCTTCCCATTTCCTCTACAGAAATTCTGAGGGCTCTTTTTTTAACCTGTATGCAAATTTAACTGATAAAACAATTTAAAAAAATAAGATTAACTCACTAAGATTGCTTGCTATGATCATGTCACAGCCATACTTATTAAAGGTTTTGGTCCCTGACCTACTTTTCACCTGGTTACCTGAAAAGTCTCAGGGGAAAAGAAGATGCATGCCCTGGGACTAAGGTCAGGCAAGGAGAGGGGGGTGCAGAGAGAGAGAGTGAGAGAGAGAGGTGCAGAGAGAGGGGGGTGCAGAGAGAGAGAGAGGGGGAAGCAGAGAGAGGGGGAAGCAGAGAGGGGGGGGTGCAGAGAGAGAGGGGGGTGCAGAGAGAGGGGGGTGCAGAATGAGAGGGGGTGCAGAGAGAGAGGGGTGCAGAAAGAGAGAGGGGTGCAGCAAGAGAGAGATGGTCCTTCACAGGTATGCTAGTGGTGGTCCCATCCACCACTAGCATGCCCCTGAAGGACTATGGCCCTGACAGGAAAAAGGCCTCCCACCTCAGCCCCAATCCTTAGCATGTTTACTCAGAAATAAATCCCATTGATCTCAACAATAATGATTGCCAGTTTATTATGCTGAGGGCTGCAGCATAAATACGGTTTTTTTGATTTCATTTGGTCTTTGTGTTCAATTAAAGCACCATCACTTTCCCATAGTCTTTCTGATTTAGTATATGTGGAGACATGAAGGATTTTTCACAGAAAACCTTACACTGTTGAAATGCCCTTCCAGACTATCCCTCAGAGATGGCCTTTACTCTGAGGAAAGCTGAGGTGATCCCTTCCAAAGGCAGACTTTGGACACCGTTAAAGGCAGAAGAATGGGAGGCAAACAGATCTGACTCGTGAGGCAACAATCTACTGGAAAGTTCTCTTGCTCCACCTCCCATTGAAGCGAATGGCAGCTGCGCAAAAGCAAAGGACTGCTCTTACATAATCCCCATTTGCTTCAAAGGGGCTTATGCTGAGGATTCCCCAGTCAGCGTATTGCACAATCCCATTAATTAGTTTTTGGGGAGGCGATTTTGGATTTTTCCTCTACTCTCCAATAAGCAGGCCTGAGAAGTGTGCACCGCTGTGCTTGTGCGTTTGTGAATATGGCTTCATTTCGACAGGGAAGAGGCTGATGTCAAGCCCTCCCACCTGGGAAATATTCCTCATTTTCTCTCCTGCTCTGCTGTGGGAAAACTGATACATGCAATTAGGATTTGGTCTTTTAGGATGCTTACCAATGTCATCATAGAATAATAGAGTTGGAAAGAGCCTATACGGTCTCTTTTCATTGCAGGAATCCACCTTACAGCATTCCTGACAGATGGCTGTCCAGCTGCCTCTTCAATGCTTCTAGTGTGGGAGAACCCACAACCTCCCTAGGTCATTGGTTCCATTGTCGTACCGCTCTAACAGTGAGGAAGTTTTTCCTGATGTCCAGCCAGAATCTGGCTTCCTGTAACTTGAGCCCATTATTCTGTGTCCTGCACTCTGGGAGGATTGAGAAGAGATCCTGGCCCTCCTCTGTGTGACAACCTTTCAAGTCCTTGAAGAGTGCTGTCATGTCTCCTCTTAGTCTTCTCTTCTCCAGGCTAAAAATGCCAAGTTCTTTCAGTCTGTCCTCATAGGGCTATAGATTGGCTGTAGATTGAAACAGCAGCTGCCGCACCTGAGAAGAGTGCTTACTGCCGTTTCCCCCAACCTGGTGCCCACCAGATGTGTTGGACCACAACTCCCATCATTCCCAGGCAGCATACAGCCATCGAGACTAAAAGCCACAGATGGATTCCTCTCCATCAGCCCACGTAAAGAATGGAGAGAAAGAGGAAGACCGATGCTGAAACAACACTGGAGTCACAGTATTTTACAAAACGAAGCCAGGGAGAAGATGAACTCACCCCATAGGAGAGAAAACCATGGCAACTGCTGTTTTGATGTATGTTTATATGGAGTGTGTGTGTGTGTGTGTTTGGGGGGGGGAGATCTCTGCTTAACTTTCATTGAAGATTTTGGGGGAGCGGGGGACACTTCCACACTGGCTGGTTTAGATTAGGAGGTATGTTGGGAAATCAGAAAAATAACAACGAAGTGTCTCCGAATGAGGTGAATCATGACCTCATGCAGCATTCCCTGAAGAGATGGCTGCTGTTTATAATAAAATACGGAGTACGCTGTTAAAACTCACAAAGAGGCGCCGAATATTTTCTGTGTGCAGCTGGCAACATTTAGAAAGGTCAATCAGGCCAGAGCATGCATCGTGGGACCAAGGAAACCTAAGTTCAAATCCCCGCTCAAGACTTAAGGTGAAGGAGGGATCTTGGACCCCTCTTGCAGAAGGTTGGCCACCAATTTAGATGGCTTTATAAGGGGGTTGGATAAATTCCTGGAGGAGAAGGCTATCCATGGCTACTAGCCCTGATGGCTATGTGCTAACTTCAGGAGCAGAGGCAGTAAGCCTACATACACCCGCTGCTGGGGAACATGGGTGGGTGGCTGTTGCAGCCATGTCCTGCTTGTGGGTCCCTGGTCGACAGCTGGTTAGCCACAGTGTGAACAGAATACTGGGTTGGATGGATCCTTGGCCTGATCCAGCAGGGCTCGTCTTACGTAGGTTCAATCCCCTGCATTTCCAGATAGGGCCGGGAATGTCCCCTGTTTGAAACCGTGGAGAGCAGATCGCCAGTCAATATGGATAATACTGAGCTAGATGGTCAAGGGTCAAGAACTTGGAATAAGGCACCTTTCCAGGTTCTCTCCCCACCCCCATCCCACCCCATTTAAAAATCTGTATCTATATCTATAAAACGCTTAGGTATGTTTCCGTACAGGCTTCAGCTGATACAGGTTGCTAAGCAACAGTAACAACGTGTAACGTCAGCTGATACAGGTTGCTAAGCCCCTCGCCCGACTCTTCCGGGCTTTCCAAGGTAATCTTACCCCCCTTTCTGCCTCTTCGCTCCCCCGCCCGCCCCACCGAAGGGGGCAGCGCCACGGTCCAGAACATGAGCGAGGCACGGCCGGGGCCCTTGGTGGCCAGGTGGGAGGATGTTCGCCTGCTGTGAGCCCAGGCCCCGACGTAATCTCATGCGAACTGGGCGGGCGGCCCAAGGCTGACAGGAACCCCAGGGAGAGGGGGACACCTGCTCCCCCTCCCCCCGACCTCCCTGCCCCCCAGGTCTGCCCGACGGCCTCCAAGCAGCCCCCGCCCCCGCGATGATATTTAATTAATAAACTTTAAGATATGCTACAACGGTGTATGTTACGCCGGTTACAGCTAGTAAATAAATAAATGGATCTGCTGCGTAAGGGGAGAGTCCATAGCTCAGTGACAGAGCACCTGCTTTGCAGCCAAGAAGTCCTAAGTTCCATCCCTGACATCTCCAGGTAGGGCAGGAAAACCTACCTGAAACCATGGAGAGCTGCTGCCAGTCCGTGTCGACAATGCTGGGCCAAACGGACCCATGGGCTGACTCAGTATAAGGGCAGTTTCCTATGTTCCTAACAGCAGAACTGAAATGTAATCTGATCTAAGAACATGGTAGTGTACACCTTATTGCTTGAGATCTACCTGACCGATATTCTAATTTTTGTTTTAAACTGAAGCTGGAGGAGGGGTGTAGACGTGCAGAAATTTTTTGAAAGGTTGAAGAAGTTCAAAGCTTGAGCTCTAATAGCAATTAATTTCCTCTGCTCCAAACAGGCAGTGGGGGGGGGGGGTGATGGACAGCTCTGCTTGGCAGGTCAGCGTGGCGCAAATAGAGGCCCTGGGTGTAGTCATAGGGTTCGAATGTCGCCACCAGCCCGGGGGGGGGGGGGGCGGAAAGAGAGTGGAAGAGGCCAATCGGGGCATGCGCTGGACGGGAGGGGCCATGCCGCATGCAAATTTCGGAGGGGGGAAATCATTACGCATGAGCAACATTTGCATCTAAGGTCCTCCTCTGGATGCCTACTCCGAGAGAGGCTTGGAGTGTGGCAACGAGGGACAGGGCCTTTTCGGTGGTGGCCCCCAGACTATGGAACGATCTCCCTGAAGAGGCTCGCCTGGTACCAACGCTGCTGTCTTTCCGGCGCCAGCTTAAGACTTTCCTCCTTGCCCAGGCATATGGCGGCACATCTTCATCACCCACATGTTTAGTTTCTTTTAACGGTTTTTTTAATGCTTTAAGTGTGTATGTTCTGTGTTTTAGAATTTTAAATTTTGTATACTCGTTTTTATCTTAACTTTAGAATTTCTGCAAACCGCCCAGAGAGCCCCGGCTATGGGAGCGGTATATAAGTGCAATAAATAAATAAAATAAATAAATAATTCATGAGACGCTCTGTGTTGAAGGTACTGAGGGGCAAAAAGGCGGGAAAGGAGCAAGAGTCCTAGCGTCCATGGCAACATGGGCTTTACACTGCCCTGTTTCTCTTCTATGTGATGTCGTTGCACTTGTGAGTTGCGGCCACCTCTTCCTCCAACTCCCAATGATGCAAGGTGGGATAGCCGTGATATTGTGCTAAGGTTGACATTGCAAGCAAGAGTGGGGCAAGAGAGAGGGAGGGTGGGGTGGGAGCATGAGAACGGAGACTCCCACGTCTCTCACAGTGTCTAGTGAAGTCCTGAGCATGAATCCCACACACAGCAGACGGAGGAAGGCGCTGTTCGCTTTGTGGTTGTTTCGGTTGCCAAGCAAAGGTGTGGAGGCTTACTGGTGTGAAGTGAAAAATCATATTTAACATCCATTCACCACGATCCAGAGGTTTCCACGGCACATGGGAGGCTCCACCGCTGACTACCATTTGCCAGGCGTTCAACTCAACAACGCTGCCGTGACTTCGGACACCATCTCTCTCTAATCATGTTAATCTCCAAAGCTTCCCCTGTTGATACCTGTTCCGCCAAGCTGATGCTAAAAAGGCACAAGGCAGCCCAGGTTGAAACCTTTTTTCAGGTCCTCCACAGAATAAAATAAGGATGGGGAGGTGAGCCAAATAATTAAGAAACCCCTGGTGCACGCTGAAAGCATTTAGCCTCGAAAAACGAACGCAAGGAATTTGCAGCCTTTGTAAAGAAAGCCCTCGGCTCTTGAACGAATCCTCACATCCAAATTGTTCTCAGATGGTTCCAAAGCGGTCCCTGTCTCCACCCGTCATCTTTCCTAAAACGTTAATCCTCAACTCACACCCCGCGAGCCAACAAAAGCCTTATTGGGTCATTGGACACCACTCCAGCTGTTTGGGAGCCGGCGAATGCGCTGAACATCGTTGGATCACGTTCAGCACAAGCTGCTGCAAGTGTCCCATCCAGCTTGGAGGGCCGTCACACCCTGGAGGACAGGCGTGGAAACCGAAGGAGGCATTTTAGCTTCCATCAACAGACAAGCGTCACTTTGGTGCGGCGAGTGGAGGGACGGAGTTTTCTTGGCCTCAGAATTTTCCAAGTTGGGTTAAGCGGGCCACAGTTCAGCCTTTTAATCACTGCACCACAAAGAGGTCTGCTCGACAATGGAAGCACAGTCATAGAAATGTGTGAAGCTACCCTAGATTGAGTCAGAAGCACAGTATTGTCTACCTGTCAGTGGTTCTCTAGGGCAGCTTTCACCATCCAGGTGCCTTCCAGATGCTTTGGACTCCAACTCCCAGAATTCCTGACTATTGGGTATACTGTCTGAGGCTGATAGGAGTTGTTGTTGTTATTATTATTTACATTTGTATACTGCCCCATAGCCGAGGCTCTCTGGGCAGTTTACATAGGATAAAAACACTTAAAAACAATACACAAAAATTTAAAGTCACAAAAACATACAATTTAAAACCACAAAAACATACAAACCCCCCAGCTAATTACATATTGCTAAATGCCTGGGAGAAGAGAAACGTCTTGACCTGGCGCCAAAAAGATAACAATGTTGGCGCCAGGCAGGACTCGTCAGGAAGATTGTTACATGCTTAGGGGGCCAACACAGAAAAGGTCTTCTCTCTTGAAGTCCAAAACATCTGGAGGGCTCCAGGTTGGGAAAAGCTGCTCCAGGGATCTCAGGTAAAGCGGTCTTTCCCATCAACTAGAGGCGCTCGATCAGCACGTTTATAACATGCATCCAATCTCTTCCTAGGGCCTACTGCATTGCGGAGGCTGATCTATGAGGGACTCACAGCAATACACTGGCCCAAGATGCATCTCTTGGTGGTTTCTTCTTCTTCTTCTTCTTCTTCTTCTTCTTCTTCTTCTTCTTCTTCTTCTTCTTCTTCTTCTTCTTCCCAAAACTTTTTTTTAATTGCATTTATATCCCACCTTTTTTTCCCTCCTTAAGGAACCCAAGACAGCGTACATAATCCTCTTTCTCTCCATTTTATCCTTACAACAACCCTGTAAGGCCGGCTGGGCTGAGAGGCTGTGACTGGCCCAAACTCACCCCAGTGAGCTTCCATGGCCGAGTGGGGACTAGAACCCGGATCTCCCGACTTCCAGTCTGACACTCTAACCACTACACCACACTGCCTCTCAATCCATAAAGGCAAAACAAGACACATTTCCTTCCTTCATAAAGCTAATGTGAACCTGGCAGCTTCTGCAGCAGAAAAACAGAGGCGAGCGGACAGCCTCTGCTCATCCTTCCCCTGCAATATCCCGGTCCGTCTGCCTCTGGCACAGGAAGTAAGCCTGGCTCCGGGAAGAGGGCAAGGGAGGAAACATTTTTTAAAGGCAAATCAGCAACGGCAGGAGGGGTGAAGCATCCCTCCTTCCCACCGGTTCTCCTGTGCAAGTGTCTCCTGTGCCAAAGTCCCCTCTTCTCTTGGCAAATGAGAGACTGGGAACTCATGTTTGTCAAAGTACTGTCCGAAGGCTAAAACCATTTGCACCTGATCTGCTAAAAACACCTTTGGCTCCAATACAACAGATGACCCAAGCAAGCAAGCCAAGCCATCATCCAGTACCCCGAGGGTATGATCAGATTTCAGTTAATATTATGCTTCTCACACTCTAGTTCCAAGGTAAGTGCAACTCTGCAGCCAAGAACAAATTTTAGGCACTTTTGAGTTGCACAACACACAGTCCGATACTGCAGAAGGGGATTCCTGGAGCTGCTACTCACCTGTTTGCTAGAATGGACGTGGTTCTTGTTCCGGTTGCTGTCCAAGAGACCCCCGCATTTGCCCAAGGCTGCGAGATCTTTCATAATAGAGTTGAGAGCCTCTTCTTCATCTGCAAAAGAAAGAAAACACATGAGTCCTTTGCAGCCTTTTCGACAGAGGATTGCCTTGTCTGGATTCCTCCAAGGCTTGTGCATTACACTCCACAGCACTCTGAAGTGATGCTGCCTCGGCTCAAGGTTGGTTATTGGTCAAAAGACCATTCATAGGAAGCAGCGGATGGAGGAGCCACCTCTATGAAACAAACTATGGAAAGATTCATCATGGGCAGAAAGGAAGTCCCTATGGCTGACCTGTAAGTGGAATGAACTCTGCACATATATAGAAAAAAATGTATTTAATTAGAATGCATCACACTATTTACACCCAATGCGGAGCCCTCGGATGTCATAGCACATAGGAGTGTCATGTCTAACCTTACTGCCCGTTTTGGGAGAAGATGTTTCAGGTAATCAATCAGAATCGGATTCAGAACTAGAAGACGCAGCGCCGGATACCAGCCAGCCTGTACCAGTGGGGGAGGAAGCTCTCACGGGCGATTCCCCAGCTGGAAGTCAGCCCTCTCCAGAGCTTATCTCCTCAAGGCCAAATCCTACACACTCAGTGAGAAGTGAGCTTTCTTCCAGAGGAGAGTGTCCCGACAAGCTAGCTGATGCTAGGGTCCGCCAGAAGCTCAAACGCACGGAGCGGAAGGAAGGTGTGAGAAAGTTGGTCCAACTAGGATTGCGCCAGAACCTGCATCCGCACCAGGCTCTTCGAAGTTATGGGCGTTTGAGAAGTAGTTTCCTATTCTTCTTGAACAGACAACTGTCTTGCTTAGTTTGCATAGTTTTGCCTAGGGAGACGTTTCCAAGAGGTTAGACTCTATTCAGGTAGAAGAGACGTTTGTTGCTGAATAAAAACTTTGCGGATTACTTAGCAAGCCTCGTCATTTGCCTCCCATCGAAAGCAGGAGTGTTCTGAGAAACACGACAAGGGGCACCTCCAATGGTGCCCATGAAACTCTACCCTCCCTGACTCCTTCAATAACAAATTATTTTAAGTAAAAACTTGGAGAATATTAGGGCAGTCTTCTTTCTCTCCCTTTCTAGCCTCTAGCCTTGTTTTTTCTCTCCCCTGTGCCCACATGGGATGAGACTAGCCACATCATCCCCCCTCAGTCCTCCCGCTAATATCCCATTAGCCATCACTGCCGAAAACCTATCCCACTGGCTGGATTAGAGCAGCAGCCATAGCTTTGACCGCTCTTGCCTTGCAACTCTGTGGCTGATGAAATAACTAACCGTGCCCTCCACACAACACAATAGCCAATGATGGTTCAAATAGCCAACTCTGCACAGTGTTGGTTATTTCCATTGATTATTTCGGCCAAATAACCAACCATTGGTTAAGAAACTCCCTCCATGCAACAGGATAACCCATGGTGGGTTAAAACAGCCAACTGTCGACTATTTAAACCATCATTGGTTATCGTGGTGTCTGGACTCAGTCATTTTGTGGTGATGCCCACAGCAGTTTTTCAAATTTCTAAATGTTCCCCCCAAAAGTTGGGGACCCTGAATTACCCAGGTGTGTGTGTATGTGTTTAAATGTATTCAAAATTACTTTTATTGCATTTTTAAAAAAATCTATTACATTATGTCTGGGTGGCAAACTAGGAAATCTACAGATTTCCCAGAAAATTCCGGAGATTGTGTTTGAAGATAAAAGCAGGAAAATGGGGATTTCCCACTATGATGATGGTTTGTTAAGGAAGAAGACGTCTGTTGGTATGAAATCGAAGTGGAACTACTCCAGTGAGGCCAGGAATTTATTATTTATTTTTGTATACTGCTTTCCAATAAAATTATCAAAGCAGTCAGCATAACAACATCATAACAATAAAAAAAAATCAGTGCTCTACAATAAAACTAAAGGTGCATCGGCTGAGTCATAACTCAGGGAAAGCCTGCATGAAGAGGTGGGTCTTTTAAGCAGGTGTCTAAAGGTCAAAACCGTAGATGTCTATCTCCTGTTAATGGGGAGCATGTTCCAGAGGGCAAGTGCAACGAACACTAAATGCAAACATCAAGAGCAAGAGGTATCCTCATCCTTTGGAGGGATCGGACAGGGATATAAAGGGTGAGGTGATCCCTGAGGAATATTCCCTTCCCTTAGTCACCAGAATGGGGCAGCAAAGTCCTCTCCTTGTGGGAGATAAGCAACCCTGATTATACTGTCACAGTTTCCTCACCAAAGAGAAAGGGAATTTCCCCACCAATGAAAGAGGCAGCTTTGCCAGTGTAAACATACATGTTTCTTTTGTACATGGAAGCCCCGTCTCTCCTCCGCCCACTACTACTACACACACATGTGCGCGCACACACACACACACATTCATTACGTCACCTAGAAAACAGTGTTTACAAAGAGCTACCTTTTATTTAGTCAAATCATGGGGATACCTAACCCAGTTTCAGATCCTCTGACTTTCCCCACGCCAC
The DNA here is from genome assembly GCF_023053635.1 of Elgaria multicarinata webbii. Lineage (NCBI taxonomy): Eukaryota > Metazoa > Chordata > Lepidosauria > Squamata > Anguidae > Elgaria > Elgaria multicarinata. Next base: position 40,728,023 of record NC_086171.1, on the reverse strand, counting down.
TACCTGAGACTGTTTTTAACCAGATATATCATAAGTTGAATCTGGGGCTTTATGTAGCCAGTGTAGGGATAAGAATATAAGAAGTGCCCTGATGCTGGATCAGACCAAGGGTCCATCTAGTCCAGCACTCTGTTCACACAGGGGCCAACCAGGCATCAGCCAGGGATGAACAAGCAGAACATGGTGCAACAGCACCCTCCCACCCATGTTCCCCAGCAACTGGTGCACACAGGCTTATTGGCTTGAATACTGGAGATAGCACACAACCATTGGGGCTAGTAGTCATTGATAGCCTTTGCCTCCAGGAACTTATCTAACCCCCTTTTAAAGCCATCCAGATTGGTGGCCATCACGACATCTTGTGGTAGTGAGTTCCGTAACTTAACTATGCGCTGTGTGAAGAAGTCCTTCCTTTTATTTGTCCTGGATCTCCCACCAATCAGCTTCACAGGATGACCCCGGTTTCTAGTATTTTGAGAGAGGGAGAAAAACGTCTCCCTATCCACATTCTCCATACCATGCATAATTTTGTACAACTCTATCATGTCTCCCCTTAGCCTCCTTTTTTTCCAAGCTAAACAATCCCAGTTGATGTCACCTTCCCTTGTAGGGGAGATGCTCCAGCCCCATAATTATTTTACTTGCCCTTTTCTACACTTTTTACAGCTCTATAATATCCTTTTTTAGGTGTGGTGACCAGAACTGTACACAGTATTCTAAGTGTGGTCGCACCATAGATTTGTATAAGGGCAGTATGATATTGGCCATTTTATTCTCAATTCCTTTTCTTATAATGCCTAACGTGGAGTTTGCCTTCTTTACAGTGGCCGCACACTGGGTGGACATTTTCATCGAGCTGTCCACCACAACCCCGAGATCTCTCTCTTGTTTGGTCACCACTAGCTCAGATGCCATTAGGTTACACTTGAAGTTGAGTTTTTTTGCCCCAACGTGCATCACCTTATACTTGCTTACATTGAACCGCATTTGCCATTTGGACGCCCACTCTCCCAGCTTGGAGAGATCCCTTTGGAGCTCTTCACAATCCCTTTGTGTTTTAAAAACCTTAAATAATTTGGTGTGGTCAGCAAACTTGGCCACTTCACTGCTCACTCCTAATTCCAGATCGTTTATGAACAAGTTGAAAAGAATTTGTCCCAATACCGATCCCTGTGGGACCCCACTATTTACTTCCCTCCATCAGGAGAATTGACCATTTATTCCTACTCTCTGCTTCAGGGATGCGTGAGGATTTTGTTTGATCCTCATTTTTTAAAGAAGCCCACCTGATTCACACTTCCCAGACTAATAGGCAGATTTGGAACACAGCCTTCCATTTTTGTATTTCTCTGGATTTTGCAATGCAGTTCTCGGCTCAATAAATGTATGAAAATGCATATATTAGGTTAAAACACCAGCAAAAGTATATTTAAAAATAATTCATGTTTCTGTTTTTAAAATAATGTCCATCCCTACTGCGGAATATGAATTCTACCACTAAACACGGGCACTTTCACCCAAAATCATTCCAATTCTGAAACGGGGGAAAAAAAGACACCCAATTCTGCCATTAAAACTTTATTTATTTATTTGAGTTATGCCCCCCTCCACCTTTCTACCAAAAAATTGCACTGAAGGAGGCTTAGGAAACATTTTAAAATAGCTTAAAAGAATAAAACACATTAAAATACAATAAAAACGTAACAGTTGCGGAATAAAAACCACACCCATACGACAGATCCACTAAAAGGCCACTTACAAGCTAAAGGCCTTCTTGAATAAAGCGGTCTGTCGGCCAGCAGAAAGAAAGCAAAAAGACAGCAAATCTAGCCTCCCTTGGGAGGCAGTTCTGCAGCCTTGGAGCAGCCAGCGAAAAGGCCCTGTATTGTATTGTTAGACAAAGGTTCCAGAAAGATGGTTTGTCACACCAGACGGACGATTTGTAGTGCCAAGAATCATCATGAACACCTTGCTTAAAGACCTGCACACCCAAGATGGACACCCCCAGCAGCTTGAAGAAGCTGCTGGGTGTCCATCTTGGGTGTGCAGGTATTGCCACCAAACATGTGTCTGATGGTGTCTCACATGAAAGGCCACTCCAGAAAATCTTAAGAACCGAGCAGGCTTGTATGAGAGTAGGCATTCTTTTGGGTAGCCTGGTCCCGAGCCACATATAAGGCTTTATCGGTCATAACCATCACTTTCAATTCTGCCTGGAAACAGACCAATAGCTGCTGTAACAAGGGAATCACGCACTCCCTGTAATCAGCCCTGATTAACAGTCTGGCCACATAATTCTAGACCAAATGAAGTTTCTGAACAATTTTCAAAGGCGGCCCCCATGTGGAGTGCATTACAGCGGTCCAAATGGGTATAACTAAAGCATGTGTGATTGTGGCCAGGTCAGACGTCTTTAGGCATAGGCACAGATGTGCATTTTTCTACTTATTCTGTGTAACTAATTCTGATTCCAAATTGTAGGTTTGCAAAGAATTTGAACCTGAGTGGCAAGAAATGGGAAATTGTAGGAGGACAGGGCACAGCATTTGAGGGATAAGTCAAGACCAGGGACAAGGGAACTGTAGCAAGCGGTGAGACATGAGGGCATCAAAGGGCCCTTATCGCTTGATTACTACATAGCCTTGGACTACCCTTCCCTAGTGCCTGAAAGTTTGTGTGTAAGGGCTAGAAACAATTACTAAAATAGATGAAAGCTGTCACTCAGGATGCAAAGTTCTTCACAACCTACCCAATCCAACATATGCAATAATCCCCCAAACATTTGATATATCATGCAGACCCTAAAATGCTGTCATAGACAATGTATAAAAGTATGAACTCTGAGGGAGGCTCGGAAGACCGCAACAAAGGGAGAGGGCTTTCTTAGTGGTGGCCCCCAATTATGGAAGGGTCTCCCTGACGAGACCTGCCTGGCACCAACATTGCTATCTTTTCAGCTCCAGGTCAAGACGTTTCTCTTTTCCAAGGCACTTAGCAATATGTGATGAGCTTAATTGATCCCAGATATGTTTTTAGGTTCAGCTGACAGCTTACAGTTCTTCATAGTTGTCTTTTTGTGTATACTGTATGTTTTCATGGTTTTAAATTTTGTATAGCGGTTTTAATTGTTTTAATCTTATATTAACTGCCCAGAGAGCTTCGGCTACAGGGTGATGTAGAAATGTAATAAATAATAAAATCATCATCATCATCTAATGAAGAGTGGAAACAGGTGCAACATTTAAAGAGAGGTCACAACAGATTCTGCACCCACAGTGCAAGCTTCACTTCCTCCTGGCTCCAGAATCCGCATGAGAGACATAAGAACCTAAGAAGAGCCATGCTGGATCAGACCAAGGGTCCATCTAGTCCAGCATTCCGTTCACACAGTGGCCAAACAACTGTGAACCAAAAATCCACAAGTAGGACATGGTGCATCAGCACCCTCCCTCCCATGTTCCCCAGCAACTGGTGCACACAGGCTTACTGCCTTGGATACTGGAGGTAGCACATAGCCATCAGGGCTAGTAGCCATGGATAGCCTTCTCCTCCAGGAATTTATCCAACCCCCTTTTAAAGCCATCCAAATTGGTGGCCATCACTACATCCTGTTGTAGTGAGTTCCATAATTTAACTAGGCGCTGTGTGAAGAAGCACTTCCTTTTATTTGTCCTGGATCTCCCACCAATCAGCTTCATGTGATGACCCCCACTGGGTTCTAGTATTTTGAGAGAGGAAGAAAAATGTCTCCCTATCCACATTCTCCATACCATGCATAATTTTGTACACCTCTATCACGGATTCTATCGGTTTGAATGCTGGTCCAGTCGTCAATTTTGTCCCTCTCTACGTGCTTCATGTATGCTGCCTACTTTTGATTTCTTTGATTTAAAGTGTCATGAAAATGTTTGTGTATTCGTAAGTGCATCTTCCATCTTATCAGCCAGAAACCTTTTCGTGAACCGCCCAGAGAGCTTCAGCTATTGGCAGTATAGAAATGCAGTAAACAAAATAAAAATAAATAAGTAAATAAATAAATAACAGCTGCAAAGCCACTCTTGGTATTATGGGGGAGGGAAAGACGTCTCTGTGATGCCACAAATACTAGCCAATTGGTGCCATGAAAAGCCAGATTTTGCTGCAAACTTGCACTAGTAGTTTTTTTCAGAGTGCGATTCTGGAGAGAGAAAGGTATGGCTGTACTAAATACAAGGAAAGAGCCTCCATATTCACCCAGTTGCTCTAGCAGTATTATGCTGGTCTTGACCCAAAGCTTCTTAGAGATAATAACTCCCTTAAACAATCTGTAAATGTATGAACCTGAGCATTTCTCCTCATCAGTCCTGCAGGGTGAGCTAAGAGGTCTTACACCCCTGCCTGGCACTTGCATTCCAAAAGCATTCGAGTTTTCAGGAAACCCCTTCCTCACAGAATCATAGAATAGCAGAGTTAGAAGGGTCCTACAAGGCCATCAAGTCCAACCCCCTGCTCAATGCAGGAATCCACCCTAAAGCATCCCTGACAGATGCTTGTCCAGCTGCCTCTTGAAGGCCTCTAGTGTGGGAGAGCCCACAACCTCCCTAGGTAACTGATTCCATTGTCGTACTGCTCTAACAGTCAGGAAGTTTCTCCTGATGTCCAGCTGGAATCTGGCTTCCTTTAACTTAAGCCCGTTATTCCGTGTCCTGCACTCTAGGAGGATCGAGAAGAGATCCTGGCCCTCCTCCGTGTGACAACCTTTTAAGTATTTAAAGACTGCTATCATGTCTCCCCTCCATCTTCTCTTCTCCAGGCTAAACATGCCCAGTTCTTTCAGTATCTCTTCACAGGGCTTTGTTTCCAGACCCCTGATCATCCTGGTTGCCCTCCTCTGAACACGCTCCAGCTTGTCTGCGTCCTTCTTGAATTGTGGAGCCCAGAACTGGACGCAATACTCTAGATGAGCCCTAACCAGGGCTCCTCCTCGGCTCTGCAAACATAAATAGAAAGCAAGATGCTTCTTCAGATAGTCCTGTGTGTTTGCGTTAATCTGTGTCCATGTGCGTTGTAAACAAGAAACCTTGTTCGCTCAGCATCGATGGATGAATTCTCCATTCCCAGCTCCTATAAAACCAAAATGTGTTCGGAGAGGCAGCTGCAATCCAGATCAAAAGAGCTGACCTCACTGCTTGCAAAGCTGTTGTTCATGCTGCCCTGTTTACCAAAGCTCTTGCGCAGGAGTTGACGTTTCCCAGTTGGCGTTAATCACAGCTCTTCTCGGGATCCCCACCCCACCCCCCAAAACGGCTTCCCTACAAGGGCGGGGTGTGCTAGTTCAATCAAGGCCCAAAACAAGGCCTTGTAACTCTGGGATGATGATCAGGTTTGAACACGACGCCTCCAGAGAATCGCCTTGTAGAACACTACAAGAGCACGTTGCACTGTTCTTTGCGTCTGTGCCTCGAAAACTCTTTCCAGGACTTGAGGAAAGAGCTCGGCTGGTCTTTCGTAACAAATGGCTTGCAAGGAACAGACATTCTTCGACCAGCAAACTTAGCAGAAAAGCAGCATGTTTGCTGGAGCCTCTGAAATAACTTGGAAGAACAAAAGAGCAACATCTTACCCAAGGCATGCACAATGGTGCAACAGGGAATGTGCAGCGCTGGTCAAAAAAACAGAAGACGAGTCTTCCTCAATTCTAGAAAAACTTTCCTGGAACAGTAGCGGGTACAAAAGCAGATTCAAGGCAGATGAAGGCATGAAAGCTGAAGGGAGCTACATGTGGACGGATGATGAAAGTGAGGGCACTGGGAGGAAATTTGGGCAAGCAAGCACCCACATCAGCAAGCCAGAAGGTGGCACAACTGAAACGGACACAGCACAAGTCAGGGCTGTGTGCCTCTTGCATGCTGGAAAGATAAGTATTCAGTTACTTAAAACACACAGACAAATTTCTAGCCCTCGTGGTTACAGAGTTAAGATTGAAAATGTGTGGGAATGGCGGTGAAGAGCGCCCTTCCCCTCTCTGTTAAGAAATCCTGCCTCCACAGGCCTAGCGCAAATCTCTCCCCACAGAGAAGTGTTCAGCCCCTCTTACAGTGTGATGTAGCACAGCCCAGAATGAGAGTTTACATATTTCCTGGTAACTCTGCCGCAAAGATCATCTTCTTGGCTCGCCGCTCTGACCATGTTACTCCGCTTCTGAAATCTCTTCATTGGCTTCCAATTCACTTCAGAATCCAATATAAACTTCTCCTGTTAACCTTCAAAGCTTTCCACGGTCTAGCTCCTTCCTATCTCTCCTCTCTCATCTCACACTATTGCCCCGCTCGTGCTCTTCGCTCCTCTGATGCCATGCTTCTCGCCTGCCCAAGGGCCTCTACTTCCCTTGCTCAGCTTCGTCCATTTTCGTCTGCTGCCCCTTACGCCTGGAACGCTCTTCCAGAACATTTGAGAACTACAAGTTCAACCGCAGCTTTTAAAGCTCAACTAAAAACTTTTCTTTTTCCTAAAGCTTTTGATGTTGTGCAGACTTCTACTGTTAGTTTTACTCTACCCTGTGCCTGCTTACCCTACCCTGTGCCTGTTGGCATTCTCTTCCCCTCCTTATTGTTTTACTATGATTTTATTAGATTGTAAGCCTATGCGGCAGGGTCTTGCTATTTACTGTTTTACTCTGTACAGCACCATGTACATTGATGGTGCTATATAAATAACAATAATAATAATAATAATAATAATAATAATAATAATAATAATAATAATAATGTGAGCATAACGATCATGGGGCAGCATGGGAGGAATAGTGCAGGACTTACCTACCTCTGGCAGGTAAGTCCTGCTTGGGTTTGCTGCCTGTTCATCTGTTTGTGATACTCAAACCCCAAGGGCCGCTGAAGGAAACTCCCTCAGGGGTAGTTGTGGGGTACCTCAAGCCATTCCCTACTAAGGCTCTTCTGCACCTTCCCAACCCCCCAACCCAGCATGGCCACAAATAACCCCCTAAATCAGCCTTCCCCAACCTGGTGCCTTCAAGATATATTAGAGTACAACTCCCAGAATCCCGCAGTCCAACACATCTTGAAGGTACCAGGATGGGAGAGGCAACCCTAAGTACTGGAGGGGGGATTATTTGCATAATCTAATCAGGTGATGAAAAGGTGCTTTTTTCTTGCAACAGAATTTAAGATACGTGTGGTCTTCGGGCTATACCCATGCTATATAGTCAAGGGTGCAACTGGATTCAGGGGGTCAAAACCGCTTAAAGATGTTTTTATAAATATGGTAAGTTGTATATAAAATATTAAATAAATAAAACGTTCTCTCCAAAGGCCCAGTGTGAGACATCAAGTCAGTAAAAGCTGGGAAGGAAATTCAGAAACCAGGGAGAGTAGCTGGACATGTTTCTGGTTTGGGATGGCTCAACTCAGAAACAAGCATCGAATCAAGGACTAGGCATCTCCAAATTATCAGCCCCCCCCATTCCCCCTCCCGGCAGATTTACCCACAATATTCCAAAAGCATGGTACAAACAGCAAAGAGCAGGAGCAACTGAGGTACCTCTGCCCTAGTGCCTAAATCATAGAATCATAGAATCATAGAATAGCAGAGTTGGAAGGGGCCTACAAGACCATCGAGTCCAACCCCCTGCTCCATGCAGGAATCCATCCTAAAGCATCCCTGACAGATGGTTGTCCAGCTGCCTCTAGTGTGGGAGAGGCCTCTAGTGTGGGAGAGCCCACAACCTCCCTAGGTCACTGATTCCATTGTCGTACTGCTCTAACAGTCAGGAAGTTTTTCCTGATGTCCAGCTGGAATCTGGCTTCCTTTAACTTGAGCCCGTTATTCCGTGTCCTGCACTCTGGGAGGATCGAGAAGAGATCCTGGCCCTCCTCTGTGTGACAATCTTTTAAGTATTTGAAGAGTGCTATCATGTCTCCCCTCCATCTTCTCTTCTCCAGGCTAAACATGCCCAGTTCTTTCAGTCTCTCTTCATAGGGCTTTGTTTCCAGACCCCTGATCATCCTGGTTGCCCTCTTCTGAACACGCTCCAGCTTGTCTGCATCCTTCTTGAATTATGGAGCCCAGAACTGGACGCAATACTCTAGATGAGGCCTAACCAGGGCCGAATAGAGAGGAACCAGTACCTCACGTGATTTGGAAGCTATACTTCTATTAATGCAGCCCAAAATAGCATTGGCCTTTCTTGCAGCCATATCGCACTGTTGGCTCATATTCAGCTTGCAATCTACCACAATTCCAAGATCCTTCTCGTTTGTAGTATTGCTGAGCCAAGTATCCCCCATCTTGTAACTGAGCATCCATCTAAGAACAGAAAAATGCCCAAGCTGGGTCAGGCCCAGTGTCCATCTAGCCCATCATCCTCTTCCCAACAGTGGGTGCCAGAAAGCCTTCAATTAAGGCAAGGAAGTGATAGCTGTTCCCTGAGATTCCTTCCCAGCAACTTGTAAGCACAGATATACTACTCTTGAACATGGAGGCTTCCTTTATCTGCTGACAGACCTATCTCCTATGCCTTTGTTTGATCCCTTTTACAACCCATCTGAGGTAGCAGCTATCACCGCATCTAGTGGAGAAGGAACAGGCTTGCTTGATCAAATAAACCAAGCCACTTATGCCAGCAGAAGACAAAAGCAGGTGTTTGTGTGTGTAATCTCCTGTACTGTTAGACAAGTTGACCTTTGGAATATTCCTTTCCTAGCTCCAAATGTGGCAGTTATAAGAACATAAGAAGAGCCACGCTGGATCAGACCATGGGTCCATCTAGTCCGGCATTATGTTCACACAGTGGCCAATTAGCTGTCAACAGGAAACCCACACGCAGGACATGCGTGCAACAGCACGTTTTCTGCCCATGCTCCCCAACAACTGGTGTACAATGTATACGGATGCAACTCCACACAGCCCATACACACAAATTCTTCCAAACTGGTCTGCAGGTTAGAGATCCCCCATGCTTAGCCTGACTTAAGGAGAGGATCAACAGGAGGAAGGTTTTTTTGAAATCTCTCCTATACCCAATTATCCTCTCTCGCACACACACACGCACACACCACCCCCCACAATACCTGAACTTTAAGTTTTGTCCAAGAGGGGAGAGAATAAAAAACAGCCTTCAGCTGTCATTACGGGGAGCCTTTGCAGGTGGGGGAAAGTTTTCGGCAACCCCTCCTGCCTGACACTCCCCTGTGAACGCCCATTGCCCCCACACTAGCATTGTGAGGGAAACACTGGGGAAAACCTGTTTCTCTCACAATGTTGCAGTTCTGTCATCGTATACATTTGGGTAGAAGTCTGAGGAGAGCGCAAAATAAAAAACAAATTTTCCCATGTATCATCCAGGCTCCTTCGCCCCCTCACCCGCCGGGGTGACATCTTCCCCTTGCTGACTTTTACAGCACCACAACTTCCCTTTTCAAGCCATTCTTGAGAACTCATTTGGCTCTTGCTCACATTAAAATTGGTCTTTTTTTTTTTAATGTTATTTCTGCCCTCCTCCTGAAAGAGGAAATGTGAACCATCCATTTTGATTCAAGTTTAAAAATAATAATAATGATGATAATAATAATAATAACCGAACTTAGAAGTTTTTTTCTACTCCCCTGCTGAGTTGCTAGGGAAATATTTCCTAGGAGAAGAGCAGTAAATTAAAGAGGGTGATACTGGCCCTACTTGCAAGTCTTCTCCACAGACTGATTCAGGCTTGTTTACTTATACCGTAGTTCCAGATATGTCTACTTAGAAATATGTCTCACTCTGATCAATGGGATTTACTCCCTATTCAGTCTGCATTGGTTTGCTTTCATGCCCAGTTTTCCTGATGCAACACTTCCTTTATCCTGCTTCAGGTTCTTATTTCATTATACAGCAAGAGGATTGATCAGAGACTGAAGCAAGCTGAAAGTGAGGGGAAAGCCCCTGGTTGACCAGTGGCCTTTGAGCGACTTTGTAATTTTATCATAGAATCGTAGACTTGGAAGGGGCCTATAAGGCCATCGAGTCCAACCCCCTGCTCCATGAAGGAATCCACCTTAAAGCATCCCTGACAGTTGGCTGTCCAGCTGACTCTTGAAGGCCTCTAGTGTGGGAGAGCCCACGACCTCCCTAGGTAACTGGTTCCATTGTCGTACTGCCCTAACAGTAAGGAAGTTTTTCCTGATGTCCAGCCGGAATCTGGTCTGTAACTTGAGCCTACTATTCCGTGTCCCGCACTCTGGGATGATGGAGAAGAGATCCTGGTCTTCCTCCCTGTGACAACCTTTCAAGTATTTGAAGAGTGCTATCATGCCTCCCCCTCAACCTTGTCTTCTCCAGGCTAAATGTGCCCAGTTCTTTCAGTCTCTTCTTATAGAGCTTTGTTTCCAGAGCCCTGAACATTCTCGTTGCCCTCCTCTGAACACGCTCCAGCTTGTCTCGGAATACATTCTGATGCAATCAATGACGGGCATTCTCTCTCTCTCTCACACACACACACATTTGGAATTCAAAATTCAACACAACCAAACAAGAAATTGAGAGAGGAAGCAAGAGTTCCCTCTAATGCTGAACTCCGGCATGTCGTGCCGATCATTTAGTAGTCAAAATAGATCCACCCACCAAAAAATGGAGACATCTGCATCCTTAGGGGGAGCCTCAAAGTATACAGAAGTTTAAAAAAATATCTAACAAACTTCCCTTAAAGGGAGGAGGGTGAAACCTCAAAAAATCACATGCACGCTGATTGTGTGAGTGAACCCCCATGTAGAAGAAAGGTGAGCAGGAGGGAGTGTAAATGCAGCCTAGCGTGGCAATTTACAGAGTCACAGCCACTCATTACTAGAACTTAACAGGGCTGCCCGTGCCTAGAGAGCTGAATGTGGAAGACCCTCTAAAGCTATATGGATTGTTGGGCGTGTGACGTCTTTCAAAAATAACACACCTTCAGATCTCCTTTGAGCAGGAGATAGAGAAGGCCCCTGGCTGCCAGCAGCATCAGAAAGGAAGTAGATAGCTAATGGGAAGAGCTAGTACCTAGTGCACTTGCAGAACGTGGCTGGGCTTAAAGGGACACCAACACTTTCCTTAATGCATACAACACTGTACCGACTAAAACTAAGTTGAATGGATTTCAGTTTGAAGTCGCAGTGACCAGAGCTTGCTGTCTCATCACTTGGGCAAAATGCTTTCCCCACTCAGTTCAGTCTTTCATAATATGACCTTCAAATCCACTGGAACAAATCTGTCTCCGATTCAACCAACTGGGTGAATATGGGCTACTATCCCTTCACTACTGACACCTCCAGTGGGCCTAATCCCATATAAAATTATCCATGTTCTACCCTTGGCAGGGGGGCGGGGAGGAATATAGAGGAGTTTGCGTTCCTAATTCAACGTCACAGTTTGGAAGCCGGATGAGAAAACAGCTACACGAAACAGGGTCACACCAGACCACCCAAACAGTTTAGCTGTCAAATGCGGGGGAATTAGGGAGAGACAGAGGAATAACTTAGCAACATTCAGATGGTCTAGACAGTCCTGTTATTGTTGGCTTCACTAGTACGCTATTAGTTAGAAGAAATTTGCAGAAGGTTCCAAGGATCTGCTTCCATCAACAATGGAAAAGAAAAACAGAAATAATAAAAAAAAGCCACGTTTTGAAAGATTTAGGGAATAGATGGTAGGGGCCAAAAGAGGAAAGAGTTTGCAGCCACAGTATAAAATTGTGTGTGTGTATGTGAGTGTGTGTGTGTGCATTTAAATAGAAAAGGACCACCCAGGAGTAGTGGTCCCATATATATTTTAAAAGCTGTACACAACAGGACCACCAGTGAGCTTGATAAATATTCTCGAAGGAAGGAAGCTCAGGTTGATCTTGTGCATGATGGGCAGAACCTTGCAACCAGGAGAGGAATGCCAAGTCATCGCTGAAGCAATGCCTCAGCGAAAATAGCAAAAGGGGCATTCTGTGGTCAAAGTCAGTCTTAGCTATTTGTGGCTGTTCAGAGCAAACAATGATTGCTAAAGCGTCATGGTTGCACTACTTTTATCCTCGCTTTCTCTTAACAACAGCAAAAGCGCAACGAAACAGCGCCGACTACGAAAACTTCAGTTCTCATTTCCTCTCTCTCAACAGATGTGTAGTGAATTTGAGTCCATCCTGGTTGACAGGAGAAAGAGGGACTGGAGTGAACTAGCATGAGCGGCCGATTTTACATGATAACATGGGTGTGGAGTTGGGATGTGTCCGGAAGGAGGCCATTTTGAGATTCTTGGAGGGGAGAAGTTTTAACACAACTAACAATCCTCAGTTAACAAACCATGGGTTGTTTGGGATCACATGGGAGCAAGGGAGTGTCCTAGCTCCCAATTGATCATCCACATCCACTATGCTGAACAACCCGTGGGTACACTGGCCCTGGGTTGTTCTCTGTGATGTACAAACCCAGAGCTCTGGGTTGTTGAGGGAGAAACAACCCAGAGTTATAGCCCAAGAACAAACCATGGGTTAAAATGCTGGGCTGTTTCTCCCTCAACAACCCAGAGTTCCAGGTTCACACATAGAATCACAGAATCATAGAATAGTACAGTTGGAAGGGGCCTATAAGGCCATTGAGTCCAACCCCCTGCTCAATGAAAGAATCCACCTTAAAGCACATCATGGAGAACAACTCAGAGACAGAGTGTCCCTGGTTGTTTAGCACAGCAGAAGTGAGCAACTGGTTGGGAGCCAGCTCGCTCACTCCCACATGCTCTCAAACAACCCATGGTTGTTCATTGTGTACAAACTAGGTCTGTGTGCACGTGCATATACACACACATGGAGGGGAATTCCTTCAAAATTGCCATAGCAGTGTATTTTAAGAGCACGCGTGACTATTTTCTTATACCTCCATATAACCGCCCAGAGAGCTTCAGCTATGGGGTGGTATACAAATGCAATAAATAAATAAATAAAATAAAAATAGGTGCTTCTACAGAAAAACCACATATGATCTGAAATGTGAGTATAAGAGAAAAGACTGCCTCCTCCCCCGCTCATTGGCGTCCTGTGAAACAGATTCCAGAAAAATGATTTGGGAAGCATTTGAAAACACTTGTTTTGGAGACAAAAAACATTTCCTCCTACCTCTGACATTGGAAAGCCACCCCAACATTTATTTTTATTTAAAATATTACTTGGCCACCTCCCAGGGCAGGAGTCCTCCCAGAGCAGTGTAGAACGATAAAATACGTAATAAAAATCAATGCAATTCTAAAAATGGGAAACGCAATAAAAACAGTAAAAACACAAACAAATCGGCAACAGCAGCAGTCTTAAAAAAACCACATCACAGCATTAAATAAAACGTGCAACAGACAACTGTAGCCACAACCCAGTCTGCTGAAACATAACCAAGGGAAGGGCAAAGTAAAGTTTTCAGGACCTTCTTAAAACCTGCAATGATGGGGCCTGGCAGGCCCACAACAGCGACTCATTCCAAAAGTGTGGGGGCACTGAGGAAAAGGCCTTCTCTCGTGTTGTCACCCTCCTAACTGCTCTCACAGGTGGGCAAATAAGAAGGACCTATTTTGCTGATCTTAAAGTCTGGGCAGGCCGAGATGGGTGAAGTGAGTCCTTCAAGTAATCTGGTCCCAAATCGTTGAAGGCTTTCAGGGTCAAAAACAGCCCTTTAAATTGGGATTGGAACACACGGAAAACCAGTGCAACCAGGGCAGCATGGGCGTTATATGATAGAATCGCCCTCACCAACACTCGGGCGGCCGCATTCTGCCCCAGCTGAAGTTTCTGGACTGTCTTCAAAGGCAGCCCCACGTACGGCGCTTTCAAGGCTGCCTACACTGGATGGATTGACAGGTATCTGGTACTGGGGAGGTACAGTGAGTCTCTGTGAGCAGGCATTTCACTAGTCATAATAATGAATATAATGTGAAAAACAGCAGGAGTGGGGCTTTTTAGGTAGGGTGACCATATGGAAAGGAGGACAGGGCTCCTATATCTTTAACAGTTGCATAGAAAAGGGAATTTCAGCAGGTGTCATTGCTATGCATGTAGCACCTGGTGAAACTCCCTCTTCATCACAACAGTTAAAGCTGCAGGAGCTCTTCCCTCTTGATCAGATACAAAAGAGGACAGGGTATCTGAAGCTTTAACTATTGTGATGAAGAGGAAAATTCACCAGGTGCTGCATGCATCCAAATGACACCTGATGAAATTCCCTTTTCTTTACAAAGACACCGGAGCCCTGTCCTCCTTTTCATATGGTCAGCCTATTTTAGGAGAGAGAGAGACACACACACACACAGAGTGAAGGTGAGAAAAAAAACCACGCTGTATAATAAGAAAAAACTTCGTCAGCTGTTTTTCCTGGACACACACACTTGCTCTTTCTAATACTAATAAAGAGGTATTTCAGTTCTCAAATAGGGATTTCCCGCACTCATTCCCAGACTAGGTTCCCCTTATTGCTACAGTAAAAAATACACAATCGTAGGAGTTCGCCATCCGTCGCTAGGGCAACAGCCGTGCTATCATCCAAAATACAGAATGAGCAGGCCTGAGGGAAAGCAGGAGTGGGCCGTGGGTTTCTTGCGTATTATTCAGCCCCCCTTCTGCCTAATTTCTGGACGGCTTCACACGCAAGAGGAAGTTGCAAGACGCAGCTGCATCAACATTTGTGTGCCTCTAGCATATTGTGTGAAGGAAAAAACGGACCACTTTCCTTCACTGGGTAATGCAGATGGTAGCCCCACCACACTCACTTCTTCATTCAGAAGATGATAAATCTCGACAGCTTCAGATATTTAGCCCAGCAAAAAACTTTTACACATGGCCGACAGCGAGCCTGCATTTTGTGAACGAGAGTGCCCCCACAACTGCCAACGGTGCTGTGTTTGAGCCTGTCGATCCCTGATCCTTGCTATTTTTCCCCCCACTCTAAAAGGATGTGGGAATGCTCACAGTTATCGGCTGAATTGCACATATCCAAAATGGCGGGCAGGCTGGTTTCTGAGTCTTAGGCCAGCTCCTTGCCACATACAGAGGTTTGTGGCTGACCAAACTGGCTGAAACAGTCCTTTGTGTCTGGTCATTTTGATCCTGTTTAGATGACACGCTAAGTCACAGCAATTAAGCATTTTGAGCTAAACATTATGGCTTAGTGTGCTGTGTGATCCGTGACTTAGCGCGTCATGTGAACCATTCCTAACCATTGTGGCTACATAACTCCGGTTTAAACACGCTCACTAACGACTTGCTGCAAAAGGTTTAGCGGCCTAGCCATGGTTTAGTGTGTTGTCTGAACCAGGCCCTTTGTTGTTACACCTACCTGAAAGTGTAAACAGACCTATGACCTGTCCAATCTAAGGTGTGTATGGACCTGAAGTTCAAAGCACAATGTATCTTTCATTTAAGTCATCTTCCCCTGAGTGAATGACAATTTTAATATTGTAGCATGTTTAATTATATTTTTTAATTTTTGTATATCTCTATCTATATGTTTTAACTGTACATGTTTTAATTTGTAAAGCTGCCTTGAGTCCCAATATTGGGGAAAAGGCGAGATATAAATAAATATAATAATAATAATACCGCATTTCTTCGATTGTAAGACACAATCGATTGTAAGACGCACGCTGATTTCAGTACCACCAACAGAAAAAAAGCTTTGATTCTAAGAAATAATAAACGCACCCGCAATTCTAAAAAGCACCCCATTTTTAGAGATGGGGGGGAAGTGCTTCTTAGAATCGAAGAAATACGGTAATAATAATGATAATAATAATAATAATAATAATAATAATAATAAGAAGAAGAAGAAGAAGAAGAAGAAGAAGAAGAAGAAGAAGAAGAAGAAGACAACTGCCCAACTATTTACATGTGGCCACGAGGCATGCTGTTTTCACAGTTTATGTATATTTATCATTTCCTAACACAATGTTCATCTATATCAGCCTTTCCCAACCTGGTGCTCTCCAGATGTGTTGGGACTACAGCTCCCATAATCCTCAGGCAGCAAAGGTGACTGGGGGTTTATGAAAGTTGCAGTCTAGCACACCTGGAAGGTACCAGGTTGGGGAAGACTGATTGGTGTCTGTCTTAGGGCTATTGACCAATTAGTTTGTTAACCATTTGCCTCTTAAAAAAATAATTAAACATATTTTTTTAAAAAAACATATTACAAAAACCTCAAAACAAATGCCCTTTTAAAGAATTCTGGAGAAAATCTGAGACAAGACTTTGTGTTTAATAAGCAAAAAGATATGACTCATTGTTAAAGGAAAGACCATAGTTGAATATATTCTCTTTCATTTCCTGTTACACAATAACACACTAGAACTAAAATAGCTTTTTTTAAAAAACTCAACAAGTGCCCTTAGATCTCAATGCAACCAGTTAAATTTGCCTCTGCTAATTAAATCTTGCAGCCTCAGTTTCTCTAAACTTTTATTAACTCTCATCATAGCTGTCTGGTGGACACTAATTTTTACTGAAGTCCAAAAAGAATTGTAGCATTAAATCAGAAAGGCATATCCCACGGGCAGGCCTATCAACAGCTATTAACCGTGAGGACTATATGGCACCTCAATGGTTAGAGGCAGTTTACCCCTGATTATCAGTTGCTGGGGAGCAGCAATGGGAGAGGGTTATTGAGCTTCCTGAAGTCAACTGGTTGGCCAATATAAGAAGCAGCAAACTGGATTCAATGGATCTTCTGTCTGATCCATCAAAGCACTGGATACAAAATGAAAATGACCACCGCATCCTAGCTTAGGGCCAAAACAGTCATTACTTTAAATGTGCATCTAATAGCTATGAGTTTTTTTTTAATTTTTACTCTACAATTGGTTTAGATCCCACTGATTCGGATCAGGACCTTAGCATGAGGAGTCAGGGTGGGGCAGACCTTTAATATCCATATCTGGGCCCTGGCACCTCTAGAGTAAAAATGAAAAAAAGAAAAGAGATAAATGTTAGACACATATTTAAAAGAAGCTCTGTTTTTGCCCTTAGATAGCAATCTTGGTTTAGACAGGTTGTGGGAAATCTGGCTGGATCGATTGATTTCCCTTGTTTGATTGGTTTTTGATCTAGAATATGGTGATAGAGTCTGTCAACCTGGATAATTATCAATGATGTTACTATTTATACTTCAAAGAGCCACCCACACAGTGATCAAAACTCCACCCCACTCGTAGTTAAAAATAAACACTAGAATTAATTCTTCACAAAGTGTTCTAATATCACCACCCTGTATTATCTGGCATGGCACAGCATCTCCTAAGAGCATGCAAATGGGACTGTGGGAGTGAAGTTAATTGAATTATAATTAATATTTAGGATTGTTACCAAGGAGTTCAACCTCTCTATTATTTTTGAAGTGTGCCTCCTACGTCTTGACTCTAGAATTTCCATTTTGTCCTGGGATGCTATTTAGCAAGGTTTACATTTAGCCAGGGCAAGGTCATGGACATTTAACTTGTATGCAGAACACATCATGCGACGTGCTGGGCTTGACGAATCCAAGGCTGGAGTTAAAATCGCAGGAAGAAACATTAACAATCTCAGATATGCAGATGACACCGCTTTGATGGCTGAAAGCGAGGAGGAGCTGAGGAGCCTTATGACAAAGGTGAAAGAAGAAAGTGCAAAAGCTGGGTTGCAGTTAAACCTCAAAAAAACCAAGATTATGGCAACCAGCTTGATTGATAACTGGCAAATAGAGGGAGAAAACGTGGAGGCAGTGACAGACTTTGTATTTCTGGGCGCAAAGATTATTGCAGACGCTGACTGCAGCCAGGAAATCAGAAGACATTTACTTCTTGGGAGGAGAGCAATGATAAATCTTGATAAAATAGTTAAGAGCAGAGACACCACACTGACAACAAAGGTCCACATAGTTAAAGCAATGGTATTCCCCGTAGTAACCTATGGCTGCGAGAGCTGGACCATAAGGAAGGCTGAGCGAAGGAAGATAGATGCTTTTGAACTGTGGTGTTGGAGGAAAATTCTGAGAGTGCCTTGGACTGCAAGAAGATCAAACCAGTCCATACTCCAGGAAATAAAGCCAGACTGCTCACTTGAGGGAATGGTATTAAAGGCAAAACTGAAGTACTTTGGCCACATAATGAGAAGACAGGATACCCTGGAGAAGAGGCTGATGCTAGAGAAAGTGGAAGGCAAAAGGAAGAGGGGCTGACCAAGGGCAAGATGGATGGATGATATTCTGGAGGGGACAGACTTGACCTTGGGGGAGCTGGGGGTGGCAACGGCCGACAGAAAGCTCTGGCGTGGGCTGGTCCATGAAGTCACGAAGAGTCGGAAGCGACTGAACGAATAAATAACAAAACTTAATTAAATCGGCAGAAGCAACCCTCATTCGAATGCAAAACATGGGAACTCCAGAACCTGCAAATGTCTCTCTGATTGCTGAGTCACTATTCTAAGCAAACTATCCAAGGTACACCCTGAACTGGCCAATCCAGAACCTGGGGAGGGGGGGAACCCTCTCCATGCATGAAGCACCACCAGTGCAACAGAACACTTTAGCAGCTGTTTCAATCTGGCAAAGGGTTCAGGGGCCACATTCCATCTTCCAGCGGCGCTAAAGACAAAGTAGGGGTGGTGAAAGCAGATTGCCTACTCAGAAGTAAGTAGGACAAGCCTCTGCAGTCTGACTCAGAAGTAAGCGTGGCAAACCTCTGCATGTCTACTCGGAAATAAGCCTGTTTGAAGCACTCAAAGAACTTTAAAATAGCATCCCAAATACCAAGCCTCTGCAGTCTACTCAAAAGCACCCTGTCTATTCACAATTAGCAGGAAAAACCACTGCATGTCTACTCAAAAGTAAGCAGGACTGAATATTCAGCAGCTCCTTTGCACAGTTTACCCCATCATTAAATGCATGAACAGCAGTCCCTAAAGCACTGCTGTTTGGCCCATCTACGGAACATGCAGATCACCATGAATCCTAGGGGGGAAAACCTCTTTAAAAACCCTTCATGCATGGTAAATATCTGTACCTGAACCTTTCCTCCCTCCCTCCCACTCTCCCACCCCCATTTTTTCTCAAACATCTGGCCATTCTACCCCTTGCATTGCACAACACTGTATCAATTACATTTCAAGTTTGCCCTGTTGCATCTAGACCTCCAGCACTGCCTGCCAGATTGCCTTATTTGGCATCTCTAAATGTACTCCTTTGGCCCAGAGATATAATACAGCAGCTGCTGGTCCAAACTTCGTACAGCATGGAAGAGTTGCCTAACCAACACAGAAGTTGTCTAACCAATTCTTCCATGCTGTACGGAAGTCACAACTTAAACAGTCTTTTATATTCTGTAATAAAACTTATATTCTTTCTACTTAAGACTTAGCCTCTTTTTAAATTGCTAATTCCCTTTAGTAAAAGTGGAAATTGTAACCTCCCCATGATGCATCTTGCCTCTAAGCCCAAGATCTAAGACAGCCTTCCACGACCTAGTACCATCCAGATGTGATGACTACAATTCCCAGCATCCCCCAGCCAGATGATGATGAGAGTTGTAATGCAACATGTCTTGAAGCCATCAGGTTGGGGAAGGTTGATCTAAAATTTCATGTTCCGATCAAGTACATGAATACACTTGAGTTTGCAAGTGCACATGTGATTAAGAACATGGAACTACCAGGATTTGGTTCTTTTTCGACTTAGCTTTACTGAATAGCTTTACAAGGCTTGGCATTATAGAGTGACCAAATCTGCAGCGTTCTTGTTCCTTTCATTGCTGGGTAAACAGAGGGATGTTGGCGTGTTTTCATGATACACATCTAATCCTACAAAGGTGACACCGACACACGACCCTCAAAAGCCCTGTCCATAAGACATAATGGCTGAAATAGAATCATAGGAACATAGAATAGCAGAGTTGGAAAGGGCCTACAAGGCCATTGAGTCCAACCCCCTGCTCAATGCAGGAATCCACCCTAAAGCATCCCTGACAGATGGTTGTCCAGCTGCCTCTTGAACGCCTCTAGTGTGGGAGAGCCCACAACCTCCCTAGGTAGACCATCCGGGGCTACTTCTCCAAATGCAAGTGCTACTGACGTCAATGAGACCACAGCAGTCGGGAAGTTCTCAGTCTGGAAGGCTTGGAGCAACTTACTTGGGGCTCCAGGTAGACTTCCATCCAGGAACTGACCAGCATGTCCTCTCTCACTCCTGAGCTTTAGCAATATAAGAGTCCCATCTGCACTTAGACCATACTTTGGATCCAATGAAGTTAACTCCATGAAGTTAACGAAGCTGGTGTCTCACTGAAAGTAGATGCTCCTTACATGGCATACAAACCCGATCTCTTCCTGTCTTGCTTACCTAAGAAACCAGATCTAACCTGAATCCTGCTCAAGATCTGATTCATAGCAGATCCCTGCAATCCAGGCTATAGCACATGGCATTGGCAAACCCACGGCCTGAAACTGTACACGTTGCTGGGTGCGCGTGGCCAGGAGCTCAGAGAAATTGTTTTAGAGGTTTACACCTTGCTCTTTACAAAAAAGCACATCCTTTGTAATTGTTCTCCTGGCCATGTAGATCACCTATGCAGGTAGGGGCCCTTGGGCAGCTTTCATGCGGCCATCATTATGTCTAAATCGGTCTTCAAGATTGCATGTCCCTTTTATGAAAAAGTTCCCCTTCAATCAGTCAAATTGATGTTGAGTGCCCAGCTCTCAGGGTATATCTACATCAGCGCTGGGCGACATGCTCTTGGATGCATCCCCCACCCTGAACTTACTGGAAGCCAGTAACAACAATGACAACAACAACAACAACAACAACAATGTAACAGGAACAAAACCTCAAATACATTGCATTTGTGGAAAATAAAGATGGTGGCTGAGACCAGAGTAGGGACTTGAGGCAGTGAGGAGGGGGACAGGGTATCACCAGCAGTGTGTGACCAGGATTTGCCTGCATGTTGATACTGCCCTGCCCTGCAAAGGAAGAGTGATTGTTCAACCAATCTAATATCCGGTTGCAAATGCAAACTATGCCTCTTGGTCCTCTCACTTGAATAATTCTGTGTCGGATGGACTAAAGTGATGGAACGGTCAGGAACTCAGATATAACTCAGCATGCACCAATAAAACCAAGCTACGAAAAGTAAGTGAGA
The DNA here is from genome assembly GCF_023053635.1 of Elgaria multicarinata webbii. Lineage (NCBI taxonomy): Eukaryota > Metazoa > Chordata > Lepidosauria > Squamata > Anguidae > Elgaria > Elgaria multicarinata. Next base: position 40,706,894 of record NC_086171.1, on the reverse strand, counting down.
CTTACCCATGGTTGTATCTTCATCAGGTCTGTATCTCAGTGACTGAGAATGCTTGTGAGATGTGGGCCGTCAGATGCAAAGGACACCCCTATGACAGTAAGAATGGAGATAATTAGATCATGAGTCCTGGAGGTGGCTGCAGCTTAGTGACAGAGTACAACTTTTGAGCATTTTAGGTTAAAGCTGACCACATCTTCAGACAACCAGAAATCACACTATCCTGTCTCCATCCTCCCCAGACTCTGTTTCTTCCTTTCATCATTGTAGATGTAGAACTACGAAGGTTACTATGGTTTGTTCATTCAAACATCGCACCAAAGCATCATTAGTGCAAACTCACTACAAACCATGGTCTCTGATTCTGGCTTGCTGGCCAATCACAAACCATGGTTTGTCATTTTGGACATCAGGACAAACTATGGTTCAAGCTTCTTTGACCATGGTGTCGGAATTGAAACCATGTAGTCTTGCTGAACAGGAGTGGTATGCCTTACACGAAATAGAGAAGGAGCAGCTGTATTTTCAAGCTAATAGCTGAATTCTTTCACTAGGTGCTGGTGAAGCACCCAGGCTAAAGCAAACAGCATGTTACACCACAAATGTTACAGCATGGGGTGTCAAACCTCTTTTGGAGAAGTTCTCAGCAGTTGGGCAGGCCAAAGGCAGAAGAAGCAGGCCCAAAAATGCCAGCATCTTCCAGCTTAAAGCTCTTATTGCCAATAACTAAGCCTTAGCAGAAGCATTAGAAACTTTTCGATTGGGGGGAAACTGTGCAAAAGCCAGAAAATGGGCAAATTATTGGTGGGAAGGAGAAACGGGTGTGGGCATGTGAGGAACCCCTGAGGGGTGTATTAGGATGCCAGGCAGGCTGGTTTTGTCTGCAGACTTAAGATTTTGACGCACTGTGTTAAGAGGAAGCTATAGTTAATGGCTTCTGAAACTGATATGGTCAAAGTAGGGCAGTGTAACATAAATGGAACATTTTCTGGTTTGTTCACTCCCACTGTGAAGAGCGGAGCAAAGGGGTTGGCAGATGGGGCAAAAAGGCTTGTACATATGTCTGCTAATTAAGACAAGATATTGATTGTCCGAAGCAGCCCACTGTTTGCGTAAACTCACCCTAACAAGCAGACAAAAACAGGCTCTCAATTCTCCCTCTCTGAATATGTTCAACAAAAGCACATGACAACTACAGACAAAGAAAAAAAAAAAAAAACACTTCCAGGTACAATCTAAAAATAATGTTGTAAACATCCGAGACATCTTCAGGCTGTAGTGGTGGTAAGTACAATGATATTTATTCAAACTTATTTTGAGAGATTTGGGCAGGAAGAAGAGAAAGATGCATCGAGCCAATAATCAGATATCTGAAGCTAAACATGTTGTTCCTTTTGCTTGCTGTTACTTCCTATCTGAGAAACCACCACGCAGCTCTGTTTGAGAACAGAAACTTCGCAGAATCGTCGCACGTTCTTTGACTTTAAGGAAGAGGGACACCAAATTCACAAATCTAAATCGGGGTCAATGACTTATAAGAGTCAGTCCAGTCACCAATGACATCATATGAAAAAATTCTCAAAGATGTGAATGGAAATAGAATTAGAAGTGGGTCCTTCAACAAAATGTTGCAACGCTCCTGATCATGGTTCCAACCGATTAGCCATGCCCTCTTTCAGGAGACTCTATTCCATCCTACCCACCCCATTTCCCATTTTTTTTATATACCCTCCGTCAGCCAGCATGCTATTGTCATTGAACATGCTCAGTTCTCATTGGATTGTTGAGAGCTACTAATGGCCTGTTGTGAGATTATTTGAGGGTGTTTTAACACTCAAGCAACCCCTGCCACCTGGGTTCAGACGACATAACATACCATGTCTGTCTTTAAAGACTGTTCGGAAACTTCAGCTGGTTCAAAGAGCTGCAGCCAGATTGTTGACCACGGCTGGTTACAGGGAGCAGACAACTCCCCTGTTAAAACAGCTTCACTGGCTTCCAGTCTGTTTCCGGGCACGATTCAAAGTGCTGGTTATCACCTATAAAGCCCTCTACGGCTCTGGTCCAGGTTATCTGAAAGACCGTATTTTCCCAAATGAGCCTGCCCGTGCTCTGAGATCTTCTGCGGAGGCCTTTCTTTCAGTCCCACCAACATCCCAGGCACGCCCGATAGGTAAGCAGAAGAGGGCCTTCTCAGTGGCTGCTCCAAGGATCTGGAACTCCCTTCCCAGGGAGGCTAGGCTGGCTCCCTCTGTGCTACACTTTTTTGGCAAAAACTTGTGCTACACTTTTTTGGCAAAAACTTTGGCAGGCAAAAACTTTTTTGTTTCAGCAGGTTTTTGGAGCTACTCTGGACCTGTATTGGATCCCCCCTTTTAATCTGTTAGTGTTTTTTAAAAAAATTATCATGTTTTTAATTTTACTGTAGGTTTAATTCTAATATATATTTTTTTTTTGGTAAATTTATATTCATATGTTTTAATTGTACATGTTTTAATCTTGTAAATTGCCCTGAGTCCCAGTACTGGGGAAAAGGCGGGAAATAATAATAATAATAATAATAATAATAATAATAATAATAATAATAATAATAATGTCAATCTCCCGCCAGGCGTTGAATATTCAAAATGGCCACCTGCACATGCCATAACCCAACATGACTTAAATAAGCCATGGTTGGCTGTGGTTATAGTGCGAACCAGGTCAGTGTGTTCACTATAAGTATATAGGATCTGGAAACAGCTTAACATCTGATATCAGAACTAGAAAAACCTAAAGGCTAGCAAGATACCCGACTACAGTTAAACTGATTTGAAACTGAAAGAAGTACAATCCTGTGCAGAAACGCTTAGCTATTTCACACAACTAATATCCCTAGCTTGATTGGAAGCCAAGCATGCTTGCTACAGGTTTCATAATGTAGACATGGCCGAATAATTTGATTCAACAATACCCTGCCCCAGCAACTCTGACATACATCTTCTAACTCACTCACTCTCTCTCTCTCTCTCTCTCTCTCTCTCTCTATATATATATATATATATATATCTTAAACAAATATTAAAATTGTCTCTATAAACAACTGTAGAATTTCAAGATATATCAATATATATTAATCAAAAATAGATATAAAACCCTCAACCCACATTAAAATATCTAGAAATGCTCTCTACCTTTTGTCTATTCTCTCTCAAATATATATATTCTTAACTTACCATCTCACCTTCCTTCCAAACATTAGGCAGCCATTTTCTAAGAAGCTTTAGCTATGGGCAGTATAGAAATGAAATAGATAAATTACTGAAACATCCCACCATCTGTGAACTCAATTTTTTCTGTTGTTCTCACAGTTGTTGACTTTACATTTCAAAGCCTATGGGTTGGGTATCGAGACTCAGTCATATTTAGGGTAGACACACTGAACTCAATGGGACTTAAATTAGCCAAGACTAGCTTAAGTCCCATTGATTTCAATGGGTCTAACCCAAGTGTGACAAAGTTTGGATCCAACCCATATACAGACACCATGATCCAGCCATCAAGAGGCCCATGTGGTAGGGGATTTGCACATGTAGAATAGATGGTCTGCTGTGCACAAATAAGGACTGGGCAAGTTGACAGCGGATGCCACTGGCCAACCTACACAGGCCAACATGGGGGCAAATCATTAGCCATACGATGCTTTTAATATGCTTTTCGGATGTTTTTAGGATGATTTTAATAGTGTATACTATGTTTTTAATCTGTATTTTATGCTTGCTGATGTTCCCCACCTCAATCCAATTGGAGAGGCAGGTAAGAAATATATTATTATAATTATATTATTATGCTCATGCACTGTTTGAAAACTGTTGGATCTCTGTGCTGCTGCCCCATGTGGAGTGACTCACTAGGCAACCCCATCCATGTAGGCAGCCCATTGGTTCCCCCTGACCTGGAAGTACTATAAAGAATTCCAGGTCAGATGGATCTGAGCAACACCAGTCTCCACTGTGCCTGTTTGGCTGAGACATCTAATTCCTGACTCCTCACTACATAGCGACTGGAGAGCCAATATTGATATCTCCAATACCTTGTGGCACGTGATTATCTCTGTATGCCGGATAGATACAAATGGCTTGCTTGCTCCATGCAATTGTGATTTCCACTAAAATGGAAGCACATTTCCAAGGTGCAGCAATCACGAGAAATGTTGTATCTGTATCCACATCCTGCCTAGTTAAGCTAACATTGTGGATGTCTCTGGGGAACATCCAATGCTCACCTATAGTTGAAGCTGCCTCTGTAAACTGGCCCTAAAGCTATTTATGAAAAACACGTAATCAATCCAAACTGCGGATCAGTTTCTAAACTACTGGCTTTTAACGCAGGCCGGCACGGGCTGCAAAAGTCACCCAAATTCAACATCACTAAAAATGGGACTTTCCTCTGTTTTCTGTGTGGCGCTGAAGAAACATGCCAAGCCTGGAGAATTTAACGAGCAAAATAAAAAGAGTTGGGCGGAAAAAAGAAAAAGGGGGGGGGGGGGAAACACCCCTCTTTGCTTTAAAAAGATTCCACCACACTAACTTTCAGCAAGTTTCCGGGAGGACTGCCAGGCACACAGGAGGTTGTGTGCCTGTGTGTGTTGTTTTTAAAAACGTACTACGGAACTGTTCAAAAATATTATTGTCAGTGCTATTTTCTAAAGATCTTGGGGCCAGCAGCAGGGTAAGCACTACTAGCACAAGCAATCACCAAATAATGAGAAATGGTTTCAAATACATGTCTATTTATGCCTTGGAAAAACAAATTGTATGTTTGGTTTGTAGAAGACTGGCTAAATAATAATAATAATAGTAATGCATTGCAGTTTATTCGCTGCTGGGCACCTAAAGTTACAGATTGCGATTAGAGACTGAAAGTAAAACAGCCTTCATTATTATGCCATTATATAGATCTTCAGTGCGCCACATTTCAAATACTATGTACAGTTCTGGTTTTTGCCATATTAAGAACTGGAAAACGTACAGAAAAGAACAGCTACAATAATAAAAGTGGCACAGAGCAGTAGCGTGGACACGGACGCACACACAAGAGCATCCGCTGACACTAGGAGGCATGGGAAATGTAGGTTTTCCTGCTTCCCGACGTCAATAGACACTTGGGCAATAAGGAAAAGGCGAATGCATTTGCAGATTTTTGGTTTAGAAAAAAGGCAACTAAGAAGAGGAACAGGACACGATGGAGGCCTATAAAACCATGCATAGGGTGGAGCAAAATCATTTCTTCAGCTCTTATTACATTGATATCCCACCTTTTTTCCTCCTCAAGGAACCCAAGGTGGCATACATAATCCTCCTCCTCTTCACTTAATCCTCACAACAACATTATTGGGCTGAGGTTCTGTGAATGGCCCAAAGGCACCAAGTGAGCTTCCATGGACAAGTGGGGACTAGAACCTGGATCTCCTGACTCCCAGTCCAGCACTCTAGCCACTACACCACACTGCCTCTTACAATGGAGACCAACTCCCAGGCCTGGCATTAGCATCTGGCAGAGCGGGACAAATGCCGAGCGCCAGCCTCCTCTTTTTAGTTTTATTTTAACCTTTCTTATGGTCTAGTGCTGAAAAAGGGAGTATGGAGCAAGGGGTCTCAAGCCAACACTGTCATCTGATCCCCCGTGTCTCTGGACCTCAACCACCAATGTATACATGTACACATCTGGGGCATTCAGTATCAGGAAGATGATGGTGGAAGATGTGGGACTTCCACTTATTATGCAGGGCTGAAAAAATATTGGGTGGGTGGAGCTGTGCTGCTTTCAGGGCTGCTGCCCATCTTGTCTGCTGCCCTCCACCACTAACCATCCCCATCACCCTCAGTAAGTTTAGTAGGGGGTGCTATCATAAGAACATATGAAGAGCCCTGCTGGATCAGACCAAGGGTCCATCTAATCCAGCATTCTGTTCACACCGTGGCTAACCACATGCCCAGGTCCCACCAAACCTAGTACTGGTCATGCCAGGACCAGGATTACATCATTGCCTATAGGTTGACAGGAAGGGGCTAGTTGGCACCAAGATGGTTCTTTAATTGTGCAACGTATGCTTCAGCCCCTTTAAAACAGGAATGGAGGATACCCTCTGGCATATACCCTCCAGAGTTCCACCCACAAGTTTCCTTTGCTGCCATCTCTGATCACCAAACGTTATTTAAAAGCTGCCTTGAGTCCCAATATTAGGGAAAACGTGGGATACAAATATATCAACACCAGCAATTAACCTTCAAATGCCTTCTAAAGAATCCAGGATAGCTGCTGCACAGAATTGAGGCGGGCATTTATTTATTTACAGCTAAGAGACCTGCTTACTTGTGAGTATTTATTTATTATTTATTGCATTTCTATACCGCCCAATAGCCGGAGCTCTCTGGGCGGTTCACAAAAAACATGCAGTAGACATGCAGAGGCATGAATTTGCGATGCGATTTGAAAGTGACTTGGTCCTGCTTATTTCTGAGGAGTCATGCAGAAGCCTTGTCCAGAAGCTTACTTCTGAGTAGGCTTAAAGTGGTCAAAATCACACCTGGGCCCATTCACTATGTCTTTGCCTACAGCCCCTCCCCCTCCCCCACACAAGACCTTTCCCATTTTGCCATTTGGACCTCCAGCTGAAAAGGGTTCCTCATTCCTCCTTTAATGGGAAAAGCACCCATTTTGCACTTGCGGATCCTGTCCAACGCCTCGGCCCCATAATAAGGTTTCACTGTACCCCATTAAGTCAGTATACTTCATCAGGAAGTAGGGAACACTGCCACATTGTAAATCTAGTTTCGTCTCCCCCAACATGGTATTCTGCAGAAGTTTTGGATCGCAGCTCTCAGACTCGCTTGCTATGCTGCCTGAGGCTGATGGGAATTGTAGTACAAAATATCTGGAGAGCACCAGATTGGGGGAGGCTGGTTAAGCTGGAGTCTGCGCAGTTCTTTTGAGCACAGAGTTACAGGCGCTCCTGGGTTTTTATGCAGAACACACTGAATGATGGAATGTGCACACTTGGAGCCTGTTCTGACTCAGAGCTTTACTTTCACTACCATCTATGGAATGAGCAAGAAAAGATGTCTGAGAAGGCTATCAGGTTTACAGGATGAAGAAAGAAAAAAGAAAAAAGAAATCTTTTGGAAGCTGTTCAACTTCAGAGCTTTCATATCCAGCGCTAATTTTCATTTATGTTTCGCTATGCACCATCAAGAATCTGAAAGTCTAGCTTTCATTAAAGCAATACACGAACAGCATTCTAGTTCTCATGGCTGAACAGACACAGGCAGGGGCAGAAGGGCTGCAGCTATTTCCCCCTCCCGTTTTCATCACTTACGGCTGCCGCGTCCAACACAATTTCCAGTCACGTTGACAGCAAGGCTTTGTTTTATAAAACACACGCAGCATTCAGAGGTGAGGTTCAGAGTAAAGGTGCTTACACATGACACTAAAAGCAATTTTATTTATTTATTTATTGTATTTCTATACCGCCCAATAGCCAAAGCTCTCAATTGCTTATCTTCCTCCGCAGCCGCAGTGTGAAGGTAAAACCTTCACTGACGAGAAGCCTGCTGCTGTCTCATACCACAAGAGTTTCCCATACTTGTGGTTTCAAAACAGCAGAACTCCTTGGCTGAGTGGCTGCTTGCACTTACGTAGCGCACCAAGAATGCACCCCGGCACCTATTTACCCATTAATTCCTCCCGTTTGGTGGGGCTTATTTCCAAGTAAACATACTTAGGATCCAGCACGGGTGCTTACTTGGGAACAAGGGCTCGATGGCTTCAATAGGGCTTGTGCTCAAATATGTGTGTAGAAGATTGAAAACTTGATCGGTAATATGGTTGATGAGTTTTGGTTGCTTTGCATAGAATCATAGAATAGCAGAGTTGGAAGGGGCCTATAAGACCATGGAGTCCAACCCCTGCTCAATGCAGGAATCCACCCTAAAGCATCCCTCACAGGTGGTTGTCCAGCTGCCTCTTGAAGGCCTCCCTAGGTAACTGATGCCATTGTCGTACTGCTCTAACAGTCAGGAAGTTTTTCCTGATGTCCAGCCGGAATCTGGCTTCCTTTAACTTGAGCCCGTTATTCCGTGTCCTGCACTCTGGGAGGATCGAGAAGAGATCCTGGCCCTCCTCTGTGTGACAACCTTTTAAGTCTTTGAAGAGTGCTATCATGTCTCCCCTCCATCTTCTCTTTTCCAGGCTAAACAGGCCCAGTTCTTTCAGTCTCTCTTCATAGGGCTTTGTTTCCAGACCCCTGATCATCCTGGTTGCCCTCCTCTGAACACGCTCCAGCTTGTCTGCATCCTTTTCTCGACAACAGTGTAAGAAACAAGCTCTACCCAAGCAGCCAAATAAGATGGAAATGGGCTGAGGCGGTAGAATAGGCTGGACAACTTTGGACTGCAGGTGGGTGATCACATTTTTAAATGCTCTCCCCCTTTTCATAAATTTGAATAAACCCTCGCAATTGAAAACTACCAGACAGAGAGCTGGGATTGAATCTCCTTTCTTCTGAGAGTTCTTCGTTTGCAGTGAGTTATTTTTTTGTGGTGTAGAGGGAGTGCTTTTACACTGAAAAGCATTCAAAACAAAAGTCATCACCAGATTCTGAAGTCACTGGTGCAGCCCACTTGCACTTCCTTTTGACATGCTGATTAAGAATAGCGCAAGTGGCCTGCTTCGCACATAACGCAAAGCTGTGGTGTGGTTTGTTGAAATCTGATTGTTGTTGCGCTTGAACCCACCGCCACAAACAAACCATGCTTTATTAACCAGCTACAAACCACAAATAGAAGCCATGGTTTGTTGCTGGATTTCAAAGTCTGGCTTGTTAAACTATGGCATGTCATGATATCTGAAAGGAGAACCGTAGTTTAACTCTGGCTTGTTTCTGCTGCTGTCTGCCCTGAAATGGAGGTGCCTGGTTAAGAGCAGCCTGAAAACAAAACTGCTCTGAAGGATGGCAAAATGGATAGGACAGAAACAAACCAGAAATAGGAAAAATAAGCTTGTTTGCTCATCTGCAAGACAATTCATGGTGAAAGCAACAAACCATGGTTGATGCAAACCATGGCTTAACGTTATGTGAGACCACAGTCAATAAGTCCATGAAAGTTACTCATTGATATGACAGTTTTTAAATTATCCAGAGCTTCAACAAATTCACCTGCTACTCTTGCCATGGCAACTGCCCTTTGGTGAGTGTGACAAACAGCCAGCCTTCATTCCAGCTTTGGAGCTGCAGAGTTGGGCAGGGAACTTCTGGGTATGGGCTGGCACCTCTGTGGACGAGGTGCTTGGAGGACCTTGGCTGGGCTGGGCAAAAATGGCACACAAACTATGTGTTTATGTTAGCCTTCCCTACTCCAGAGCAAAAAAGGTTCCTGAAGGAAGTGACTCCTAATGGCACACGCTTCGTCCCGGCCTTTCCACTAGAGAAATGTTAAGGACAGCATTGGAAGATACTGTTTCAGGGCACATTGAGACAACAGCTCCCAACACCAAGGCCAAACCAAAACTGATGGGTCTCCGAAAATAGCCCATACAGGCCTACGTTAGACATTTCTAACTGCCTGAAAGAAACAGACTCCTGGTCAGGTTACCAAGTGCCTGTTTGCAAGCCTGGTTTACAGTTCCCGAGGCCGAATTTGTGCACCTCCTGCTAAGGAGAAATGCCTGTGCTCCCTGGGTTTTGCACGATCAGGATGTAGGCGTGCGCTGAGCTTCTAATGTTCACATCAAGAGACAACAGACAACATGCTAAGCCATGGTTAGGCCGCTAACTCTTTTGCAGCAAGTGGTCAGTGGGCATGCTTAAACCATGGTTATGTAGCCACCATGGTTAGGAATGATTCACACGATATGCTAAGCCACAATGTTTAGCTTAAAATGTTGAACCCTCATGGTTTAGCATGTTGTCTGAACAGGGCTAGAGTGAAGAAGCACACATTCTTTGTGCTGTCAGGAGCAGCTGGAGCTCAAAACAGGAATTCCTGGCTCTATAAACACCTGCCCCGTGTGATGAACTACCAGAGCTACAGGCTGGGGCATCTCCCCAGGCAGGCAAAGGGCTGCAAGGCGTTGGGTTCATTCTCTGGGTTTTGACCTCTGTGGAGCACCTTGGAGAGCTCTAACTGGTTCTGTTTTAAACCTGGAGCAGATTCACTGCTCCATTGGCATTGGAGCCACCAGCCTCCACTGCATAGGCACATTGCATGCTGCTTTAAACCAGGTAAGTTTTTTTTTTATCCAGGTAGCCCAGCCTTCCCCAACCTGGTGCCCACCAGATATTTTGAACTACAATCCCAGCATCCCCGATCATTGGCCATGCTGGCTGGGGCTGATGGGAGTTGAAGTCCAAAATATCTGGAAATCTCCAGGTTGGGGAAGATTGCTTTAACCCATTGTTGTCCACTACTCAGGATTCTTCTTAATGGGAGATTTATATTGCATTTATAACCCACCTTTTTTCCTCTTGAAAGAAACCCAAGGCCGCTTACATCATTCCTCTCCTCTCCATTTTATCCTCACAACAACCCTGTGAGGTAGCTTAGGTTGCGAGTCAGTGACAGGATCAAAGTCACCCAGTGACCTTCATGCCCGAGTGGGGACTAGAACCCGGATCTCCTGAATTTCAGTCCAACACTCTAACCACTATGCCACAGTGGCTCTGGAGATGACAAGGATTAAACCTGGGACCTTCTGCTTGCAAAGCCCGTGTTCTGCCACTGTGCTACAGTCACTCCTCCTGATGGTATTTATTTATTTATTTGTTTATTTATTACATTTTTATACTGCCCAATAGCCGAAGCTCTGTGGTAGGAAGATCCAGTGCAAACACTCTAGCTAAGAGGTAAATCACGCAGATCCCTCGGCCTATAACAAGTGCAGGAGCAACAGAAGATTCAGCAAAGGTGGCATCTTCCCAGGACTGTGCTGCAGTACCAGAGGTTGTTGCACCTGTGGAACTTCTGCCTGGTTCTCAGCTGGCAAAAAGTTGTGAGTTCCACCTCTCTCCATCCCTTCCTCCTCCCAGAATCTGAGATCTGCATTCCATACAATGCTTAGCCAAATACAACGGTTTTTTTTAAAAGGTTCTGCTGGAGCAAGTACTACAATAGTACTACAATAATGGGATGTTGGGAAGGAAGAGGATGGACAAAAGGGACAGTTAAGACGGAATCAGAAAACTCGGTCCTGTGAAGAGGGTGCTGCGTTGGCCAGTGGGACAGGGAAAGAACTGGATGTGGAGAGAATGATGTGAGACGGAACAGCCCTGAGGAGCAGGTAGATTAGGAGGCCTGCAGCGAAAGAATGAGATAGGAAAAGACCCAGATCTTAAAGATATGGTTCTTCAATGACCAGGAAATCCAGAAAGTGAACTGCTACGGTAATTAAAGGGTTATCGGAGATTACAGGGATATCAAAGTACTTTCAGTTTTGTGGTTAATGTCACTAACAATTTATAAATATTGCTAACGTTTACCAGTGATGGCTGGAATTTGTCTAATACTTATCGCAGATTGTTCTACAAAGGAACCAGGCAGGCAGGCAGGCAGACAGACACACACACACACTCCCAATTCCATGCGATTCTGGAAGTGTTTACTCCACATCTCCCCCACCCCCAGAATGACACAGGAAATTTTGAAAAAGCTACAGCTATAGTGACTCAGGCTTAGCAACCACTAAGCTAGGAAATATAGAGCGTGGGAGGCAAGTGAAAGCCGGGATTGAGAAACAGGGCTTGCTTCTTCAAGCTCTGGGGCACGAAGCATTGCAGTGCAAAATTGGGAAGGGGAGAGAGAACAAAAAGCTTATTTCATTTCATTCCCCCCTTCGCTTACTGAAAGGAGCTTAGGGTGGTTTATTTATTTATTTATTTATGAAAACATTTGCATCCCACCACCAGAGCCAGTGGGGTGTAGTTGGACTGGGAGTCGGGAGATCTTGGTTCTAGTCCCCAGTCGGCCATGGAAGCTGACTGGGGGACTTTGAACCAGTCACTGACTCTCAGCCCAGCCTACCTTACAGGGTTGTTGTTGTGAGGATAACATGGAGAGAAGGAGAATTATGTACGCTGCCTTGGATTCCTGGGGGGGTGGGGAAGGTGGGATATAAATGTAATAAATAAATAAATCATCAGGATCTCAGGGCAGCGTACAGATAAAAATCAATTTAAACAGTATAAAACAATAATGAACACAGCTAAAAAATGTATTAAACCATTAACAAGCTAAAACCAGTTGAAAATGTAAAGGCAATAAAAACAATTAAAGCCATGTGCAAAATATAGGCAAATTTAGCCCTCAAAGGCTTTCATAAAAAGCCATAGAATCATAGAATAGCAGAGTTGGAAGGGGCCTACAAGGCCATCGAGTCCAAACCCCTGCTCAATGCAGGAATCCACCCTAAAGCATCCCCGACAGATGCTTGTCCAGCTGCCTCTTGAAGGCCTCTAGTGTGGGAGAGCCCACAACCTCCCTAGGTAACTGATTCCATTGTCGTACTGCTCTAACAGTCAGGAAGTTTTTCCTGATGTCCAGCTGGAATCTGGTTTCCTTTAACTTGAGTCCATTATTCCGTGTCCTGCACTCTGGGAGGATTGAGAAGAGATCCTGGCCCTCCTCTGTGTGACAACCTTTTAAGTATTTGAAGAGTGCGATCACGTCTCCCCTCAATCTTCTCTTCTCTTCTCCAGGCTAAACATGCCAAGTTCTTTCAGTCTCTCTTCATAGGGCTTTGTTTCCAGACCCCTGATCATCCTGGCTGCCCTCCTCTGAACACGCTCCAGCTTGTCTGCGTCCTTCTTGAATTGTGGAGCCCAGAACTGGACGCCATGTTTTTAACGGGGCACCGAAACAAAGGTAGCGTCAGTGCCAGTCTGGCCTCAAGGGGAGGGCATTCCATAGCCGGGGTGCCACAACAGAGAAAGCCCTCTCCCATGTCCCACCATAGCGTATGTCTCGCATTGGTGGGGTATGGAGGAAGGCTCCTCCAACAGATCTCAGATAGGCATATTTTCAATGTCTTCTCCCATTTTTAATGGAGAGAGAATGTTGGACTTAGACCAAAAAGACCTGAGTGGGTTCAAAGCCCACTCAGGCAGGTTTCTTTTACTGGACTCAATAAACATTAAAAAAAAAAACCTTGGAATCTTCATCCTCAAATTATTTCGTAAAATTTATGGAAATCTATTCCTGGTGTCTATGTTTTGGGAACACTTCCACCAAACCTAACGGGGTAAGGGAAGAGGTGTTGTTTTTTTAATTCTGGATAATCCAACCAATGCCTGGTTGACATCTTATGAAAGGAGGACAAAACCAAAAGCACAGACCACGTTTCCAGAAATTTCTCCAACTCCCTGTTTCTCACACCCTTCCTTTGAAAATATATACACAAAAGCACCTTGCATCCCAATTGATCGATACTCGTTTCTTAAAGCCGTGTTCCAATTTGCGTGATAGAGCTCTAAGCGACGCTGTGACATATCGGGTTAGTTAAAACGACGACTTCTCATTGGCTTCAAGGCCAAACGTGCCAGACGCCCTATTGACTGGATCTAATTCAGGACATGTCTAATTCCTGCAGAGAATGTCTCTGTGTGCGTGTGTGTGCGCTCGCGTGTCTTTAACTTGTATTTGCTTACATGCTAGAAAGACAATCCAGGGGCGGACAAGAACGCTGCAGTCACATAAAGAAGAAGCTCATTGACTCCAGAATAATCAATCTGCGATAACTACAGTCCTCGGATGAAGCATCGGATGAAATACGCCCCCTTGCTCACAAAAGCTCATGGCACAACCAAAGGCATCAGTGGACTGCCCCCACCCACCCTCCAAAGCCCATATCTCTCTGCTCTTATGCCCCAATACTTCCTTGGCTGTGACTGTCATTGATCCATTCAAAGTGCTGGTACTAACATTAAAAGCCCTAAACAGCTTGGGGCCAGGTTATTTGAAGGAACGCCTCCTCCCATATGTACCTGCCCGGACCTTAAGATCATCCTCAGGGGTCATTCTCCGTGAGCCCCTGCCAAAGGAAGTGAGGCAGGTGGCTACTAGGAGGAGGACCTTCTTTGCTGTGGCACCCCGGCTGTGGAACGAGCTCCCCAGAGAGGTCCACCTGGCACCCACACTGTACTCCTTCCGTCGCCAGCTGAAAACCTTTTTATTTTCTCAGTATTTTAACACCTAATTTAACTTAAATTTAAACTTTGCTGTTTCAATTCCGTATTTTAACCTATATCAATTTCTGCTGTGTGGTTTTGCCCTGGTTGTGCTTTTTATATCGTATTTTGTATTTGTGTTTTTAGATTGTTGGTTGTTTTACTATGCTCTTCATGGTTTTAATTTTTGCGAGAGAGCTTCGGCTATTGGGCGGTATAAAAAATGTAACAAATAAATAAACAATAAATCCTCTGCCGCCTAAATATCTCCTGATCCCTCAAACGGCTCCAACATTTATTTATTTATTTATTACATTTCTATACCGCCCAATAGCTGGAGCTCTCTGGGTAGTTCACAAAAGTTAAAAACATTCAAAGTATAAAACAACAGTATAAAACCATAATATAAAATACAATTTAAAAGCTCAACCAGATCAAAACAGCAGCAATGCAAAATGACAAATTTTAAACACCAAGTTAAAATTTATTTATAGACTGTTAAAATGCTGGGAGAATAAAAAGGTCTTCACCTGGCGTCTAAAAGCATATAATGTAGGTGCCAAGCGAACCTCCTTAGGGAGCTCATTCCACAGCCAGGGTGCCACAGCAGAGAAGGCCCTCCTCCTGGTAGCCACCTGCCTCCCTTCCTTTGGCAGGGGCTTGCAGAGAAGGACCCCTGATGATGACCTTAGAGTCCGGCCAGGTACCTGGACTGGCAGCCAGTGAAGCTGGAAAAGGACTGGCATGATGTGGTCTCGTCGGCCAGTCCCTGTTAGTAACCGTGCTGCCCTGTTTTGTACCAGTTGAAGTTTCCGGACCGTTTTCAAAGGCAGCCCTACGTACAATGCATTGCAGTAATCCAAACGCATTGCAGTAATCCATTTCCCCTTGCTGCCCCTTACGCCCTATTACAATGACCTCCTGGAGAAGCTACAGGGCGCCTCCTCTCCTGTAACATCCCTCTGCTAAGCCCTGGTCCCCAAACCTTGCTGGAGCCTTCTCCAAACTGACATCTTCTAGAAGTGGCAGACCACAACCCAGGGCCGGTGCTACCATAGAGGCCACTCAGGCAGCCGCCTAGAGCACCAAGCTAAGAGGGGCACAGCACAGCACTCACGCGCGTTGGCCGTGAGCCGGTCTGGCCCGAGGATCCAGCTGGGCCTGGGCGGGCGACATGGCGCCCCGCACCCACCCAGCTAAAGTGAAGCCAGGGATGCTGGGGTGGGGGTGGGGGTGGGGCAGCTTCACATTCAGACTTCCGGAACGCGCCTGGAAGAGAGAGAGACAGCGTGAATGTATGGGTGAATGGGGCGCATGGGGTCTTTGAGTGAATGCATGTGTTCATGCGTGTGTTTGTTTGGAATGAGTGATGCTGAGTGTGTGTGTGTGAGTTGGGGGGGATGATTTAGAGGTGATATTCCTATTAAATAATGCATTTTAGACCCACAGACATTCCTTTCCAATTTGTTTGCTATAATTGGCATGACGTATTTCTTGCACTTTAAATTTTTTTTAGCAGTTTCAAGTTTTGTGCTTCTTATTTTTTCCAGGAAACAAATGTTCTTAAAAATCAAAGTTGGCATTTTTTGGGGGTGGTGGTGGTAAAAGTAGCTCTCCTTGCCTAGGGCACAAAATAGTCTGGCACCGGCCCTGCCACAACCCCATCACCCTCACTCAACGTGCTAGCTAGGGATAATGGGAATTGGCATCCAACACATTTGCAGGATGCCGGGTTGGGGGAGGCTGCCATGATGTAAATAAGGTGAGGTACATGTAACTAAAACTCTTTCCCGTCACCTGCGTTCCCTTTGCTGACGCCCAGTGTGGAATGATGCCATCCCACAACTTGACGCCCGCCAGATGGTTTGGACTACAACTGACAGCACTCTTTAACTATCGGCCATAATTGACTGGGGCTGATGGGAATTAAAGTCCAAAGCATCTGGAGGGCACTAGATTGGGCGAGGCAGTTATAAGCCCTTTGGGGCAAGGGGCTGTCCTCTTGGACACTCTGAATTACCATGCACCTTAACAGTGCCATCAATAAATGGGAGATGGTGGATCCAATGTCAATGGGGTGGTGAATCCGCTCCAGGTTTCAGTCAGAACTCTAAAGGAACTACCCAAGGTGCCTTGCATAGCTCCTTTAGAGTTCTGACTGAAACCCGGAGCGGACTCACTGCCCCACCGGCATCTGAGCCACCAGCCTCCACTGCCATCAACCCATTATTTCTAAATGTGGCACAGGACTCTTTGTTGTTGAACCAGAAGTATGAGAACAAATACCTGCCCCATCGATGCACCAAACTTCAATGGGTTTTGCGCTACAATCTCTTGTTGAAATGAGCCAATCACACCCTACCCCAGAAATTCACCAGTCTGACTTTTGGACTAGCAAGTATAGTGCTGATGATGGATCTATTCCATGCTTCTAGCCAGCGCCTATAAGCTTCATGCTCAAAGGTCTGGGGGAATTGCACATGGGTGCTATCAAACTCACTACACTCGACTGTGGCCTGCAGACGGATGCAGGCGCCGCTTGTGGGAATGAGACGTGAAATGCCAAGGACTGGCAGGTACCTGGAGTGGGCAGGCAGCAGACAAACAGCTTGGTGGTCTCCCACAGCGATAAATGGAAGTGCAGGAGATCATGGGACTTTGTAACAGGGCATGGGATTGGCTGCCTGATTCCCAGTTCGAGAGGATTCTGGGTTATGGTGCTAGTGTGCTATGCCTTGGGACTACAATGCCCTCCTCTAGCTAGTACAGGGAACCCATGCCTGACCCACAGGGGTCTTCATCTGGGTTCTTCCAAGCCATAACCTGAGAAACGTACAGCGGGGATGATCCCAAAATGACATTTTCACAATCTCTCTCTCTTCCCCCTACTCCACCCTAAATAAAAGCAAGCCTTGTCTTGTCATTTGTTTCAAAGGCTGGGATGACCAGGTGCCAGAAGAGGCTACCAACCGGATACACATATCACGACCAAAAAGGAAGTCACGTTACTCTCTTGCTGGCAGGAGCGAGAGGCTGAAGCAGGGGGGTCACTGTGTGCTGAATTAGCTCATCAAAGCACACCTGTTCAGCACTATTGTTGAGAACTGCTGATAAACCTTTTGGACGGTGTCTTTTTTGTCTGCTTTTGCACATACATAATCTCCTTCGCTCTGCTCACAATATATTTTTGAGTTATCGGCGACTGGGTTCCACAAATCCCTTTGCTGGATCGCAAGTTGGTAATAGCTCCCCTCCCTGAACTGCGTAAGGAGAGCCCTGTTGGATCAGACCAAGGGTCCATCTAGTCCAGGACTCTGTTCACACAGTGGCCAACCAGCCATCGGCCAGGGATGAACAAGCAGCACATGGTGCAACAGCACCTTCCCACCCATGTTCCCCAGCAACTGGTGCACACAGTCTTACTGCTTCAAATACTGAGATAGCACACTATCTCCACCATGACTATCTGGGGAACCCCAAAGTGCCGGATTGGGACCCCAGGAGGGCCAGATTTGGGAACCAGGCCTGGGGTTGTGCACCCCTAGCTTAAAAATCCTTTCCCAGTGACTATTTGCCTCCATTTCTTGGCCATATGAAAAACTGGGTTGTTGAAGACAAGCTGGATTTTCTTTTATGAGGATCTAACCAGTTTGTGACTCAGAGGGTTGCCCTTTTTGCAATTAAGGCGGCCAGTTTAAGGGGAAAGGAAAAATGTCTCATTAAATGAGCCATGTAACAGTTCTTAATTCTTGTGGGGCCTCAATAGGAGCATAAAAACTCATTTTATCAAAAGGTATGTGTATTTTTAAAAAATCTTTTATTAAAGTATTTTATCACTTCAATTTTAGACTTTTTAAAAGTTAGTTTTATGTTTTAAGATGCATGCATTTATTGTTTGTTTTCAACACATGTTTACTGTGTGTGAAATGGCCTGACAACTTATTCAATAAACTTTGATTGATTGATTAGGCTGCAGCTTTGTAGATTTGCCATCTCTGCACAATCTGGAGACAGGCAAAAGGGGGACCTTGCAAGTTGGTAATTTTTAATCATTTGAAGGGATGCGACTCATTGTTGTAAAACAACTCCTAGAAGGCTTCTGTTATCCAATTAGCTTTGCACAAAACTGCAGAGTTATGATGAATTTTAAAAATAAGCCAAATAAAAAGAGTTTGGAAACCCCCCCCCCCGCCAACTTCCAATCCAGCCTCTTCCAGCCACTCACTGAAGAAACCAGATGCTCCAAATCAGCCCAAATAATGATCTCATCCATTCTTAGCTGTTTCTGCTTGGCATTTCATAAGTCATGGAAAACAAGAGTCACGTTGCTTGGGTAACTGCAAAGCAAGCACCTTACTCCTGTTGAGTGAGACGACATCCAAGATTTGTCGAAAACAGAGGCACAATCCACTGAGAAGTTCTCCTGCACTGGCTCCATTCAAATGAATGGGAGCTGCACAAGAGCTCTTGGGTTGGACCCAGATTTACCCTTACTTCAAGGAGACCCACCAAACACAGACTAATCCTGACAAATCTTATTGAATTCCATGGGTCTACTCGAGGTACAACTCCATCCAGATCCAGCCAATTGGAGAACTGCCTGGTGGATTGTGCCCTTGGACTATGCCTCTGGCATGAATGAATAAATGAATGACTTGAGAGGCAGGCAAATATGATTACTGGCATTGTAGTTACCCACCTATGGTGACAATCACCCGAGAGCTGTACAAAAGAGTGTTTTTTTTCTTTAAACCATAAAAATGACTAACATAGGTAGGTGTGGGCTAATGATTTCTATGGGACATCCTGCCGCACCCTTGCAGACTGCACCTAGGGCACCCAGATGCAACGGGACAGCAGCCAGAGCTCTTTTACTTTCAACAGTTACGGAGAAGATAAGATTTGGGAAGGGGCATCTCATGTCTGTCCCAGATCCCTGTGGAGTCAGACCTTCCCCACCCCATCCTAGTAGCCAGGTTTCAGATCTGAGTTCAAGGGGCCTACAGGAAACAATGGAGTCCAAGACAGACAGGCAATCAGGGTTTTAAAAGTAGCAGGAAGGAAAGCTTTAGGAACAGCTATCTTGGCTGACAGGGTGCTCTGAGTTAAATGAGGGGAGACTGAAAGAACTGGGCATATTTAGCCTGGAGAAGAGAAGATTGAGGGGAGACATGATAGCACTCTTCAAATACTTAAAAGGTTGTCACACAGAGGAGGGCCAGGATCTCTTCTCTATCTTCCCAGAGTGCAGGACATGGAATAATGGGCTCAAGTTACAAGAAGTCAGATTCCAACTGGATATCAGGAAAAACGTCCTGACTGTTAGAGCAGTATGGCAATGGAACCAGTAACCTAGGGAGGTTGTGGTTTCTCCCATGCTAGAGGCATTCAAGAAGCAGCTGGACAACCATCTGTCAGGGATGCTTTAAGGTGGATTCCTGCAATGAGCAGGGGGTTGGATTCGATGGCCTTGTAGGCCCCTTCCAACTCTACTATTCTATGATTCTATGAAATGTCAAAGTCTATCAGGGCTCCAACTGGCTCCTCAGATCACCTCATCTGGATGGTCTAACAAGCTTCAGTACACGTTCCGGCCATTAAGACAGTGGCACTGCAGAGCAGCAAGCTGGCTGGGCCCTATGGCCATATTCCTATTTCCCAGTTTATGGGACTTTACAATGTCACAGGGGTGAGAAAAACCATGCCTCCTGCAATTCTCTCTTTTGCACAGCCTGTGTATCATCGTGCCGGTTCATCTTCACTCAACTGCCTGAAAATATCTCTATGGGTTTCATTTACGGATATGACACGCAGGTGTGGTCAGCAACATTGACAAGTACACAAAAGAAGTTTAGCTGCGGTTGTGGGGGGCGGGGGGCGGGAGAAAGACAAACTCACCTATCAAAATTCTCCAGTTTTAGCAACTGTCAAGATGCCCTGCCCTGATTGAAAGGCAGTAGCCCTGGCAGAAATGACATCTCCATGGTAACCAGGTCTCAGAGCACCGGGCCTTGAAAATAGTACGCAAATTGTGAAAACGAGTGCAAAACGCAGGTGTGAAGAGGTCTCTGCGTGAGGCCAGGTTTGTCAAAAGTGTGAGGTGAAGCTCTCCATGGAGACGCAAGCAATTGCTACCAGGTAAACTCCTTTTCCATGATATCAAACTCTCTTCGGTCACAGCGTTGAACTGCACGTTCAGCAAAGTCACATGGCAGAATATTCTCTGGACTGTACTAGTTTAGGCCACAAGTACATTCCTTCTCAAATATTATTTCCGCAGTGCGATCAGTTGTACATGGAAGCTAACAGAGTGACAGAGACAGGGGGTTCTAAAAAGCATATATAAATACACGCTATTCACATGCTCCCAATCCAGATTGACGCGTGATGCCAGTTTCCTGCTGAAAATTGCTACCTCACCTGCTGTTATTCCCCCCCACTGCCACCAAAGGTGGGCCAAATATAAATGCGGTGGGGTGGGATTTCAGCAAGAAACTTGAGTGTTTTACTGTGGTTTTAATTTTTGTGAACCGCCCAGAGAGCTTCGGCTATTGGGCGGTATAAAAATGTAATAAATAAATAAATAAATAAATAAATTGAGGGACCCCAATCTAGATAAGGAGACACATTCCAGAATGGAGGCCCAGAACTGGTTTTTCTTCAAAAATTAATCTAGCCATGTTTAAGCACATAAGAACAGCCCTGTTGCATCAGACCAAGGATCCATCTAATCCAGCATGCTGTTCACTCAATGGCCAACCAGCTGTTGACCAGGAACCCATAAGCAGGACACAACACCTCTCACCCATGTTCCCCAGCAACTGGTGTACACAGGCTTACTGCCTATGCTCCTGGAGGTAGCACATAGCTATCAGGACAAATAGCCATGCATAGCCTTCGCCTCCAGGAATTTATCCAACCCCCTTTTAAAGCCATCCAAATTGGTGGCCGTCACTACATCTTGTGGTAGTGGATTCCATAGTTTAACTATGCGCTGTGTGAAGAAGTATTTCCTTTCATCTGTCCTGAATCTCCTACCAATCAGCTTCTTGGGGTGACCAAATTGAGTTCTAGTATTATGAGAGAGAGAGAGAGAGAGAGAGAGAGAGAGAGAGAGAGAGAGAGAATGTCTCCCTATCCACCTTCTCCACACCAGGCATAATTTTGTAAACCTCTATCATGTCTTCCCTTACCCTCTGTTTTTCCAAGCTAAACCATCCCAGCTGTTGTAACCTTCCCTCACAGGGGAAATGCTCTAGCCCCTTGAACATTTTAGTTGCCCTTTTCTGCACCTTTCTTTTTTTTAAGTATGGTGACCAGAACTATACACAGTATTCCAACGGTGGTCACACCACAGATTTGTATAAAGAAAGTATAACACTGGCAGTTTGGTTCTCAATTCTTTTTCTAACATCACATGTAGTTTGGCCCTGAAATACACAGTGGGGAAAGTACAGAGAGAGAGAGGAAAGAGAGAATGTGGACAAATACCTGTACAAGCCCCTAAAACTCAGCTACAGTTGTTAATGATGATTAAGAAGACAAGACAAAGATCACATGGAATAAGGGGGTGCAGAGGAGGGATTTGAAGGAAAGAAGTGAGGCAGGTGGCTACCAGGAGGAGGGCCTTCTTTGCTGTGGCACCCCGGCTGTGGAATGAGCTCCCTAAGGAGGTTCGCTTGGCACCTACATTATATGCTTTTAGATGCCAGGTGAAGACCTTTTTATTTTCCCAGCATTTTAACAGTCCATAAAAATTTTTAACTTGGTGTTTAAAATTTGTAATTTTGCATTGCTGCTGTTT
This sequence comes from Elgaria multicarinata webbii, assembly GCF_023053635.1. Classification (NCBI taxonomy): domain Eukaryota; kingdom Metazoa; phylum Chordata; class Lepidosauria; order Squamata; family Anguidae; genus Elgaria; species Elgaria multicarinata. The sequence goes on along the minus strand of NC_086171.1, from coordinate 40,684,896 downwards.
TGATCTGGTTGAGCTTTTACATTGTATTTTATATTATGGTTTTATACTGTTGTTTTATACTTTGAATGTTTTTAATTTTTGTGAACCGCCCAGAGAGCTCCAGCTATTGGGCGGTATAGAAATGTAATTAATAAATAATAAATAAATAAATAAGAGAGGTAGGTCCACATGCGTGTTCAAGGGAAGCAATTCCACATGCAAGAGATGGTTGTATGTGTGTTTTTTAAATCATTTTTAATGCTCTCTCTATAGAAAGAAATCTAGGTATCAACCTCTCTAACTGTGCTAGTTTTCTACTCAAACACACACACACACACACATTCAAAAATGCAAATCCAAAGGTACAATCTGAAGGATTCTAAGGCTTGATTTGGTTGAACTCTCGTGAACCCTGCCAGAATACTAACCCAACCACAACTTCTCCTCCTTCCGGGCCTGCTCCTTTGCTTTTGACAACTGCCTGACACGCAGAAAATTATGCAGCTGAAACATTTCTTGTAGTGGAGATCAAGTCCCAGGACAAAGATTCGCCTTCTAAATTTCTGTGTGTCAAGTCGGTGGTCAAAGGTACAGGTGCAGGCCAAGCACAATATAAAAGGAAACGGGAGTATGATCACGTGGACCGTCATGTCTCACACACCTTGCCCTGGCTCCAAGCCCAGTTTCTGATATCTTCCCGTCAGTCCTGCTCCAACTTTCCCTCCTCCTCAGTTCCTCCTCACCCAATTTCCATCACAGTTTGTAGGACAAAAACACACTCTATAATTACAAAGGTTTAACATCTCCTGAATGGAAGAAGTGGCTCAGCTTGCAAACACAACAGCCTTGCAAACAGTTCCTGCAATTCTTTCACACTTTCCTGGAAATAAGCCCCATTGAACTCAATGAGGTTTACTTCTGTGTAGGCATGCACAGTCTTGTTTGGCAAGGGTGTTTTCACATGAGAGTCTCGCCTATGTGATTTATGCTACCGTGCAGCTATCAATAATAATGAAGTAGGGAGAGAGGCATGTACAGAGGGCAGCAGGCATGTGCTGTGATTCCAAAACGCAGAAAGCGCAAAAAGGCTGCAGAATGTAGTATGAGGCGCAGAATGAAGAGTCACCATTTTCATTAAAACAAAGATCAGGTTTCTAGCCCTTAATGTTGGCAAAGATGTGCTTGAATGTGTGTGCAAAATCAGAGAACTTCATTGAGTTTTTGAACAGAATCATAGAATAGCAGAGTTGGAAGGGGCCTACAAAGCTATTGAGTCCAACCCCCTGCTCAATGCAGGAATCCACCCTAAAGCATCCCTGACAGATGCTTGTCCAGCTGCCTCTTGAAGGCCTCTAGCGTAGGAGAGCCCACAACCTCCCTAGGTAACTGGTTCCATTGTCATACTGCTCTAACAGTCAGGAAGTTTTTCCTGATGTCCAGCCAGAACCTGGCTTCCTGTAACTTGAGCCCGTTATTCCATGTCCTGTAATCTGGGATGATCGAGAAGAGATCCTGGCCCTCCTCTGTGTGACAGCCTTTCAAGTATTTGAAGAGTGTTATCATGTCTCCCCTCAATCTTCTCTTCTCCAGGCTAAACATGCCCAGTTGTTTCATAAGAGAGCCAGTGTGGCGTAGTAGTTCAGGTGATGGACTAGCAACAAGGAGACCCAGCAGTGCAGACTACAGGTTTTGGAGGGCCTTTGGCCAAGACACCCCTCAACGGGGGACCTCCCTCATCTTCTCACCACCATTGTCACCAGCTGATCTTGCTCCTCCTGGTATTTCTCATCGTTGCTTCTACTTGCTTGCTAGACAAAGACCCATCTCCTGTTCCTCCTTCTCACCACCACTGTTGTCTGGGCAAGATGGTGAAGAGGAGAAGCAACTCCAGGGGGCTCTTGTCAGGGGGCCCTTGCTGAGATGGGAGGGGGGGCTCCTGACAGGTGCCCAACCATGCTAACCTTTCACATCAACCCTGAGAACCAGTGTCAAAACATCCATGAAGTTCACCAAGTGACATTGAGTCAATCCGCTCTCTCTTTTCTACTTCAGCCTAAACTTCCTCACAGATATGTCATAACGATAAAATGGGTAGGGTATGTCATGCTGAGCTTTTTGGAGGAAAGTCGGGATAACAACATAAGAAGAGTCCTCCTGGATCAGACCAAGGGTCCATCTAGTCCATCACTCTGTTCACACAGTGGCCAACCAGCTGTCGACCAGGGACCCACAAGAAGGACACAAGATATTCACTGCCTGATACTAGAGGTAGCACATAGCTATCAGGACTTGCAGCCATTGATAGCCTTCTCCTCCAGGAATTTATCCAATCCCTTTTTAAAGCCATTCAAATTGGTAGCGATCACTACATCATGACATAAACAAACAAGGTTCCCAGAAGAATGGACCATGGCTTCTTGATCATACCCATAACTAACAGAAGCAGAATTATGCAAAACAGTAACAATGTGGGATAAATTGTTCAGACTTAAGTGAACAAGGCAGATTGTATAATTCAAATCCACAGGTGGGAAGGTTCAGCTTTCTCTGCTGCAGTTTTGATAGGCAGGAACACTGGCCCGTGTAGATCTTACGTTTGCATTATGAAGAATTTAGGCAAGACAAAACAAAACTGAAGAAGCTCCAAAGCAAAATATTAACCCCCATGTGCAGAAATGTCATAAAAACAGCCTTACTAGTCTCTTAAAGGCAGGGGGGAGTTGAAAAGGATCCACTATTTCTAACCAACAGGAATTGGGAAATCCAAAACCACCTGCAAAAGCCTTATGCCCCAAAACTTGAAGAATTGGCTGCATTTAAGAGTAGCAACAGTTTCCCATGGTTTTGGGGGATAAGTGACCATGGAAAATGGTCTCTGTGGGTCCATGCCAGCGATGGAGAAGGGTGAGAGAAAGAGAGAAAAAGCACAATATGTAGCAAGCATGAGGGTTGCCAATATCTTTTCCAGTAAGGCTCCTTTGCCTTTAAGCACTGCCTGACCAGCAGAAAAATGCCAGGTAAACCTTTTCCCCATTGCTGCATCTGCATGCTGGGAAAAGCTTCACCTGCTGACAAGCCTGGCCCCAGGTTTTTGAAGGCCCTCAAGCCAGCTTTTCTGGACCTGTGTGCTTGTGCTGCCTCTTATATTACTTTGATTGTGCAGCAGGAGGCCGTCATAACACGTGTTGGGCCAATGAAGACACCCAATGGGGGAAGGAAGGAGCTGCCACCCCTTCTGGCAATCATCTCCATGTCCCTAAATGAGACCTCTCACTTGGAGAACTACCAAGCTAGATAGATCATAGGTGAACTGTTCACCTAGGGTGAGTAGGAATCACCTCTATGTGACCATGTAGGGGCAGCCTTTACAAACTGAGAATTTGGTGCACCTTCTCCCCAAGTATAAAGTGTTGGTTATTACCTTTAAAGCCCTACATGGGTTGGGTCCAGGTTACCTGTGGGATCGCCTTCTCCTGTACAATACGCCCCGCACACTCACGTCCTTTGGGAAGGGTTTACTCCAGTCAGCCACAACTAGGCTGGCAACTGTTAGAATCATAGAATAGCAGAGTTGGAAGGGGCCTACAAAGCCATCAAGTCCAACCCCCTGCTCCATGCAGGAATCCACCCTAAAGCATCCGACAGATGGTTGTCCAGCTGCCTCTTGAAGGCCTCTAGTGTGGGAGAGGCCACAAACTCCCTAGGGAACTGATTCCATTGTCGTACTGCTCTAACAGTCAGGAAGTTTTTCCTGATGTCCAGCTGGAATCTGGCTTCCTTTAAATTGAGCCCGTTATTCCGTGTCCTGCACTCTGGGAGGATCGAGAAGAGATCCTGGCCCTCCTCTGTGTGACAACCTTTGAAGTATTTGAAGAGTGCTATCATGTCTCCCCTCCATCTTCTCTTCTCCAGGCTAAACATGCCCAGTTCTTTCAGTCTCTCTTCATAGGGTTTTGTTTCCAGACCCCTGATCATCCTGGCTGCCCTCCTCTGAACATGCTCCAGCTTGTCTGCGTCCTTCTTGAATTGTGGAGGCCAGAACTGGACGCAATACTCTAGATGAGGCCTAACCAGGGCCGAATAGAGAGGAACCAGTACTTCACGTGATTTGGAAGCTATACTTCCGGAATTTAAGAAAGCCATAAAGACTGATCTCTTCCAGCAGGCCTACCCAGATAAATTTTAAGCTGTTGTGAATGTTATTTTAATATTGTATCGGTTTTATTTGTCCTTATTTCAAGAATAGTTGAAAAGCTGTTATGGGGATTCTGCTGCTGGCTGTTCCTCCATTTTATGAACTGATCCATTCGGGTGTGCTTAGTTTGTGAGTGGTTTGTTAGCCACGGCAACAAACTACCCTGTTCCGGGTTCTCATGTCACAATAAGCTGCAGCAACCGCCCACCATGGCTCGAATATTCACAATGGCAGCCAGCACACACAGTAACCCACCATGGCTTATTTAAAATGGGCTGGTTTGCACGATTGAGGGTGTCCACCATGGCTTAACTCACGGTGGGCACTCACAATTGTGTGAACCGGTCCATTTTTCATAACTCAGACTGGGAGACAAGGAGATACATCTGAACACGTTGAGGGTGATTCCAAATTAGCCCCACTGCTCTAAAACATTACACCCCTCTTCACACAAACATTGTGAGTTGCAAGAAAAGCAACAAATTCATCATGCAATTGGGGCGGTGGGGGAGAAGGATTGCAGCAACAGGTGTGAAATAAAAATGGTCAATGTTAATCATTCTGCTATAGAAGCCAACTCACTCCTTGCTGCTCAAAAACACGCTGTATTCCTTTGATGTTCCTAGAAGTGAGCCTGAACACAGTGTGATTTGTCATTTTGGCTTATACTTCTTTAGAAAAACAACAGGGGTTAGTGGGAAATCCACAACCAGGCCTCGATCGGGAATCAGCAGCCCACGTATCACTTTTCTGGGGGAAAAGCAAATAGCGTGTCTGGCGTTTCTCTGCAAAGAAAATAACCAAGATGAATCCCATATTTCCTCCTCCGGCTCCTATAATCTATTTTCCATACACGTGGTACACAGAAAAGACATTCAGTCGGATCCTTGTTGAAGAGGAAAGTTTGTAATTTAATAGGAACACAAGAATTCCGCCCCAGGAATAGAAGCTGTACTGTAAAATTCCAAAGCAGGATTTCTCAAAACCCTGCCGTACAGGAGAACTCTTCCAGACTTCCTGGAGGAACAGCATATTCCCTTTTCACTCACACCTTAATTTGTGGGGAACATCTGTGTCAACTTCCCCAACCCAATGAGCTCCAGATATGTTGGACTACAACTCCCATCATCTCTAGCTAGGGGCTGCTGGGTTGGCGGAGGCTGCTCTATGAGATGAGGTGCAGGACCAACCCTCTGGTACATCAATTCCCACCCAACCCACTGAAGGCTGACTTCAAATCTGTACCTAGCCCACCGCATGAAAATACAATCTGAGCATATAGCTGTGACTTGTACAATCCTTACTTCTCAAAATCAGGAAATACAGAATGCACAGATGGTGTGTTTTCACATTGGACTCTATGCACGTATATCCCGTGTCAGGGGTGGACAGACTTCAAACTTGTGAGATCTACTTTATTTTTTATTTTGACTAGTACCCCGAGGTCCGCTAATCAGACCCAACTGCAAAATAGTATGGGTGGGGGAAACAGTGGAGTCAATTACCTACTGACCCAGGGATGCACTGATTTGTTAAATTCATTCTGTCTGTATTTTGATCATTGCCGGCCGTCTTATTTTCTGTCGTCTGCTCATTAACAGAATCAGATTTCTTTTAGGAATGTACGAGAATTTCGTTCCACTTGCGCAAGTGCGCATTGGCAAGAATGGATTAAGTAACCCTCAGAATTAAAAACTGGTCTTCAAGTCCATGTGACTCAGAAAAAGCCAGCCTGTACAGAAGCCGCAGGATGGATTCACATCAATCTGAACTCATTCGAATCCCTTCTGGATTTCTCCTATATTCCTAATTGCCCCCCTTCCGTGAGCCACACACTGTATATTCAAATACAAATCTACCTCCAAGTTACTACGGATCAGGGATTCCAACACAGAGAATCAAAGTGGCCAGTAGTGCTGCACAAATACTTTATCAAAAGCAAATGATTAATCCTCACATTTTACAGGTGACCAAGGCTAAGAGATAAGAGATTATCACATGACCAGCAAAGGCTGTTTTTTCTTCTTCAACTTCCTATTTTACTCGCCATGTTGAACTACTGGAAGCCAGATATCCTGCAGATCACCCAGAGATCTAGCAGTAAATCCTGTTCTATCTTCTGCCCGCCCCTGCTCTACTTCAGGGGCAGGCAGAAGATGGATTCGGATATACCATAAGAACATAAGTAGTGCCATGCTGGATCAGACTAGGTCCATCTAGTCACACAGTGGCCAACCAGCTGTCGACCAGGGACCAACAAAGCAGGACACGGTGCAACAGCACCCTCCCACCCACATTCTCCAGCAACTGGTGCACACAGGCTTACCTCGGATGCTGGAGGTAGCACATAGCCATCAGGGCTAGTAGCCATTGATAGATCTCCAAGGGATATGCAAGAGTTTGGCAAGGATGTCTTATTCCCAAGAGTTTGACAAAGGCAACGAAGTGAAACCCATCCACCCAAGTTAGCCTGCTGCAACAATGAAAGCTAGCAGATGGGACGGAGAACCAGGAATAGATTTTTGTACAGAGAGGCTGTGAGCTTCGTTCATTACTTGTACTCAAAAACAAATTCCTGGGTGCAGAATTCTTTGATTCTATGTCTTTTGCATCAAGCTCTGGTTGGTACATTTGGATTTCTAGAGATGTAGATCTCACCCTAGAAATCTGCCCACCCTGCCCTACTTTCATTTCACGTCCAATGTATGGACATGTGCCCAGGTAGGAGCGGGGACAGTCTGAGCCACAAGGGTAGGGTGGATAGGTGAGATCCCACTCTGCCACAGTACCAATATGCAATTTAAGGTAAGTACAAACAGGTGAAGAGACTTGCAGCCCAATCCTGGCCATGGTTACTTTCACTGAGTGTCAATGATCTCAATGGTATTTACTTCCAAGTAAGAAAGTCAGTATTTCCCAAACTTCTGATAGCTAGTACACTGGAGAATAATTGTGTGTGTACACACACACTTAAAATTGGAGGCACATTTCACTCTGACAAGCAAACAGTTAAAGACATGGTGGCCCCTCCTCATTAAGTATAAGGCTGAAATGGTGGACGTACAACAGACTAAAAACATTACTAGAAAAGTAAAAAATAATAATCACATTTTGACCCCTCTTGCTAAAAATGTAAGGCATGGACTCTACCACACAGACGCATCTGGTGCTTGAGCCAAAAGCAAAGTAAACGACATCTACAATTAAATGTAGAACTGTGAGAGTGTCCGCTTCACACCTGTGCAACAGATTTAGGAAGGGATTTTTTCCAGTGGGAGGCATGGCCGTATAATTGTCCATCTATCAGCAGTCTTCCCAACTCAAAGTAGCTAAAGTAGTAACATTTGGGGGGGCAAATTTGGCCAGGGAGCGATCCCTACTATAAGGAGCAAAGACTTGTGGGGGCTTATTTAGTAATATATATACCCCACCTTTCTGCCTTAATAGGAGGCGCTCAAGACATCATGCAACAACAAAACAACCAACAACATGAAATCAATACAAATCCACAAACTAAAACTGAAAACACAACAGAACGCAACTACTGGCAAGAAAGGAGAGAGAACTCAGAAAACAAAGTTAAATCGGAACAAAGCTTGTGCTCTCTACATGTGTTGGGCTACAACTGCCATCATCCCCAGCCAGGTCGGCCTACCCTTCCAGAGGGCACCAGGTTAGGCAAACAACAGAGAAGTTCCTATCGTGGCAACCGAGCTTCAAATATCAGCAGGATACTCAACAGGTGACTTCACAGAGCGGGCCGGCTCATTACAGGGAATGTGAAAATCATGCAGGCATCCTGGTCCTAAAGATGTGCTGGCGGTTTTCCCTTCCAGCTGTGTGTCAATCTTTTCTTTCCTCCAGAATCCTGGATAGACGTCCCAAGCAGGTTGCTACAACCCAACATGCTACCTTAAAAACATCTGCACATCAGAGGCAAGACGGCCAGAGTGGGGAAGAAAATCCAAGCATGCTTTCAAACCTGTGAAAACAACGCGGCGAGGCTTGTGTTATCAGCATGGAACAACCTCCACCTCTGTTTGACAGACCACAGAAGGGCCTGCATTCTGTGCAATATTTCAGCCCTAATCCGGCAGCTACTAGGAAAACACTTTCCTCTTCGTGAGTTTCAGGTTCCATCAGGCTTCCACCCCCATGTCTGCCTGAGTGGATGCACATTCCTACGAGCCAGCTCCAATTGCCTTAGACATAAAGCATCTCTTTTCAGCATTTACGAACACAGTGCAGTTGGGCTTCTAAGCGCTGAAAACCAAGACCCCACCGAGGGGGGGGGGGGGAGAACACCAAATTCACCACTGCTGCTTTGACGAAAGCGCGTATAAAGGAGCCTTTCAGAGCTACAGCAGAACAGCAGCACTTTCAAACGTGAAACGCCACCCCTACCAAAAGTCAGAAAGTCATGCCACACGGCTCAAATCGGTTCTTGATTTATCACAGCTGTGGGCAAACACTGACCAAGGAAGGGCTATATTTAACTGTTCTGGAATCCCAAGCCATTCTGTCCCTGGAGGTCAGATGGCAATTTTTTTAAAAAAAAGTATGGAGAAAGATGAAGCTTTGGAAGCACGTTTGTCAGGAGCCAGAAACCTGGTAGGACAGAACACAATCCCAGCTCCTCTCTGTGCCACTGGCAAGTAACTGCAGGAGAGAATAGCTCAAGCTGGGATACCAACATCACCTCCCAGAATCCTCCAGGCTCTCTCAATCAGCTGACCACCAGAGAACCAATCCTGTGTCACTGCCTGCTATAAAACTCCAAGATCTGCTTCATCCCTTCTTGTTGTTGAGGCGAAAGACTAGGCTGTACTCTACATTTCGGAATAGCCGCCTGGGCTAGTTGTTCCCTCTGCTCCTGATAGTTGTCACTTTTCAAGAGTAGGGGTACGTACATCTCACAACTTTCAGACGACAGTAATCAACTTCTGCCTTATTTTACCATGCCTTCCACTCTCACACACACACACACCCAGCTGATTTAGCAGAGCACTACATTTTCACAGGTGTTGAAATGCAGAGCAGCACTAGGATAACCACAGAGAAGGGGAGAATGTATTATTATTTATTATTTATTTATATAGCACCATCAATGTACATGGTAGCTGCCATAGCACTGTGCGTCAGTTTATGCCATGGGTGGTCAACTTGTGGTCCTCCAGATGTTTTGTCCTACAACTCCCATCATCCATCACCGTTGACTGTGCTGGATAGGGCTGATGGGCATTGTAGGCCAAAGCATCTAGTGAGCCAGAAATCACGCACCCTGGTTTGTACATCCAACAGAATTGTGGTAAGACGTTTCCGGGATTGTACTACTTCAGGCTGCAAGTTGATGGTTGAATGTTTCAATGCTCCTGCACCGGGAGGTCCTGCTGAATGATGTTGAAAGTCTGATCCATGTGAATGGGGTGAGGAGAAGGAGTTTCCATCTGATATAACAAACTATGAACAGCTGTTGCAGGTGGATTGGTAGCTACCAGATGTTTCCATCCACGGCTGCAGGAGCTTAGGTTGAAATCAGCTTTTCTTACAGGGCTGGTTCCAAGAGTTATTATTATTATTATTATTTATTTATATAGCACCATCAGTGTACATGGTGCTGTACAGAGTAAAACAATTAGCAAAACCCTGCCGCATAGGCTTACATACTAATAGAATCATAATTAAACAATAAGAAGGGGAAGAGAATGCACCAAGCAGGCACAGGGTAGAGTAAAACTAATAGTATAAAAGTATGCTCCCTGGAAAAAGAACTTTTCTAGTGCAGCATGATGAGCTCTATTATTTTTGTAGCACATCATATCAAAAGTTTTTAAATCCTCTTTTTGTTTATGGAAACTCGTTGAGGCTGGGAGCAGGGTTTAGTTGTCTTTGGCTGGATTCATGCAACTCATAAACCATGATGGTTTATTTTCTGGCAGAACCCAAGATGGGTTTGTGTGTCGTCCATGGGATGTCTCTAAATCATGAATGGTATGAAGGCAGGACACACAGAGAACTTTTTCTCTCATATAATACTGGAATACAGAGGCTGCACTCAGACTTTGCACTAAACCATAGTTTAGTTGACAAGAACAACCCAGAACAGGCCTCAGGCTAGCATACAACCACCCTGTCTCCGAGATGCAAGTAGGGCATTTAGAAGCTTCCGCTTCCTTTTTACTTTAACCACAGTTTGCCACGTTATCCAAACCTAGCAAACTGTGGTTAACCTTAACTATGGTTAATGGAAACAAATCGACTTCAAACTGTGGTTTATGAAGCTGGCTTGTTTCCACTAACCATAGTTAAGATTAACCACGGTTTAGATGTGATGATGAACTGTGGTAAACCTAAAACAGAAGCAGAAGCTTCCAATCTTCACTTTAGGGTTCCACTGGAGGAGAAAAGGGATTAAAATTTAATCCAGAATAACTATCACCAACACCGCTTCTTTCCTCTTCACAAAAATGCATATTAGAATCTCCAGTCAACACTTATCACGCATGGTGGGGGACAGTTAGCCATATTCAGTTCTTTAACCGTCTCAATTCATGTTGCGTTTAAAAGGGTGGCTGAAATGAGTCACAAGACAATTAAGGTTGTGATCTTCTGCCCACTTCCCTAGTAAGCCCCATTCAACACAGTGGCAGTTTCTCCTGAGAAAACACGCACAGGACTGTTCTGTAAACGCATGTGAAATTATCTGGAAACTACATCCTCACACACACAACTGAGCAAACAAATGAGTCTCATCTAAAACCTTTACTGCTCTTTGGATTATCAAATTGCTTTCACTTCTTCCTTAAATTATATGAAAAGCAAGACTGGGGAGTGAGGAAGAAACATCTCATAATAATTAAAAAGAAACACCTTGGGAAATACAAAAGATCTCAACCAACTTTTTCTGCTGCGAAATTTCTCAAAAACAAAACTCCTGCACAAATGGCATGAAATGCCTGTGTTATCAGCACGCCCCAACCCTAAACGCCGCTGGGTCAATACTGCTCCCTCTCTTCGTGTTGGCATATCATAGCCTGCGAAGACAAGCCTTGTGCCAGCTTGACCTGGCAGTCTTTTTAATTTTTTGCTTTTTGACAACTATATCCACCAGTTGGTGGTAACGAGGAAAAGGGATTCTGCACATGCTCAGAAACTAACTGTCGTTGTTGCTGTTAGGTTGAGCTCAGGCAGTCTGGACAGGTTCAGAGGCTGCTAATCGAGTCCTTGGATCTAGATTTAGACTCCAAATGGAGCACGCTGCACCCTTGCGCAGAAAAGTAGTATATAAATTATCATTAAAATAGTAATTTTCAGGAAATGAAGCACCCCTGGAGTCAGACAGTCCCTTACAGACTGCTGCGCATGCAGACTAACAAAGTCACTTCCTTACTTCCCATAACGCCCAAGTGAAAAAAGTGAAGATAACTTAAAATTATTATTTTTAAGAATCATTCCGCTTTTAAATCAAAGGTGCTGTGGTTCAGGCCAGACCCTGAAACCCTTTCTCAGACTTGGTGGGCGTTGATTGTGATAACTAAGGGGAAAATACTCTGCTTATGCACAAAGGCCAGGCTCCTCTATTAATTCTCTACTCAAGAAGTTTCAAAACTGAACCTGAAACATCTAGGACAAAAGGTTCCAGAGAGAGCAAAACCCCCGGGCTCTAATTAAAGTCAAAAAGCCAACAGGATGCAAACTTTTGAGTTATACAGAACGCACCGGCTTTTGCGGCACACAAAGTGTAACAACGACCTTTATTAACCCACGAAGCTTCAGATCCGATTCGACATTTGTTTAGCATTTCACAATAACGCAAAGGCAAGGATTTCTGGAGAGAGGAAGGAAGGGGGGGGTCGAGAAAGAGGGAGATCAGGAGAATATTTTGCAGGCTTTTGTGGGAGGGGGCGGCGAGTTGTAAGAAGTCTACAGTCTTAAAAACGCAAAACAGGAAACAGAACATGGAGGGAGAGAAGGAACTTTTCGTGCGAAGAAAAGGTGCTGCGCTACAACAGGTTTAACTTCAGCCGGTAGCAACGCGAAGCCACGGAAAAAGGAAGAACCGACCCCGCGATCGAAGTTGGGAAATGATAAGAGGAGATCGCGGTGGCAGAATATTAATCAAAAGGGATCCAAAGGCGCAAAAACAATAAACAAATCTTACCTTTTTGTGAGCGGGGGGGCAGTAAGCCACACAAAACTCTTAGTTCGTTCTCTGTTTCGTTGGCTCCATGTCCGATTCGCCTTCCGCAGCCCAAGTTGGAGGGAGGGAAAAAGTCGACCGAGAGCTCTCTCGCTAGCTCTGCCGCCGCCTCCGCCTCCTCACACACAAAGTGGGAGTGAAAAAAGAAGGGGCAGCTGGGTGCTTTGGAACCGGATCGTGCCTTGCCTGGCTGCAATTCCCCCCACCGCTCTAAAAAACACACACAACTAAGGCATAAACTTCAGTGCCTCCTTTTCCCAGTTGCAAAAAAAAAACAACTCTGGTGCAAATTACGCCCCTGCCCTAAACCACACACACACACAAACACACCCAAATGCACAAGTTTCCTGCTTGCACCAAAAGGAAGGGAAAAAGTGGGGGGGGGGAGGTGTAAAAATCACAGAGCAAAGGAGCTAAATACGTCCTGATCACACCAGTGGGGAGGAGGACGCTCGCGATTCCTGGAGCGCCACGAAGAAAACTTTTTCGCTCGCGGGTTCCTCGTCCAGCTGCAAAGCGGCGGCGCTTTGGCAAAGGGCAAGGGGACAAAAGCTACAGGAAGGGATGACGTCAAAGCAGGCGGCAGCCAATGGGAGCCGAGGACGCGTTTGCTACGAGTCCGAAAGCTGGACCCGTTTGCAGGCTGCTGCCTAGAGAGATGGGGCCGGTCAGGTGGGCGAGAGAGAAAGGGGCGAGGGGTGGTCCCAAACTGAGCCCCCTTGGGGGATCTTTCCCTACAGAGATCGTTTCAAAAACATTTTTTCCCCTTCCTTTCTTTTTTTTAAAATCGAATCAAATGCTAAATGTGGACAAGAGTAATCCAGATTGAAAGTGGAGTAAGCCCCTCCCCTCCCCACACACCTCACTAAATGTAACAGTGCAGGATAAGCATGTTTATTCGGGAATAAGCACACACACACACCCTATATTTGTAGGGCCTTACTCCCTACAAGTAAGTATGCACAGGATTGCATCCTAAGACTGGAATCCTAAACATATTTATTTATTTTATATTTTATTTTATTTGTTTTATTTATTACATTTCTATACCGCCCAATAGCCGGAGCTCCCTGGGCGGTTCACAAAAAAATCTATTTGCACAGAATTGCTCCGCACAGCTGATTTAACAAATCATTGCCTCTCTCCCCAGGGAATCTTAGGCTGCCTGCTATCCTATAAAGAGCTATATCTACTTACCTGGGAGTAAGTGCTATTGTATTCAATAGGCCTTCTTATGGGTAGACATGAATAATACTGAACTAGCTTTTTAATGGCTGCTATTAAAATCTTGTGCTTTCCAGAATGACCATTGTACTGTCTGAGTGTTCCTGGTTACCCTTTAAAGAAAGAAAAAAGTAGGGTGCATAAGAGACACCCTCTCCCCTACTAACTTTAAAGACTAACTTTTCCCTCCTCTGGAGGATCTGAGCTTAAGTAAACCTTTCTTGTGTTTTTAAATCTTCCGCATCTTATAAAGGGGGCAGTGCTTAGGGTTGCCAACTTTTCAACTTCAAATCTGTACCTGTGTTGTTTTAAATTTAAACAGTGGAACCATAGCTTTTCACAGCATAGAAATAAGTAATGCCACTTAATACCGTAGATCAAACTGCTGTTAAATTTAGGAGTGAGGCAGGCTGGGGTCCATCCTCTTCCTCCCCCTCCTGTCAGTTGGCAACTCCAGATAAAGGCTTCTCTGCCATTAGCAGCAAAGGTTTTTCTTCCACAGGAAGAGACACACATACACACACCAGCTAGCAAAGTTCCTGCCTCTGTCCATTTCGCCTGATCAAATCTTACACTACCATTGCTGGAGTGGATTTCTTATTCCGTACTGGGGTTTACTACTTTTCCTTTTTAATGAAAGCTGAAAATTCAGAGAGCGTCCTCTGGAGTATCCCTGTTCCCTCCCCTCCCCTCCTTGTGGTTCTGGCTTTAGAGGAAATGCAACTCGTGTTTCCTTTCCTGGTGCTACTTTAGAATGGCTTTTCCGGTATTATTTGAGTTCTCCATTAGTGGTAAGAGAACACAAGATGCCTGCATGCAAATTGGCTATTGTAACTCACTGTGCCTCCGTCCTGCCAATCTGGGATTGGGGGTTTCAAAACAATGGCCTGCACAGCTGGGTTGTTGTAAGCCTCAATACCCCTGCCTCATATGCAATGTGAAGATAACAAGCATGGGGTACATTACAGAGGATTAGATCCAGATAACAGGGTACGGATGCTGGAAAAGTCTGCAGTGGAATCAAACAATTTTGGAGTTCTATAAACCTGCAGTGGGCCAGCTTTTCCTGAGTTGCATGGATTTAGTAGACATGTCAACCGGGTATTTTTTTTCCCACTTTGTGGAATTTTATGCAAATTAGTCATAGAAAAATATGTAAAATAATTTAAAAAACCACCAGCTAAAAATCTGCTTTTCCTCCACAGGCTAAAGCATGAAAATGCTAATTTGAGTGGGGTGGGGTTTGCACATTTTGGGGAGATTTTTTGCAAGTGCAAATTTGCACAGGTGTGAATTTGTGCAAATGCAAATTGGTGCATTTGCAAATTGGTGCAAATTTGTGCAAATGCAAATTTGCGCAAATTTGGGAAATTGGAAATCTGATTTTGTAAATGAGCAGAAGATGGAACGAAAGGCACCCAGCAATCCACAAAATGCAGAACAAGCGGATTGTACATAATCCATACATTCCAATAATAGGGGTACATGCAACAAGGTTAGTCTGGAAGGATTTATTTTTGGCATATCGCAAGGTTGGATTCAGAGGTAAGTGTATGCAACTGGACTGATGGAACCAGACATTCCTGCTCCTGCCTTCACCCAGTAGCCCATCCAACCCTCTAAAAATGCTACACAGAAGGTTAGGAGGGGACTCCTAAAAGGGTAAGGGTAGTTGAAGAGGAAGGGGGGAATCCCTGAAAACTGGACGGATGGACTTTCCGCGAGTGGAGCTCTGCTCACAGAAAGTGCCTCTGCCTGATTTTTTGAGATTTCCCCTGACAGACCCCCCCCCCCAAACCATGGTTTACCCCCTTCAGCAAGGTCCCCTGACCGTCTGTGCAGCATTTTCAGGAAGCTGGCAGGCCTGCCATAGGGAGGGGGGGGCAGGGATGCCCTCTCCATCAGCCTGCATGCACGCATCTAAATTTGGATCCAGGCCCTGTGCTTTGTCAAGAATAAATCCTGCCAGACTAACCTTTTTTTTCTCCCCCAGTTATAAGCTTAGTGGGTTGTGGAAATGCTGTCGACGTAATTTATCTTGATTACAGCCAAACGTTTGACAAAGTTCTGCATGGTATTTCCCCCAATAAATAATTATTTTAAAATGCACAAGTATAGGATGAGGCATTCCTGGTTTGATAGCAGTACATGCAAAAAGGAGCTCAAGGCTGTAGTCCATCACACCCTGAGCATGAACCAGTAGTATAGTGCGGCTGCAAAGCAGGCGCATGTGATTTTAGGCTGCATTAAAAGAACCATAGTTTCCAAAGCATGAGATGCTTTAGTTCTGCCTTGTTCTGAAGGAGTGGTCAGACTTCATTTGGAATACTGATTGGTTGTTTTTGCGGCCCAAATATTATGCAGATATTTGTCAAATGCTTGCTGAAATCAAAATAAAATAGCTTGACTTGCGCAGACCATCTGCTCAGTATCATACTTTTCTGGCTTTTCCACAGGCACCCTGGAAAGCCGGGCACCAACCAGCAGCGATATGTTTCAATGCTGCTGCTCCCCCCACCCCCCGCACTCCCAGCCGCTCATACCAGCTCCGTTTATTTATCCTGTTGCTTAGAAACACAAAGTTCTTCCCATAGCTCAGAACCTTCAGCATACAAAGTTCTTCTCATAGCTTGGAACCTCCAGCGTACAAAGTTCCATACCACGTATTGCCACACATCACCATAGTGTTATACATATATAGATTATATCCACAGTATTCTCACAATCCTCTAAGTCACATTTACAACATGAGCATAATGTCTCCCTTCCTCTGTCTATAGCACTGGGAGGGGAGGAAAGTAATGACAATACCAAAGAGTTTAATTCTCACCTCCTACTGTAAGACACATTTGTAGGGCAATTTTAAAGAACATTTTTGCTGCTGTTGTGTGCACGCTATGGATGGGACCCATGCCGTTGCCAAATCACAGGAGCATTAAATTCCGTGATTATTTATATCAGAGGTCCACAACCTTTTGGGGTCAATGGGGATCTATTGGGAATGTTGAGCATTGTGGGTGCTCTTACAAAGTGGGTGCTATTGGGTGGGCTTGCCTATCCATAAAATGGCTGCCATAGTAGATTAGGTAGGCACAGCTGGTCACAGAACACTCATTTCCCTAAAGGCCGACTGAGAAAAGGAACTTGCTCAGCCCCAAAGCACAAATCTGCACTTTTGAACCCAAATATTTTATTCTCCCAGTATTTTAACAGTCTATAAATAAATTTTAACTTGGTGTTTTAAATTTGTAATTTTGCATCACTGCTGTTTTTATCTGGTTGAGCTTTTATATTGTATTTTATATTATGGTTTTATACTGTTGTTTTATACTTTGAATGTTTTTAATTTTTGTGAACCGCCCAGAGAGCTCCGGCTATTGGGCGGTATAGGAATGTAATAAATAAATAATAATAAATAATAATAAAATAAAAATGGCTCTAGAGCACAGTGCTTTGCCTCCTACTTGAAAAAGAATAATTTGAAGAATCCTAAGAAATAAAATAAAAATCAAGAAGGGCAGGGAGTCTGGTGGGTGCTGATGGAAGCATCTGGAAGCACGTTGGTGCCCCTGGGTACCACCTTGAAGACCTGTGATATACACTGTCTCCCATGCGCACCTGTTATTGTGCACACCTCTTAGCTGAGAGATAGCCGAGCCTTCTAAAGCAACTGGTTGATCTGGTTTGCAGACAAAAGGAGTTCCCATCAACTTCTTTCGAATGTCTATGTGGCTGTTACGTTAGCTGCAGAATAGATTACTACTCTACCTCCGTGCCTGGCAGGAGATCTCTGAATTTCCTGTTGTTGAAGCCTCCATCATACACTGTGTGTTTGCAGCAGCCAGCCCCATATAAACAGAGAGGTCTGGTGGTGGACATGTTTGCTGGGGGGGACAAAAAACAGCCGACACAGCACAAACCTTGGTTCGCTTTGGTTTTAGTCAGAGATGGAATAACTGATAACAAGGGGTTAAGTGGCTCATGTGGTCCTCGCTGGCCTTTCCTCTTACGACAGGGTTCCTGTAAAAGACCATCTGCAGAATTCTTGCTGCAGGTGCCTCTGCTTTCTGAGAAGCTGTGTTAGCCAGCCTCCCCAGAACATGTCAAGTTGCCTGCATCGTACTCCTTGGGCTGCAGTCCTATTCGTGCTTATCAGAGAGCAAATCCCATTGAAATGAATGTGACTTACTTTGGAGTAGACATGCAAAGGATTGTGCTTCATATCCTATTGTATTTGGATTAAGGAATATTTGTTTAGTGCTGCAGCCCAAAGCACACTTACAAGACAGGAAGTCCCATTGAACTTAAAGGGATTGAATACTTTCTTTTCACCCATCAATTTCAATCTGTCTTCTACTCAAAATATAACTGAGGGCTTCTTTAGGTTAAGGGCAAATTGCATTGCCTTACCAGGGTTTTGCTTCCTGCTTCCCTTGCACAATCGTAATGGGATCGCATTACACGGCCTGAGAGAGGCAACCATGTGGTCTATAATGGAAAACTTCCCCTCCTCTCACTGCTCATAGCCCTGAATGGGACAGCACCCTCTAGTGGGCGCTTTGTAATTCAACGTCCCCTGCACATAGCAGGAAATCCCGAGATATTTCAGCAGAATCGGGATATCACAGGGTTTTTGTTTTTTAAATGGAATTATCGGGGGAAGGTTTGGAAGACCTGCAGGAGATTGCCAACGTTGTCAAAAAGACCTGCAAACTTCAGTGAGTGCCTTCAGGGGTTGGCTATCAACCAAAAGAAGATGTGCAGAACGTTAGGTCTCAATATGGCCCTCGAGGGTTCCCCAAATGACCATGCCTCCTTTCCCGGACCCCATCCTTTTCCCAAGCTACCAATGGTTTGACGGTTTGCTGACTTTTGTGAGTTTTCCTCCCATTCCAAAGGATTGGCCCTGTTCAGATGACACACTAAGCCATGGTGGTTAAGCGTTATGAGCTAAGCATGATGGCTTAGCATGTCGTGTAAAACATTCCTAACCATGGTGGCTACATAACCACGGTTTAAACACACTCACTAAACACTTGCTGCAAAAGGGTTAGCATAGGGTGACCATATAGAAAAGAGGACAGGGTTCCTGTCCTGTCCCCATAGAAAGGGGAATTTCAGCAGGTGTCATGTGTATGCGTGCAGCACCTGGTGAGATTCCCTCTTCATCACAACAGTTAAAGCTGCAAGAGCCCTGCCCTCTTGACCAGATACTCCAATTGCCTCTCCAAAACTGAATTCGGCCCACAGGCTGCAAGAGTTCAGCCCTAGAGCCCGGGAACATCTCACCATGTGGAGGAATGGGACTGAGGGTCATTATTTATAATACTGTTGCACGTAGCTATCGTGGGGGTCTTGATATTTTATATATCTTAGTTTCAGTGGTAGCGTTTTGGTGGGTTTTGAACATTCCCCCCCTCCCCCTGACTGCCACCTTCCCCCTCCCCTCCTTTTAGCTTGTGTTACAGAGAAATAAACAGTTTGTCTTGTATCCTCTTTGGCCCCAAATAAAAGCAGCGTTTCAAGTGCTGTCCACCGGCCATTTTTGTTTTTATTTTTTTGGCCTCTTGAAACCACAGTGGGTCTTATTTTACCTCCAACGAGGAAGTGAGAACATATGGCTTCTAAGATAAAGAGATTTATATTAGCTGTCCGTCGAGCAGTGCGGCCACTTTCCACACGAGCCCATTTATAAACGAAATTGTGCGTAAGCGGCCTGTCAGATTGTGAT
This sequence comes from Elgaria multicarinata webbii, assembly GCF_023053635.1. NCBI lineage: Eukaryota > Metazoa > Chordata > Lepidosauria > Squamata > Anguidae > Elgaria > Elgaria multicarinata. The sequence goes on along the minus strand of NC_086171.1, from coordinate 40,665,567 downwards.
TGTTTCTGTGGGTTTTCCGTCCCGCGGCTCCCCCCCTCACCCTCCCCTCCTCGCTATCCTAGTTGCAAAGGAAAAATGGCAAATTTCCTGCAGGAAGATAATTTTAAAGCAAAGGGCACTTAAGTCAGAAGAACACTTACTGGATTTGAATACCCGTCTGGGATCAAGCCCCGTGTGTTGTGCAACAGGGCTGGAGAAAAAGAAGACGGAGTCATTTTGCTTTTAAACTTAGGCCCAAAACTACTTGTGATGGTGACAAAGCATGGTGTCTTCCCACCTGCATGGAATATAGCCATGTTTAGAATGGAGTTTTCATGCCCACAATCCCAAGGAGAGTCCAAAATCGCAGATATTTATTATTTATTTATTTATTTATTTAAAACATTTATATCCCGCCCTATATCACCAAGATCTCAGGGCGGCGTACAGATAAAAACATACGGTATAAAACAAATATACACAGTTAAAAACAAATTAAACCATAATCCAAGTTAAAACAATATATAATTTAAAAGCAATAGATATAGTTAAAACAGTTAAAACAATGTGCCAGTGAGTTTAACCATCAAAGGCTGTTAAAAAGCCATGTTTTTACTTGGCGTCGAAATGCAATCAATGTTGGCGCCAAATCGGTGTCGATCCATCCTTCTCTGTGTTCAATATGTGAACTTACCCTTCCAATACAAGCATCATCTGAGGTCCTCCTCTGGGGGAGGTTTGGAGGCTGGCAGGGTCTTTTCAGTGATGGCCCTGATTATGGAACACCCTCCCCTGTGAGGTCTGCCTGGCATCAACATTGTCATCCTTTTCACGCCAGGTTAAGACTTTCCCCTCTTCCCAAGCACTGGGCCACATACACTAAGGTTTTAACAGATGCTGGGATTTCTATTGTTCATTGTTTTTAATTGATTTTGTATATAAATGGTTTTCATGTGATATTTCACACTGTATTATTTTGATTTGCAGCGGAGTGAGTGAGAAAGGCACAGTTTGGAAGTTGCATATTTTTGGAATATGCGCCATTTGAGATATTCTTTCTGCAAGAATTAGTCTATGGGGAAGAGTCAATAGTGGCCTATCCAATTTTCGCAGTTCTCTTTCATCATTGCAGAAATCTCGGCGAGGCGGAGGCAGCGTGCTGGGGAAAATCAGAAAACCATGTGTGCTTAGATAATCAGTGTGTGGGGCTGCTAATTGTATCAGGTCGGGGCTAACTTTGTCCCTGGGCAAACTAATCCTGTGTGTAATGTCTGTTTATTGTGACAGAAAAGTACTCCCCCCTGGTGGTGTTCCACTCACAACCCGCATCCATCCATTCAGGGATCAGGGTTTATTTTTTCCGAGACTATGTGCAATTATGTGTGCTGGTCGTTCTCTTGCAGACTGTCTAGGGGGGGAACCTCAGGCAGCAGATGCTGGGAGGCGGCAGCCAGATCCATGTGTTGCACGGCCTGCTCTGCACTAATCTAACCTGCTACTTTCAGGCGACAATCCTGAAGCCCAGGATGCATTTGTGCATGGAAGGACTGCCATCTTGTTCTTTGTCTCAGACAGCAAAATGCCATCTTAGGCCATCTCTGTCCAAGTGCTAACTGTGGGTGGGCCACTTCAGGGCCTCTTTTCTCCCTTCTTAGGTTTTTTTTTTAATCTTGAAACTGGGCAACTCTTTGAACAGAGGATGCCTTAAAATAATGGAGTCTCCTTTGTGAAGCAGGACACATGGCCACCCTAGCTACAGTACACTTCATTTGGAGAAGTACCAAGGGGGTATTATGACTTTTCAAGAGCCTCAGCAACGTTCCCTTCTAAATCTGGGCTGCAGCAACTCCAGGTTTATTGGCTGCCTCTTCCAACTAGTTGAAAGCGGTATAGGGTTCCCCCTTATCAGCTCTTGCAAAATGGAACACTCAGCGATTCCTCTGCCTTTTCTCTTTCACTTCCCTACAAGAATGCTCAAGGAAGGAAGTAGCCTGAAGTCAAGTGAGACAGGTTGAGAGGGAAGGAAGAAAGGCATGTTTCTTAAGACTAACATGAAACCTGCTCAGAGAGGTCATCGGGGGCGAGAAGGTGCCATCCGTATGATGATGCCAAGATTGATTTCTCTCTCACTTATCAGAGAGAGGCGAGGCAGTGGACGTGTTGAACAAGTGCCTGGAAGGGGCTGAGGCCCAGGAAATGGAAACTTGGGCCGTAGCTAGACCTAAGGTTTATCCCTGGATCGTCCAGGGGCCAAACCTGTTCATCTAGGTGACACACAGGGAATCCAGTGCTCAGGCAGGGGCGAACCCGGGATGATCCCAGGTTAAACCTTAGGTCTAGCTGTGGCCTTAGTCCCAACGAGATGGAGAGTCCATGGGCAGGTAGCTCATCTTTCAGCAAGGTGGTCTTCAACCTGTACTAGATGTGGTTTCACTCCCCCTAAAAGATCAAGGTTGCAGTCTGGGGAAGGGGTAGAAAGCACTGCTTGATCCCGATTTCTCACTGGAGGCCCAAGTAACCTCTGGGCAAAGCTTCATCAACTTAGGCTGTCCACCAGCTGCAACTTGCCCTAGACAGAAACAGCCTGATTTAAGTTACCCATACTCTAGTAACCTCTAGGATTGACTACTGTAGTGTGAGATACATGGGGCTGCCTTTGAAGACTGTTCAGAGCCTGCAGCCAATTCAAAATACCGCTGCCAGGCTGTTGACTGGCACCTGTCACTGGGATCATATCCTTGTGGTATTGAAAGAACTTCACTGGCTTCCAGCCTGTTTCGGAGCATAAATCAAAGTAGTGGGGCTTTGTGAACCGCCCAGAGAGCTTCGGCTATTGGGCGGTATAAAAATGTAATAAATAAATAAATAAATAAATATTATACAGCCCAATAGAGGTTGGGTGGGTCGTGCTTGCACCCCAAGGGCTGCATTCTACCTTCTGGGGGCAGCATGCCAGCAATGAGTGGGGCCAAAGCAAAACATGGGTGCAGCCACCACTATTAGGGTCGCCCCACTGGGAAGATCAGCAATGGCAGACAATATGCCTGAGAGACTGCTTGTCTGCTTTTAGCAATCTCTCCTGGTGTATCTTCCGTGTTAAAATTCTGCATGCAGGTATTCTGGATTTTGCAATGGGAATGCATTTTGCAAAGCTCCATGTTTTCTCTTAACTGTGACTCATTAATCCTGTTTCCATCAGCCACAGTAAGAGATGAGGAGTTAACAGAGAACATCCTCACAGGACTGATGCACCTCTCCAGCTTCTTTAGATGTCACTAGACACTACACATGTCTTCAATCCAACCCCGGCTCGCATAAGGGGCTAGAAACTTGGGGTGTGTGTGTGTGTTTTAAAAGTAAGGAGTTTCAAGACGCAGTCATTGTAACTGCAAAGCTATGAAATATTTACACGGTCTCAATTTTAAACTGAACAGAATTTAAATCCTTGCAAATCAAACCATTTACCACAAAAGTAACACATTCCAAGTTAATATCAAAAGTTGCACAGGAAAATCACAGAAAACCCAGAACTAAGCTATGCATCCTTCAGCGCCACCTACTGGCTATTACTTTTATGATGAAACAACCTTTAGAGATGGCTCACATGTGAGATCTCCTGATATATTAGTTTTCCTGCAGTTTGGATATATTGAGAAGCTGTTACTTCAAGGGGCTCGAATCTCAGCTCCAACTTCCACACAAGGCCTTGCAGGGTTCTGGCCCTCCCTTCCCTACAACACCAGGGGAGTCCTGCTCCCTGCCTAGGGTGACCCTATGGGAAGGAGGACAGAGCTCCTGTATCTTTAACAGTTGTATTGAAAAGGGAAATACAGCAGGTGTCATTTGTAGGCATGCAGCACCTGGTGAAATTCCCTCTTCATCACAACAGGACAAGCTGCAGGAGCCCTGCCCTTTTTGATATCTGGACACTCTAGTATAGCTCCTGCAGCTTTAAATGTTGTGATGAAACGGGGATTTCACCAGGTGATGCATACTTACAAAGGACACCTGCTGAAATTTCCCTTTCAATACAACTGCTAAAGATACAGGAGCCCAGTCCTCCTTTCCATAGGGTCACCCTACTCTAGGCTCCAGTCAACCATGAAGCTCACTGGGTAACCTACCTTAGTTGTTGTGAGGATAAAATGGAAAGGAGGGGTACCATGTAAGCTGGTTTCCTTACTTGCATCATCATCATCATATTTCTCACACGTGTGTATTTTTCTAGACAGACATGATGGACTTTGCCAAGTCTTGCTGTCTGTTACTGATTCAGGAGTTTCCAGACTATTGAGCATGTTTTAAGCATGACTGCTTTTTGGATGTAGGTATAGATGTATTTTGGTAGGCCCAATTTCTGATGGTTTTCTGTATAGTTTTTTGATGTAATGCCAGTGACTGATGTGACTAACGGAATAATTGTGACCTTTTCCAGTTGTCATAGTTCTTTGACTTCCATGGCCAGTGGTGTATATTTCTCGCTTTTTTCCTCTTCCTTTTCTACAACGTTTTTGTCATTAAGTATTGCTATGTCAATGAGGTACGTGTGTTTTTATTTTTTGTCTATGACTGTTATGTCTGGTTGGTTGCAAGGTATTGTCTTGTCCTTTTGAATTGTTTTGTCCTGGTATATTTTATGTTCTGCATTTTCCAAGATGGTTTCAGATGAATATATATAGTATGGTATAGGTTGTTTGATGAGGTTTGATGGCCAGGTAGTTAATAATAATAATAATAATAATAATAATAATAATAATAATAATAATAATAATATCATAGGTAAAATGGCCTTCATTTAATTTCACACTATGTTAGTTGGCCATATGAACACTCCCAGCACGTAAAAGTAATGTGTGAACCAGGTGATTGGCGGCAGAATCCACAGCAATTTCTGTGAACACAGCAATGCTCCCCCACCCATCCCTTCCCCTGTGATTAAAATTGCGACTGACCATATCTATGACCACCTGACTCCTGCAAGACTTCTATCAAGCCTACCTGAACATGCCCACGAGGTCCGGTGAATATTGAGACCACTCACATGGACCAAAAGTACAAGGGGCAAATTAGTCCTTATTTATAACACAATCATGTTCACCCACCCACACGCTTCATTTTGCCCAGATCAAGCTGGCTTTATGAGAAGAGTCATGACCTGAATGGCTTTTGGACAACGTCAGATGTGAAAAGTGAGCGGACAAGCCAGGCTTACAAAACCAGATGGTTATCTCCCTGGTGAACAATAGGAATATGGTAGAAAATTTAAAAATAGCTCCATCCCAAATAGGAAGCCTAGTAAATCACCAAGGATAAAGGAAACATGAGTAATTAAAAAGAAAGAATTGTATAAACTGACCCAGTGGCATTTTGCAGATGTCTGGATCCTTTTAAGATGCAGACCCACCATCAACTCATGAGAACCATACCTAGGATATCATGAAATGATTTTACCAGATTCTTTGGCATTTGAAGCCTCCGTTCACGGCCATAGTTACTATGAACGTATATTGCACTCATATTCGTGCATATGGACCTCGGCCCGTGGTGTCGGGGTAAATTTTGAGGTGAAAGCACGCAATGCGACAGCCCTCAAGGGTAGGCCAAAATTACATGCAGCTGCGTTGATCCATATCAACAAACCAGTTCTCAGGAGTTTTCATCTGCTAGGAGCAGGAGCCAATGGGTCTTAATTGCCCACTCATCCCAAAACTAGTTTAAAGGCCACGTCTCCCTGGGAGCTAGTAGTCAGGACTACTTTACTGCTTTTTTGCCTCTCAGTCCCCTCTCCACACAGGTGCTCATGAATAATGCAAATGTTGCTCATGAATAGTGAATCCCGCCTTCTGAAATATGCAAGCAGCATGGACCCGCCCCCTCCCTCCCGAGACCCGATTGGCCATCTCCTTGCTGGCAGCAGCAGCCTGGGGCCTACCTTCGCGCCACACTGATTGGCCAAACAGGACTGTCGGTCATCCTGCTGGTGGAGGGGCTGCCCTGGCTGTTGGAGCAGAGAAAATTGTATGCTATTAAAGCTCGAGCTTTGAAGTTTTTCGATCTTTCCACATTTTCTGCCCGTCTGCACTGCCCAAGCTTCGGTTTAAAGCAAAAACGAGCAAAATCGGTCTGGTAGTTCTCAAGTAATAACCCTTACACTACCGTATTCTTATAAGAAATACTTTGCATTACAACAAGGAGCAATATATTGTTGCTGTAAAAAAATATTTCGCACCAGGTACTGTGAGGTTTACAGTAGAGCTGTGCTCCGCTCTGTTTCGGATCCCCAAATCCGAAGTGGAGTGGGCCGATCTGGACTTCTGAAGCCTGGTTCCGAAGCAGATTGGGGGAGGTCCGAATCAGCGTGGAGCGGTTCGGAACGGTCCGAAGCGATTCGGACCGTTCTGAGGCTCCGGATGCAGGTAAGTGCGGGGGGAAGGGGGGCTTACCTGGCACCGTCGGTGCTGCAGGCCATGCGGTGATGACGACGGAGCCAGGTAAGGGGGCAGGGGGGAGGGGGGCTTACCTGCGTCCGTCGCGGTCCGGGTGGAGCCATCGCCTGCACCACGACGGACGCAGAATAGTGGGGGTGGGGTGGAGAGCTTACCTGGCTCTGCCGGCGCCGCTGTCCATGTAGCGCCGGCGCCAGGTAAATGGGAGAGGAGGGCTTACCTGGCTCTGCTGCCCGCTGCCGCGGTCCGGATCCAGTTTCGGATCGGATCGGGGGAGGGTTCGGATCGACCCGGTTCGGGGTGGTGGTGCACAGCCCTAGTTTACAACTAAGCTCCAAGGGAAGAGGGGATCCTGAGGGGCTGGCAGGTGGTGTCAGCACCCTGTTAATAAAGAAGTCCTGACATCACGTCCCTCTGAGCCTCTGGCCCTCTACTACACCACTGAATGTAGGTCAGACAACACTAGCTTAACCTCATGCTGCACGGTGTCCATCACTGCAGGATCAAACGAGTGCCTTCCTTGCTGGCCAATGCAAACGTGCACGGGAGAGTATCCACGACAACAGACATTGTTTTATACATCCAAACATGACTAAATATAAAACCTCATTGTGCCAGGCGGCATGGGCTCCGAAGGCAACGGAAATGAATCAAGTCAGAGCATGACTAACCGGTGAGTCACTGTTCACATTGCACATTTCAGTGATGGAAACAATAGTATGGAAAAGGAGCACTAAATTCGCAGAGGCTCTTTGAGCGGCCTCTGGAATAAAGCTGCTAATGTAGCCTAATGTAGCTAATGATGGGAGTTGTAATTCCCCCCCTCTCATAATACTAGAACCAGGACAGATAAAAGGAAGGACTTCTTCACACAATGCCTAGTTAAATGATGGAACTCACTACCACAAGATGTAGTGTTGGCCACCAATTTGGACGGTTTTGAAAGGCGGTTGGATAAATTCCTGGAGGAGAAGGCTATCAATGGCTACTAGGCCTGATGGCTATATGCTACCTCTAGTACCCCTAGATCCATCCTTGTCACTGGAGGCCCATGTGGACTCAGTGGCCTAGAGTTCTTGGGGCCAGCTTCGGCTGATCCACCAGCTATGACCTTTCCTGGACAGGGACAACCTAGCCTCAGTAGTGCATGCACTGGTAACTTCCTGATTAGACTACTGCAATGTACTGTATGTGGGGCTGCCCTTGAAGACGACTTGGAAGTTGCAGCTAGTGCAAAATGCAGCAGCTACACTGCTGACCGGCACTTCTCACAGTGACTACATAACACTGGTCTTAAAGGAGTTGCACTGGCTGCCTATATACTTCCGGTCAGAATTCAAGGTGTTGGTAATGACGTTTAAAGCCCTAAATGAATTGGGACCTTGATACTTGAAGGCGCGCCTCTCCTTATATATGCCTGCCCGAGACTTGAGATCTGTTGGAGGAGCCCTCCTCCGCATCCCAGCAACGCAGTGGGACGTGGGAGAGAGCTTTCTCGGTTGTGGCACCCCGGCTGTGGAATGCCCTCCCCGACTGATGCCAACGCTGACTTAATTCCGGCACCAAGTAAAACCATGGCTTTTTAACAAAGGCTTTGATGGCTAAATTCACCAAGTTCGCACATTGTTTTAAATGTTTTAATTGTTTTTAATGCTTTTAAATTATATACTGGTTTTAACTTAATTAAAGGTTTGTTTTTAACTGTGTATGTTTATTGTTTTATATTGTATAACTTTATCTATACGCTGCCCTGAGATCCTAGTGCTACAGGGCGGGATACAAATGTTTTAAATAAATAAATACAGAGGCTGTAAGCCTTTATGCACTTGCTGGGGAACATGGGTGGGAGGTGCTGATGCACTCATGTCCTGCTCGTGGGTTTCCTGTGGGCCTCTGGCTGGCCACCGTGTGAACAGAATACTGGACTAGATGGACCTTTGGTTTGATCCAGCAGGGCTCCTCTTATGTTCTCAGCCCAACACCTGGTTGGGGATTATGGGAGCTGTGCTATGGCTGCGAGAGCGGGACCATAAGGAAAGCTGAGCGAAGGAAGATAGATGCTTTTGAACTGTGGTGTTGGAGGAAAATTCTGAGAGTGCCTTGGACCGAAAGAAGATCAAACCAGTCCATACTCCAGGAAATAAAGCCAGACTGCTCACTTGAGGGAATGATACTAAAGGCAAAACTGAAGTACTTTGGCCGCATAATGAGAAGACAGGACACCCTGGAGAAGAGGCTGATGCTAGGGAAAGTGGAAGGCAAAAGACCAAGGGCAAGATGGATGGATGGTATTCTGGAGGTGACAGACTTGACCTTGGGGGAGATAGGGGTGGCGACAGCCGACAGAAAGCTCTGGCGTGGGCTGGTCCATGAAGTCACGAAGAGTCGGAAACGACTGAACGAATAAACAACAAAAAAGTCCAACATATCGGGGGGGGGGCACCAGATTAGGGGAAAGGCTGCTATAATACTATCTTCCCCATACTACTGATTCTTTTTTTAAAGAAATGTTATTTTATTTCAAAATAAAGTTAGCAAAATAAAGGAAACAGAAAGAAGAACACACATAATAATAAATCAAGATCACAAAAGCAAATTCAGTAACTATAATTATTAGTTTATAAGCAATATGCTTATGGAACATCTACAGTGAAATGGCCTGATTAGGATCTCGATATCTAATGAAATAGTAAAAATAGTAAAAAAAAAAAAAAAAAAAAAAAAAGTGAACCGCCCAGAGAGCTCTGGCTATTGGGCAGTATAGAAATGTAATTAATAAATAATAATAAATAAATAAATAAATACAAGTTGTGCAACATATAAAAGGAGTGTGTGTGCTATTTTGTGTATATATGTGTTATTAGTCACAAAAATATATAGCCAACTGTACTTGATTGGAAGTTTAAGGGCCTTCAGCATAGGAAATAAATGGAAAACTTGGCGCTATAATGCCATTCATAAAGTTAGGGTTACACTGACAGTGTTTAGGAATAAAAGCTATCTGTTCTCAGAGAAATGGATTCTCCCCCCTCATCCTATGTGGGCTCCTCTAAATGAGCAATTTATTGCATGCTCATGAATGATGAGCTACTCACGGAAGTTTGTGGTTCCATTGCATGACGTCATCAACGACCAGGATGTCTTCCGTGCTATTCCCTGGAAATCCTGCTGTTAAAAGAACCACTTTTAATAGGGGTAATATCAGGAAAAAGTGAGCTCTTCTGCCACTAGATGGCGATGACTCAAGTAAAGGGAGGGGAAGCATTCAGTTCAAACCACATGGCCGCTCCTCTCCACTTGTGTAATGAAGCCCATAACAATAGCGCCAAAGAAGCAGGAAGCAAACGCACCGGGTAAGCAACACGATTTCCCCTTAATGTAGAGATGCTCCATATGTCTCAGTGGATCATGCTGAATTGCAGCAGGAGTCCTCCTCTGCAATTCATTCATCTGAACTCACAAGAGCCTTTCCCTGTTTAACTAACTTATTTTTGGCTGCAAACGGTTTGGGATTAAGTGCTATATTGGAAGTTTTTAGGCAACCAGCCCTCTCCTTCCCTGTCCCAATGCAGTTTGATTGACACTTCCGGTTTCCAAATTAGACGTGGCCATTTGGGTGGCTCCCAATGTGCTGGAGATCAGCCCTGCGCCACGGAAAGATGGCTGACCTTTGCCCTCCCTGCACGTGCTTCTGCAATTCAAATTGTCAATCAGGAACAGGAAGGGATGTCTCCTTCTACTTCCCCCCCTCCCCTCCCCACAGGTGAGCTATGGTAACCTTTATAAAGACCAACCAAACCACCACAAAATAGCACACAAGCTTTCAGGTTCTACAGAGCTCTGCATCAGGCTGGATCGGCGGAACCTGCAATATGTTGTACTATTTATTTTATTTATTTATTACATTTTTATACTGCCCAATAGCCAAAGCTCTCTGGACGGTTCACAAAAATTATACTATATCCTCCCCCGCTGAACAAAGCGCTCTGATTCCAGTCATGATGTTCCAATTCCTTCCTTCCCTTTTTCTTTTCCACAGGTCGCTGTATGTTTTATTTCATTATGTGTTACATTTATATCCCACCTGGTGAAATTCCTTCTTCATCACAACAGTTAAAGGGGGTTGGATAAATTCCTGCAGGAGAAGGCTATCCATGGCTACTAGCCCTGATGGTTCTGTGCTATCTTCAGTATTCGAGGCAGTAAGCCTGTGTGCTCCAGTTGCTGGGGAACATGGGTGGGAAGGTGCTGTTGCACCATGTCCTGCCTTGTTCATCCCTAGTCGATGGCTGGTTGGCCACTGCGTGAACAGAGTGCTGGACGGACCCTTGGTCTGATCCAGCATGGCACTTCTTACGTTCTTATAGCTGCAGGAGCCCTGCCCTCTTTTGGTCACGCTAGGCAGGGGTCCTGCAGTTGTTGGGATGAAGAGGAAATTTCACCAGGTGCTGCAGGTGGACAAATAACACCTGCTGAAATTCCCTTTTCAACACAACTGTTAAAGATGCAGGAGCCCTGTCCTCCTTCCCCTAGGGTCACCCTACAGCTGATGCGCCCTGCTCCGCAGGAAGAGCGAGAGACACCCAGAGCCCCGGCTCCTCCCCACTCCGGGGCAGGCCCTCGGCCAGGAGCTCAGAGAGGATCGCCGCATCCATGGAGCGGCCCGCGCTGAGGACGGCCCTGTGCCTCTTGCGGAACGACCTGCGCTTCCACGACCACGAGGTACAAGCCGCTGGGCGCCCAGGGCGCAACGGAGAACGAGCTGGTTAGGCAGCGGGCGAGGGGGTGGGGGGAGAGTACTACAGCTCCCAGCATCCCCCAGCCGGCATGCTGGGAGTCATAGGACGTGTTGTTGTTTTTCTGCAGGACTTCTTTCTCTCTCTCTTTAAAGTTGTAAACATTTTTTTCTGCAGGCTTTTTTTTTCCTGCCTCGCCATGCATAGGGATCGCGCTCGTAATTAATGGACCTTCCTGAACCTCCTCTCCGGCCATCCTTTGCATGGATCGGGGCTTTACTTTACATAACTTTCTTTCCAGACGCCTCTTGGAGCTCCGCCTCCTCCCTCCCCAAATCCCTTTTCCCCCACGTGCCGCTTTTGAAGCGTGTTGTGACATAACGCGTTAAGTTATAAAACATTGCGGGGCGCGCGGGCGCGCGGAAGTTTTAGCAAGAGCGCGCGCGCCGGATCAGGTGGCCGCGTCCGCGTTTGTCGACAGCCCCGTCGGGAACCCGAGACCCACCGACTTCCCTCCCCCCTCGCCGTTGATTTCCGTGCATGACCGGTGGAATGTCTGTCTGTCAGGCTGCTCTTAAAGGCGCAAGAGCCAAGCCCGTTTTAAAAAAGAAAAAAGTGGTGATGTCGATAATGATGATGATGTTATTCCCAACTTTCCAGACTACGTGGAAGTTCCTCCTTTCACTGCCGAATTTAAGCCAGATGCATTCTCCAGAACAGGGGTGGGCAACTAGTGTGCCCCCAAATGTTTTGTCCTACAACTCATAAGAATATAAAAAGAGCCGCGCTAGATCACACCAGGACTCCACCAAGTCCAGCATTCTGTTCACCCAGTGGCCACCCAGCCTTCTGTTTCCCAAGCTAAACAATCCCAGCTGTTGTAACCTTCCCTCATAGGGGAGATGCTCCAGCCCCTTAATCATTTTAGTTGCCCTTTTCTGCAGTTGCTGAACTGGATGACGTTTGGAAATGTCTGATCAGGCCATAAGGAACAGGAGCTCTTTCTGGGTTGTGTCCAGCCCCAAGCACAATCGCTGCTTAACCAGGGTATATCATCTGATGCATCTCCTTTCTGTCTCCACAGGTGCTCCACTGGGCACACAACAATGCAGAGCGTGTGATTCCACTCTATTGCTTTGATCCCCGCCACTACACAGGGACACACCACTACAGTTTCCCAAAGACTGGGCCGCATCGCCTCAGATTTCTCTTGGAAAGTGTGAAAGACCTCAGGGAGACGCTCAAGGAGAAGGGCAGGTGGGTGCAAGTTCAGCAAAGTACGTTTTGAACCCTGTTATATAAATAAATAATAATAATAATAATTTGTTTATTTATTTTATTGCATTTTTACACCGCCCCATAGCTGAAGCTCTCTGGGTGGTTCACATAAGATTTTAAAAAAAAAACACTTAAAAACAATATGCAAAAATTTAAAACCACAAAAACATGCAAAATGCACGTACGTTTAAAACCACTATAACAACTTTACAAACGATGAGCCCAAAAACAGACCCAGGCTCATTTCATATTGCTAAAGGCCTGGGAGAACAGAAAAGTCTCGACCTGGCGCCAAAAAGATGACAATGTCGGCGCCAGGCGGGCCTTGGCAGGGTTTAGTGCTTTCGCTGCGATGGTGTTGGCCAGACTTGATCCACTGAATTAAACAGTCCAGGAAAATATCTGGCCTGCAAAACTCAACCAATGGAGATAAGTGTTACCTGCTGCTAATAATGCCTGCCAAGCCGTTGTTAAAGGTGCAGGAACAGGTGTTGGTGAAGAAGGTGGCAATTCCACCCTTGATGGTTGGTTGCCCGTGCCACCTTCAGAATATATGAACATGCCTGCTATACAGAGTTGTTCCTTTTTGTCTGTGCAGAAATTTATTTATTTATTTATTTATTACATTTTTATACCGCCCAATAGCCGAAGCTCTTGGGCAGAAAGAAAGGAAGGGGTCATGCCTCTGTCCCCCACTTGTCATTTCCCCATGTCACTAGCCTGCCCCACATCATGATCATCCTAGGAAATGGTGGGTTTTTCTTTTAAAGGGGGAAAAGGGAGCCAGGAGGTCATGCCGCCATCCAGCGTAATACAGACAGCAGCTGCCCAATGAATTGTAAGTCCATTGCGTTAAGCAAAATCACTCTGCCATTCAATTTAGCCAGTCTCATTTCTTCCCAGTAATTTAGTGATACGGAAAGGGAAGCCAGAAGATGTGGTCCGTGACCTTATTGTCCAAGTTGGTTCCGTGGCTGCCGTGGCCTTCCATGAAGAGGTAACAAGAAATCTTTCGCCGTTTCAGGCCTTAAAGAAAAGTCAGAAGGGTAGTCGTCTTAAGTCGGTGGTAGAATCTCATCTCTTGCGGAGAGACCGGGTTCTCCTATGGGTAAACAAATTCCACGCAGAATATAAACTGGTGAAGGGTTGTAGCTCACCAGCAGAGCACTGGTTTTGCATGCACAGCGTTCCAGGTTTATTGCTCAGAAGGATTTCAAGTAGCAAGGTGAGGAAAGGCATTTCTCTGCCGGAGACCTTCAAGCAGGCAGGTGGGCAGCCTTGGGCTAGCAGCCTAATTTCTTAATTAAGCTGCAAGTGATCAGTTTAGACCTCTGGCAAAAGAGACCTATCTCTCCTCTGGAAGCCCGTTGGATGTCCGAATAATTTGGACATCCGAATCTCACTCCGAATCCGGAGTGGGTTGGATTCAGGCCGAGGCGGATCGGGTCCGATTCGGATGCTCCGAATTGGCCTCCGAAGTGGGTAGAGGGAGACATGCACAGCCCTAAATATTTGCTGTGGTTTGAATAAGGACAAAGGTATTTTTAAATCCTGTGCTACACAGGATAATAATCGCACCACTGCAATGGTGTCATGACCCAACAACATTTTGTGAATGGCAACTGTTAAGGCACTTATCACTGTCTGCATGTTTTGCGTTTCAGTTCCCTCTGATAACACACAGTTTACATCCAGTGGAGGCTGGTGGCTGTGATGTCGGTGGAGCTGCGAATCCATTCTGGAATGCTGGGAGTTGTAGGACTTTTCTTTTCTTTTTAAACAATGGAGTCTCGTGGGGCCTACATTAATGGGGTGGTGAATCCAACCTGAGTTTCCATCAGAACCTGCCAGAACTCTAAAGGAGCTATCGAAACTACTCATTTGGAGGGTAGGCTTCAGCACCTTGGACAGCTCGTTTAGAGTTCTGCCTGCAACCCAGAATGAATTCACAGCCCCACCGAATTTGGAGCCACCAGCCTCCACTGTTTACATCTCCTCACTCATAGGTGTTAGTATCTAAATCTGCAAATTTGAACTTAACCTTTCATGCAACTGATGAAGCAAGAAGTGTCCACAGAAGCTTAGGACAAAATTACCAGCCTTGAAGGCACCACGAGACTCTGTTGTTTTTGCTGCCTGCTCTGAACGTTCTCTGACTTTGGGTTCCCCTTGGCTCTAGGCTACAAAAGAAGAGCTGGATGTCGAAAAGGCGTTGCTCCAGGTATGCAGCGAGCAGGGGGTGGCAGTGCAGAAGTTCTGGGGATCGACTCTCTTTCACCGGGATGATCTGCCCTTCAAACACATTTCCAGGTGAATTGTGGGTCCTGGGCGTTACAGCAAATGTGGGAAGTTTGAAAGGGAGGGAGGGTGGTGGTCATCTTCTGCTTCTAACTCACCTTTGTTTCCTCACCACGGAGCCTTGCTATGCGTGGCCCCATGAAAGACCCGAATCTATTTCCCAGAGTCTCTGGGCAACATCCCCCTCACCAGAAGAGGCTGGTGGCTCCGATGTCAGTGGGGCGGTGAATCCGCTCCGGGTGTCTGTCAGAACTCTAAAGGAGCTCTCCAACCTTGGATAGCTCCCTTAGGGTTCTGATGGAAACCCGGAGCGAATTTACCACTCCACTGACATCGGAGATATCAGTCTCCGCTGCCCCTCACCTACTCCTGGGATTCCAAATGCATGTTTGTGGGGTGCTGCCTTTTATTTATTTATATATTTATTTTTGCATTTATATCCCGCCTTTCTTCCTCCAAGGAACCCAAGGCGGCATACATCCTCCTCTTCCTCTCCATTTTTGTCCTCACAACAACAACCCTGTGAGGTGGGTTGGGCTGAGAGTCTGTGACTGGCCCAAAGTCACCCAGTGGGTTTCCCTGGCCGAGTGGGGACTAGAACCCGGATCTCCTGACTCCCAGTCCGACACTCTAGCCGCTACACCACACTGGCTCGCCTGACACCACAATGGCTGTCCTCAAAACGATAGCCTTATCGTTTTGAATTTTCCTTCCCTCACAAATTGTCCCAGGGCAGCTCCCCAGCCTCTTGAATCGATTCTAGGATAGCTGTAAAAAAAAGGGGGGGGAAAGAACTCGATTTTTAGCAGGTGCCCATTAGTTAGGTGGTGATCAGCGCAGGGAAACCTTCTGATTGTGGTATGAAAACTGGGGAGAAGGGGGGGGCAATAAATGTAGGCAGAAGGTTTCAGATTCCATCCCACCTGTGCCCAGATGAAAAGGATTGTGGGTAGAGGGCTGGAAAACACCCTGCCCATACCAAGATCCCAGAGGTACGCTGCAACGTCACAGACCCTTTACACTATGCCCGCCGCCTAAACCCTTCTCAGGCCAAGCACCTGAAAAACTGAGGGGAAAAGGAAAGGAACCTCTCATGCAAGCACTTGAGTCATTGCTGACTCCTAGAGGGACGCCGGCTTTCGCTGACGTTTTCTTGGCAGGCCTTATAGCGGGGTGGTTTGCCGTTGCCTTTCCCAGCCGTTATTACCTTTCCCCCAGCTAACTGGGTACTCATTTTACCGACCTCGGAAGGATGGAAGGCTGAGTCGACCTGAGCCGGCTGCCTGAAACCAGCTTCCGCTGGGATCGAACTCAGGCCATGGGGAGAGTTTTGGCTGCAGTAACTGCCGCTTACCACTCTGCGCCACACGAGGCTATAAAACCTTTCTCCTAGCTATGAGGGAAACAGGTTTAATATAGAATCTCTCAAAATATACTGTGGGAATACTCTGGTGTGGGTGTTTAATAACTGTAAGGCAGGTAATTAATGCCAAGCTGTCACGTGGTAACTGGTAGCTAACAAAATAATAATAAGTTTATTGTTGATTAAAAGCTTTAAATCAAAATATAATACTTTCAATCCTGCCTGATCTAAACTCTCCGCACATCAACCACCTCACTCTCTTCACACCAGTTCTAAGTCCCTAGAATCGAAACACCTCAATAAACAACTCTCTCTCACTCACTCCTCAAATGCCCAACACTCTCCTTATATAGTCCTTCCCCCCCACCTATTACATCATATACCACACCCACTCAGTTCCAACATTTCCACACTTGCCAGACATACTAAACTAGACATATACAAGATACTCAATTGTGGGGTAACGCCACCAGCCACAGCTCGGCCGAAGGTGTAACCATGTCCATATGTTTACTGAAGTTAGCCTTCCCTCAACCAGATTGGATGGACTACAAGTTACATCGGTCACAGCCAGCACGGCGTGTGGCTGTACCCCAGCTCCTCTATGCATAGACTTGCTCTTTCCAATTTGGGACATGGGGCCTAGACAGCAGTCCCCATCCTAACCTCCCTGTTGCCCACCCAGGCTACCCGACGTCTATACTCAGTTCCGCCAAGCCGTGGAGTCGCGGGCAGCAGTCCGCCCTCCGCTAGAGATGGCTCCTCAGCTGAAACCGCTGCCACCAGAGGTGGAAGAAGGGCATGTCCCCAACCTGGAGGATTTTGGCATGACAGGTAGGAATGGTTCTGCCTCAGCACCAGCTTCCATTTTCACCGACCTGCATTGTCACGGCGGCGCAATGTTCTAGAAAAAGGAGGACACGTTTTCCCCCATTCAAAACGCTCGGATGTCTTTAAAGTTTAGCAGTTTTTGGTTCTGCGAAGTTTCCAAATACTTAAATTCCTTCCTTAACAAAAACTGATCATAAAACTTGAGCTATGTACACAAAGTAACTCAGGGTTGGGGTAAGGCTGGATTTCTGCCACAGGCTGTCAAGTTTGGTTTGTGTGGTGTGTGTTTTTCACTTGTGTGTGGAGTTGCACCGTTTAGGGGGCCTTCCTATGCATGTTTAGACAGAAAAATATTCTGTAACTCTTGAGTATTTCCCAGCCGACCTGGCTGGCTGGGGAATGCTGGGAGTTGTAGGATTTTTTTTCTGCCTAAACATGCATAGAACTGGGCTTTTATATTTCTCGATTCAAATTTATTATTCTGCATAGATTTCTGCTTATTTATGCAGTCTTTTAAACTTAATGAAAGAGAGAGATGGTAGGTTGAAGCCTGCTGTAATTATTTAACATTTCAGATGTTCAAAGCATTTCCCATACATTTTCTCAGTAACTGCTACAACGGTCCTGTAAGGTAGGTCAGTATGAGTATCTTGGCTCATTCTGTTAACCGTTAACTAAGACTTCCCAATGTAGAATTGCAGCAGAAACCAAGAAAGATCTGAGCCATTGAGTATCCTGAGTATCTGATGTGAAGTGGAGCACAAGCTATGCTTATTTAGGTAAAACGGCGTCACCAAGAAGGATGTATCAACAGATCTGATTTGGGGGAACTCCAAAGTGTGCAGAAGGAACAAAATCATCATTAGACCCAACCAACCTTGCCCCACAACTGGTCCCATTAGGACTGACTATGCTCAGTGGTCACAGAATACTGACTGACTGTTGGCAGGGATGGATGGAAAATTGGGTAGGAAGTGAAATAGAATGGAGTATCGATGAAGAGGGTATGGCTGGCGAACTGGAGCACTAAACGGGCATTCCACGCTGCAACATTTTGTTGTGGGTCCCTCTAGTACCAATAAGATAATCTGGGGTTTCCCATTGCGGGGTTTGGAGGGGTATCTTCATGGCAGAAATTCATCTCTCTCCCCTGCTAATGGCTCACATTCGTCCTGACATTTTCCTTGGCAGATCCATCGCGTGATCCCCGTTCTGCCTTCCCTTGCAACGGAGGGGAGACACAGGCCTTAAGGAGGCTGCAGCATTACTTCTGGGAGACGGTAATTAGAAATGTGCCATTTTGTTTTAAGGAGGGGCCATTACACAATGGCAGAGGTCCCATTTTGCATGCAGGTGGTCCAAGATTCAGATCCCAACAGTTCAGGTTGCAAAGGTCAGGAAGGAAAGCCGGCGAAGAGTTGAAACCCTGGAAAAACCTTCCAACAACCCTGCAGTGTGGGCCAGTGTTATCTCCATACTGCCGGTCAGAGCAGGCCATGCTGCTGGGCGAGGTGGTCAGACTCAGCAGGTTTTGTTCTGACAGCAGTAGTCAGTTTGATATGCAGCTAAAAAAGCCTTCCCTAAGTGGGTGCACTCTAAATGTGTTGGACTGCAACTTCCAGGTGGCTGGGAATGATGGGCTTTGTAGTCCCAACACCTCTGGGGGCAGGGGTACCAGCTTCAGGAAGACTGAGCTAATATGTCCAGCACCACCAGAGTATGTTTATGTACACACACAAACACACACTCTACAATTAGATTAGTTCGTTTAATTAGTCAAACAATTGATCCGTTTATAAAGGGACATGCAGTTAATGAGGCATGGATTTCCTTCAACCTGATAAGTATGTATAAGGCTATATAAAAATGTGGGTGTAAAACTGAATGAAAATGCTATTTTTGGGGGGGGGGTTGAATGCCACACAGGACACCTGCCCGCCCACCCCATGGCAGAGTGCAAATCCACGCTTTTCCAAAGCATCCTTTGGAAGCCACTGCTATCATCATGTACTTCAACCCGGTTGGGAAGGGCTTAGTTTATTTATTTATTTATTTAGAATATGCTCCCCACTGAAAAATTTCGGAGCGATGTACAAGGTAAAATGAAAATAAAAACAGAATAAAACAGTTAAAACAAAATTTAAAAAGAAGCAAAAATCAGAAATCCAAGGCTGCATGTTAAAGAAAGGCTTCTTGGAATAAAGATGTTTTCAGGAGGCGTCGGAAGGAGTACAAGGTTGGCGCCTGCCTGACCTCCAGAGGCAGGGAATTCCACAGGAGGGGGGCCACCACGCTGAAGGCTCTTCCCCTGGTGGATTCCAATCGAAGGATGGATCTAGGTGGGACCACCAGGAGCAGGCCCTCGGATGACCTCAGTGACCGGGCAGGTTGGTAAGGGAGAAGGCGCTCTCTCAGGTATCCTGGTCCCAAGTTGTTTAGGGCTTTGTACATAAGTACAAGAACCTTAAACCTGGCCCGATAGCGAATAGGCAGCCAGTGTAGTTCCCTCAGCAGAGGAGTTCCATGCTGGAAAGGGGCAGCTCCAGACAACAGCCGAGCTGCAGCATTCTGCACTAGCTCCAGCTTCCGGAACAGCTTCAAGGGCAGCCCCACATAGAGCGCCACATAGTTACAGGGAGGGACTGTAGCTCACTGGCACAGCACTTGCTTTACATACAGAAGGTCCCCGGTTCAATCCCCAAGTAGGGCTGGAAAAAAAATACTGCCTGAAACCCTGGAGAGCAGCTGCCAGTCAGTGTTGACAATACTGGGCTAGATGGACCAATGGTCTGACTCAATATAAGGCAGCTTCTTATGTTCCTATTTCACAAGTGGGTAATTCCTCTTGCTGGTCACAAGAGGTCTCCCTAAGCTGTGGAAACTCGTTCCCTTGCTTAGGGATATCACAGAAATCCATTTGGGAGGAAGAGTTAAAGATGAGCTTTCCTAGGTTTGCCCCCCACCCCCACCCCGTGGACTCCATTCTGGTTCCTGCTCCACCCACCCACCCACCCCTGGCTTGATCTGCAGCAAGTTGGGCCAGTTTACAGATTTTCCAGGCATTTGGTGCATTTTGGGAGGTTCCACAATTCACACAAATTTCTGAGCAATTCGCACAAATTGTGGAACTTGCCCAAAAGAGTGCGCAATATATATAAATATATATATATATATATATATATATATATATATATATATATATATTTCTTGGAGTTTAGGGAAAAGTCTGCATCCTGGTTTGCAAATGCAAATCGAGTCATACATGCCATGGAACTCTGCCAATTAAAAAAACAACCTGGATCTCTCGGTGACGGACATTCCTACTTACGAAGCTCAATTTGCAGTCTCTTGCATTCATTCTCTAAAGTCCTTTTATGTTTCCTTTGCTTGAAAATGCATACCATGTTTTCCTCTGTTTGCACAGAACCTCGTTGCTTCTTACAAGGAGACCCGCAATGGATTGATAGGACTGGATTATTCTACCAAGTTTGCACCATGGTAAATGTCTTGCGCACTCTTAACTTGACCGACTATTGGATGACCCCATCAGTGGACATCACCCAAAGTACATTCTAAGGTGCAGCCGGGCTGCATGCTGTACCTGTCCCCATCAATAGCAATGGAGTCCCAAAGCTTATAGGAAGGTCACTTTGCATCATCGCAGGGCAAACAGTGACATGGTCGGGCAACAGGGTAATGCCAGTTAAGGCTTTGGGATCCAATTTAATTTGATTTAAAATGGGATTTAATCAACACAAGGGGGACTTGTAATTAAATAGGTGTTGCCCAAATCCTTAGGGTGGGGCAGGCTATACATTCAATTAAATAAAACAAATAGTGGGTGTTCTGAGCTCAGGTTTAGCACATAAGAACATAAGAAGAGCCCTGCTGGATCAGACCAAGGGTCCATCTACAGTAGTCCAGAACTCTGTTCACACAGTGGCCAACCAGCCATCGGCCAGGGACGAACAAGCAGGACATGGTGCAACAGCACCCTCCCGCCCATGTTCCCCAGCGACTGGTGCACACAGGCTTACTGTCTCAAATACTGGAGATAGCACACACCCATCAGGGCTAGTAACCATTGATAGCCTTCACCTCCAGGAATAAATCTTATGTAGATTTCTATACTGCCCCAGAAAGCTTTAGCTATGTAATATTATTATTATTAGATGGCATTCCACCCCAAGAGGTCACTTCCCTAATAATATTCTGCCTTTGCTTTTCTAGGCTGGCCCTGGGCTGTATTTCGCCACGGTATATTTATGAGCAAATCCGAAAATATGAAAAGGAGAGAACAGCAAATCAGAGCACCTATTGGTAGGATATGATCTGTGTGACTTGCCTTGGAAACATTAACTTGAACAGAAGAACATGAGGGAAGGGGGAATTAATCCCTTCATCCACATTCTCTCATCTCCGCCTCCTGTAGCCATTGGCTGGACTTCTATGATGTCACAGAATGCTTACTGACATTGTAATAGCTTGGTGTGGGAAATCAGTCAAGCTGAGCTTCTGTGATGTCATGGGATGATCATTACCGTTCTGATGAGGGCGGGGGACAATCTATCAGCAACAGGTAATACAAGGGATTTGAAAGGTTGGTTTTTACTAGCACTGTGATGAATTTGCACCCAGGGAAGCCACAATATACAACCCACTTCGGATGTCTGGCTCTTGCTTCGGATCTGGAACCGAAGCAGATCGGACTGGGCCTGAAACAGCCAGAGGCAGATCAGGACCAATTCGGAAGCTGTAAATCCACCTCCAAAGTAGATGGGGCAGGGGGCGGTCCCTGCTCAGCCCTACTTTTAATAAAATCAAAACTGCCTTGCTCAGTTTTCAGACACTCAGCAGGCAACAGCACAAAAGCCCCAAGGGAGAAAGCCCTGGTAAAGTCCTTTAGAGCAGGGGTCCCCAACCCCCGGGCCACGGACTGGTACCGGTCCGTGGCCTGTTAGGAACCAGGCTGTGTAGATGAGCTGCTTTCACCCACCCACCCCCACGCCCACCCCAGCATACCTGGGCGCAGGGCGCCATCTCGACCGCCCAGCCGAAGCGAAGCCAGGACGCTGGAGTGGGGTGGGGGTGGGGGGCTTCCCAAAACCATTCCCTCAACCCCCGGTCCGTGGAAAAATTGTCTTCCACGAAACCGGTCCCTGGTGCCAAAAAGGTTGGGGACCGCTGCTTAGAGGGCACTTCAGAAAACCCAAACAGCCAGCAAGGCTGCAAAGACAGGAAGGGGTAAAAATGGTAAAGTAAAGAGCACAGACGGACCTCTTTTGCAGGGAAATGAAGAAGTTACAAAAGGGCAGGTGGGTTTCAACACAGCACTAGTTTATCCAAAGGAAGCCCTTGCTCAAGCTAGAGGGCAGGGCCAAATTGATTAGGAGTGCCAGTCCCAAAGTATTTTGGCTTCCAGTTGAGCCACAAAAATGGAAGGGTGATCCCAATGCGAGGCAAACAGGGACTGCATCATAGAGAGGCAGGGGTAGAGGGACTCCCCTGCTTGCATCGCTGACAGCTCCCAGCTGCACACAGGAAGTAAGACCTCTGTGTGTGTGTGTGTGTGTGTGTGTGTGTGTGCGTGCGTGTGCGTGTGCGTGTGCTATAGTTTCCCTTATTCTGGATACTGGACAGGCGGGGAGGCTGATGTTTTGAAACATGTCCAGAGGCAAGATGGCCAATGGGAGGAGCAGAGTTGGCTGTAACCTGGAAAGTAGAAACATGAGGGAGAGATGGGAAAGAAGAAGAAAAGTGGTGCAGTGGTTAATAATACTAATACTAATAATAATAATAATAATAATAATAATAAATATTGCACTTTATTCCAGAGTGCATTCCAATTAACCAAAACATGCAAAACAACAGTATAAACAAAAATCAATAAATGCACATTAGATAAACTACTAACCAGAAATTAAACTGAGTTGAGGGAAGGTATTAAGGACGGGGAAGAGCTTCACACTGGGCTGAAGTTCACAAGGGGAAAAGTACTGTTGGACGGAGAAGGGGAGACCAACCAAGGGAGTTCTGGAGACGGTGAGCCGCAGGAACGTAAGAAGAGCCCTGTTGGATCATACAAAAAGGCCTAGCTAGGCCAGTATCCTGTTTCTCATAGTGGTCAACAACCAAGGATATAGAAACACCCCAAAGTTCAGGGATATTTTCTTGGTCAAACAAGGCTGAACTGGAACAGGAAGCCCTTTTATACTCCTTCCTGTCTAGGGGGAATCCAATGGCCAGCCTGTGTGGGCAGAGTCCGTCCAGGGCCTGTGTGTGCTTCACTGAAAAGACGCCACTTGATTGCGTGCTGCCATTTGGTTTTAATTGGTCTTCTGCCCTTTTTTGCACAGCTCCCTCTGGGCTTTTGCAGGATTATGGTACCTGGCGGCCATTACGTCGCTCCACCAAGCCCTTTCTAGATCCCACAGGCCTTGTGGAATAGGTTGTGCCTATTCACAAAACTCTGAGAGATCAGCCATGTTTTGAGGGTTGCGATTGTAGACGAGAGGTGTTGCCTGTGTGTGTGTTTCCTCTAGGGTACTCTTTGAACTGACATGGAGGGATTACTTCCGGTTTGCGGCCCTGAAATATGGCACAAAGATTTTCTTTTTGAGAGGTGAGTTTATTTGTTTATTTTACCCTGCTCTTCAGGCTTCCATGTGATCAATAAAAATAAGAGAGTCCCTGCCTGCTGACGTACGATCTAAAAGAGATGATGCAAAAGGCGAGGGGGAAGCATGAGGCAGGAAGAGGAAAAAAAGCAAGCTCTGGGACTAATCGTGAAAGTAAATAGCAGTTCTTATAAAGTCCCAGGTGGAAGCAGTTGAGGGAGAGGAGGAGTCTGATGAAGCTGCTGCACGGTGTTTGCATGATGCTTTTTGCAACGTCTCAGTCCCTCTGCTCCTGTCAGCTTGGGCCATTTCCAGAGGAGAAGGTCATTGCTTATGTAGGTAAAATAAAAATAAAACCCTCCACGCAGAAGAAAGAAGCATAAGCAGGTTTGCAGAACTACAAAAGAACCTTTTGGGGGCGGGGAACCTAGAGTGGGGCTGCAAAAACAATGGAATACCCTGAATAGAATCGCTCCACACTGCAACATTTTGTTGCAGGCCCCACTTGTCTGATTTATAACTCATGAACGGAGCTGGCTTTGCAAGGGTGGAACAGCCCTCAGTTTGATACTGCTGTCTAATGCTCAGTGGATTCTTTCACCCTGCCCTCAAATCCTCATATAGGACTCCAAGATAAAGATGTCTGCTGGAAAAAGGACCCCAAACTGTTCAATTCTTGGAAAGGTCAGTGAACTAAGGCCAGTCCGGCGTGTGAGAGTCACCTTTCATTTTCCCCGTTGGCAGTCAAAGGCCTTAGCTAGACCTACCGTAAAGTCCGGGGGAGAGGAGGGGAGACCTCGCGTTGTGAATAATGCGAGATCTTGCCCCTGTTTACACGCAAGGTGTGACGACCTCAGGAAGAGAGGCATCGCGCCCGCCATTTTAATTTTTTTTTAAAGGGACAGGAGCACACGAACGCTCAAGTGACTCAAAGTAAGTTTTTTTTTTTAAAGATTCCCCCCGCCCCCCCCCTAGCCCCGATGGGCACAGCGCGGCTCCCAGCTCCGTGTGGAAACGGGCCACTCATTCTGCAGTCTCGGGCTCAGCCCGAGACCACAGAAAAAGCGGGGCCAAAGGGTAGGGCTGTATCCCGGGGCAAGGGAGGGATGATCCCTCCCTGATCCCGGGATCCCCTATGCGTCATCTGGACGCACAGGGATGATCCTGGGTATCACCCCGGGATATAGCCTGGTCTAGCTAAGGCCACAGACTCCTTAGAGCAGCGTTCCCCAATCCGTGCCCTTCCAGAATTATAGTCCGACACATCTGGAAGGGTCCGGGGTTGGGGAAGGCTCCTTAGAAGGATCCAGTGTCCCCTATATGTGACTTCTTTCCCCTACAGAAGGAAGAACCGGTATTCCCTTCGTTGACGCCAACATGCGTGAGTTGGCCGCGACAGGCTTCATGTCCAACAGAGGGCGCCAGAACGTGGCCAGTTTCTTGACCAAAGACTTGGGCCTGGACTGGCGGATGGGAGCAGAGTGGTTTGAATCCCTGCTGGTAGGATGGAGCAGTTCTGCTTATTGCCAGGAAACAGGTGTTTTTGTGTGAAGTTGGTTTGCTACTGCCTAATGACTTCTCAGAAGCCTGAAAGGGTCATGTGTGCCCAGCTTCAAAGCCGTTTCCATCCACCTAGGCGAAACTGTCCATTTCTAATGTTTTAGTCTTAAATTGGGTTCACCCCAAATTTTGAGAGTTTTTCCAACCTTAAATTGGGTTCATCCTGAACGTTGAGAATATTCTTACTTTTTTGTGTGCATATTTCTCCCAATACACACATTTTTGTATGTAATTCGGCCTAATATACACAATTTTGCAAGTAATTTTCCTAATATAGTACATTTTTAATGTTATTTTCACTAACACACACACATATTTGCCCGCAGTTGTTTGGAGAACGCCACCGCAAAATTCGGAGAAATGTGAATTTCAGTTCGTACAGTGTTTCAAAAATGCGAAATTAGGTATCTGCATTAAAATGTGAACGAAACGAATTTTCCCCCCATTCCACATTACCATATGGTTACCAGAAGCAAAATGTTGTGCAGAAAAGCAAATGTGTGCACGTTTTCCACGATTTGCCTAATAATAAAGGTCACTGAATTCTATTTGTCTTGTGGCAGAATTTAGATTTTAAAGAAAAAAATTAAGGAAGCGAAAATCCTTGATCTCATCTCCTGATGTCAAAAATGCAAAAACAAAAATTAAAAGCAGAGCTCTGTGTGTGTCGGCTGGGGAGGCGGGCAGTAATGGGAAGATAAACCTTTTTCCCTGGCACTGATTAAAAATAGTCGCCCCACTTTCCAAAGCTGCTATCAGCTGTCCTGCTTTCAAACTTAATTTTTTCCAAAAACTTAAAAAAAAACACCTAAGCTTTAAAAAATATGTGTTGGAAAACCTTGTCACAGATGTGAGAGACTGAAAGAACTGGGCATGTTTAGCCTGGAGAAGAGAAGATTGAGGGGGGAGACATGATAGCACTCTTCAAATACTTGAAAGGTTGTCACACAGAGGAGGGCCAGGATCGCTTCTCGATCCTCCCAGAGTGCAGGACACGGAATAATGGGCTCAAGTTACAGGAAGCCAGATTCCAGCTGGACATCAGGAAAATCTTCCTGACTGTTAGAGCAGTATGACAATGGAACCAGTTACCTAGGGAGGTTGTGGGCTCTCCCACACTAGAGGCCTTCAAGAGGCAGCTGGACAACCATCTGTCAGGGATGCTTTAGGGTGGATTCATGCATTGAGCGGGGGGTTGGACTCGATGGCCTTGTAGGCCCCTTCCAACTCTGCTATTCTATGATTCTATATACACACATATTTTGGCCTTCGTTATTGAGGGCGCAATCCTATGAATGTTTAGGTAGACAAAAGTCCTACAACTCCCAGCATTCCCCAGCCAGCCATGCTAGCTGAGGAATGTTGAGAGCTGTAGGACTTTTGTCTGTCTAAACATGCATAGGGTTGTGCTTTATTATTATTATTATTATTATTATTATTATTTATTTATTTATTTATTTATTTATTTATTTATATAGCACCATCAATGTACATGGTGCTGTACAGAGTAAAACAGTAAATAGCAAGGCCCTGCCGCATAGGCTTACAATCTAATAAAATCATAGTAAAACAATAAGGAGGGGAAGAGAATGTCAACAGGCACAGGGTAGGGTAAGCAGGCACAGGGTAGGGTAAAACTAACAGTATAAAGTCCGCACAACATCAAGTTTTAAAAGCTTTAGGAAAAAGAAAAGTTTTTAGTTGAGCTTTAAAAGCTGCGATTGAACTTAAATGGATTTAGAAAAATTAGGGAAAACCAGGAATATGTGTGTGTGTGTGCAAATTATAGCCTGCAAGGATAATTCTGGCAACTCATGCCATGCCCATCTAAGGGAGTCCAAAGCAAACCCTCCCAAGGTAATTGGAGAGAGAAAAGATGACACTGCCACTTCTTAACCATTGTTGTTTTTATGCTTTTGTCCGTTTAAAATTTTTTGTATATTTGGTTTGAATGCTCACTGTTTTTAAGCTTTGTAAACTGCCCAGAGAGCTTTGGCTATGGGACGGTATATAAATGTAAATAATAATAATAATAATAATAATAATAATAATAATAATAATGATAATAATAATCATCGCTCATGTGTATTTGCTTCCTACGTCCAAGGTGGATTACGACGTCTGCAGCAACTACGGGAACTGGTTGTACAGCGCCGGCGTTGGCAACGACCCAAGAGAAAACAGGAAGTTTAACATGATTAAACAAGCCTTGGATTATGATGGCGACGTAGGTCCTCGCCGGGAAATGTTTATACCGAATGCTGCACTTTGGGTTTTTCTGTTTCTTTGGTTACCTTGGGCTAAAGGCCCACCAGGGATTTGGGACAGTTAACCCCTTTTACATCAGGGCGTGTGAGATGGGAGGCGGGAAGGGACATTTTAGTCCAACACGTCCTGACTGTCATGTTGGAGGAGGCTGTATTATGTCCCTGCTTTTCAGCTGCGTTTTGATCCCATAGCTACTTGCAATTCAGAAGAATGCACACAAAGGTACAATCCTAATAAGGATACGAAGGGGTCGGCAGGGCTGCCTCTTCCAGTCCTTGGAGGCGGGCAACACAGTGCAGCTCCCAGATTCTTCCCTTGCTGAGCAAAGGGACAGAAGTAGCTCCAAACTGTACATGTGGCCTGGTCCTTCTTGGGTTTAAAGTGCAGGTGATTATATGTTTAAATGCGTCCCTGTTCAGGGAAGAGAGAAAATCCCTGCAGATGGAAAACCAGCATGTCAGGAAGGCTGTTATAACCCTGACATGCTAGCTTTCCCCTTGCAAGGAAGTGGGTTTTTTTTTAATTTGTTAATGTGGCAGGGCATTTCAACATACGACTTCTCCTCCTACACTCTCAGGTGGGGCAATCCAGGAAGGATTCCTCTGTGTACTTTCCCCTTTACCTTTCATAAGAACATAAGGAGTGCCATGCTGGATCAGACCGAGGATCCATCTAGTCCATCACTCGGTTCACACAGTGTCCAACCAGCTGTTGACCAACAAAGCAGAACATGGGTGCAAAAGCACCCTTCTACCCATGTTCCCCAGCATCTGGTGCACACAGGCTTACTGCCTTGGATACTGGAGGTTGAACATAACCATCAGGGCTAGTAGCCATGGATAGCCTTCTCTTCCAGGAAATTGTCCAACCCCCTTTTAAAGCCATCCAAATTAGTGGCCATCACTACATCTTGTGGTAACAAATTCCATAGTTTAACTCTGCGCTGGGTGAAGACGCACTTCCTTCATGGGATGACCCCATTGGGTTCTAGTATTTTGAGAGAAGGAGAAAAATGTCTCCCTATCTACATGCTCCACACCATGCACACCTCTGGCAGCCAAAACCATAGGTGAACTGCATCACTGATCACTTCGGCAGTCTTCGTTTGGGGAGCAAGACGGACCGTTCGACCTTTGCCTTACTGGGCCGGGCGAACTCAACTGAATGATTTGCCTTGGCAGGGAGATTACGTCCGGTTCTGGGTCCCAGAACTGCAGTGCATAAGAGGAGGAGACGTACACACTCCCTGGGCCTTGAGCAACGGTGCCCTCGCTCAGGCTGGTGTGATCCTCGGGGACACCTATCCTCTGCCAATCGTGATGGACCCAGCATGGAGACGGCACGTCCACCAGAAGCCGGTAAGTCCTGTGGCTAGGAGGTTGCACTTCAAGACCATGGATCAAATCTGGCCTGCCTGAGGTCCCAATCCACCCCCGGGAAATCCCCCAGATGGCCCTGCCCTCCTTTCCCCGAACACAGATTCTTAGGAGGGTTCCCAGATTCTCTCTCTCTCTCTCTGTGTGTTTTTCCCCATTCTAAAAGGCGGAACTGCCTCTCTTCAGACATTAGTTACTGGCAGTGACAGCTTTTAGCTACAACACGATGTTTTTGTATTCTTAGCTCCGCCCCTTTTACTTTTCGGCCCACCCACAACTGGAAAGCAGCCTCTGAGAACTTCTCTGAAGGAATGGGGTTTATTTGTCTACAGCACAGAGGCTGTTACAACAT
The DNA here is from genome assembly GCF_023053635.1 of Elgaria multicarinata webbii. Taxonomy (NCBI): domain Eukaryota; kingdom Metazoa; phylum Chordata; class Lepidosauria; order Squamata; family Anguidae; genus Elgaria; species Elgaria multicarinata. The sequence continues at coordinate 40,636,463 of NC_086171.1, read as the reverse complement.
ACAACGCTGTATGAAATACAACAGTACAAAAATCTAACACGTAGCGATACAGAATACCAATAAAAGTAACCGGAGAGTAACATTCCTTTACAAAAGGTCTGTAAGAGCTTATCTCCTTTGCAGCCCCACTGCAGACATCTTTTAAAAAATGTCAATGGGTTTTCCGTGTTGTTGTTGCAAAGGTAGGGGGGGCCCTTATTCGCAATGAAATTACTGTAATCTGCCCCCAAGTCATGGATAATGTCAACTTGGGGGGCAGCCTGCTCTTATTTTCAAAAGATCCCCCAGAAAATGAGCCCGGAGTTCCTTATATAGGGGACAGGATTACAGGAAATGCACTGGATCTTTTATTCAGCTTCTCTGAAACTCAATTTGGGCTTCCGGCTGAAAGCGCGTCCCCGCCCCTGTCCGGTGGAGAAATCAGCTGTGGTGGGTGATTCATCTGCACTTAAAAAATGCTGACTGGATTCCTTGCGGTGCATCCAAGGAGGCAACGCTGTGACAGACAATAAGAGGCTGTATTTAGTTGGGTTCAGTTCTACAACATCAAGAAGGCACCATGCCAGGTACACGCTTGTACCTGCCTATTCCTTGAACCTGCATTGAGCAGGGGGTTGGACTCGATGGCCTTATAGGCCCCTTCCAATTCTACTGTCGTGTCTCTCAGAACGCTCGTGTTTTCGATGGGAGGCAAATGACGAGGCTTGTTAAGTAATCCACAAAGCTTTTATTAATCAACAAACGTCTCTTCTACCTGAAGAGAGTCTACCTCTTGGAAACGACCCCCTAGGCAAAACTATGCAAACTAAGCAAGGCAATTGTCCATTCAAGAAGAGTAAGAAGTTACTTTTCAAATGCCTGTAACTTAGAACGCCTGTTGTGGTGGTAGGTTCTGGCGTAATCTCTCCGACTTTCTCACGCCCTCTTTACACGCCTTGCGTTTCAGCTTCCAGCGGATCCTAGCATCAGTTAGTGTTTCGGAATGCTCTCCTCTGGAAGAAAGCTCACTTCTCACTGAGTGTGTAGGATTTGGCCTTGAGGAGATAAGCTCTGGAGAGGGCTGACTCCCGGCTGGGGAATCGCCCGTGTGAGCTTCCTCCCCCACTGGTTACAGGCTGGCTGGTGTCTGGCGCTGTGTCTTCTAGTTCTGAATCCGATTCTGATTGATTACCTGAAACACCTTCTCCCAAAACAGGGGCTGTAGGGTTAGACATGACATCTACTATTCTACGATCTGTATGCCACTTTTCCACCATAAAACCATGCTCAAAGTGGCTTACAGTGACATCAAGAAAAACACATAAAACACAGCAACATTTCTAGATGACTAACAATTACTGAGGGCCAATGTGGTTTATTGGTTAGAGTGTTGGACTGGGAGTTGGGAGATCCAGGTTGTGGTCCCTGCTCGGCTGTGGAAGCTCACTGGGTGACTTTGGGCCAGTCACAGACTCTCAGCCCAACCTACCTCACAGGGTTGTTGTGAGGATACAATGGAGAAGAGGATTATGTACGCTGCCTTGGGTTCCTTAAGGAGGAAAAAGGGCAAGAAATAAATATAATAAATAAAAAATAATTACAAACCATTAAAAATAATAATATTGATCTCACGATAAATATACACCAACATTGCACAATCCAGTAATAACAAAAGTGAAATGCAAATGGGAATACAAAACACTGTCGATAGGCATATTAAAAAGATTATTATTGCCTCCCTTGTTGCGGTCTCTCAATCAGCAGCCCCCCTTGTTTCAAAGAATTGTAGAGTTGGAAGGGTCTATAAGGCCATCTAGTCCAACCCCCTGCTCCATGCAGGAATCCACCTTAAAGCATCCCTGACAGATGGCTGTTCAGCTGCCTCTTGAAGGCCTCTAGCGTGGGATTGCCCACAACCTCTCTAGGTAACTGGTTCCATTGTCGTACCGCTCTAAAAGTCAGGAAGTTTTTCCTGATGTCCAGCCGGAACCTGGCTTCCTGTAACTTGAGCCCATTATTCCGTGTCCTGAACTTTGGGATGATCAAGAAGGGATCCTGGCCCTCCTCTGTGTGATGATTTAGTAAGCCCCTCTCTTTTAATAGCCTGTCCCTGTGTACCACCACTGGGAGAACATCCATATATGAGATAGATGAGACAATTACACACCACCTCAGATTTAAGAATAAGAAGACCTCATCATCTTTCGTTCGCCTTCCACAGAAAATAATTCCTCCCTCTCTTTTCCTTGCAGCACAGCGGCGGTCCTGCTCCAAAGGGCAAAAGGGGCCCCTCGTACACTCCAAAACAACACAAAGATCGGGGAGTGGATTTTTATTTTTCTCGCAAGAAAGACTTGTCTTGAAGACTGTAGCTGTGCTTTCCTGGGAAAATGACCGAGTCTTTCTTGGCCCAATTCTTTTGGTTCTGGCAAGATTACCTTTCCCGATGTTCTGTTCTCCAGATGTGTTGGACTGCATCTCCCATAATTCCCAGCCAGCTGGGAATGTTGCACAAGCTGCAGCTTCCGAACTGTCTTCAAAGGCAGACCCACGTTAAATGTTGGAGAACAAACGGTTCCGCCTATGATATTAACTCTTGCAGTAGGGTAGGTCAGTTTGCCTGAACAAGGATTCTGCGTCTAACTTGAAAAGCTCACGAAGGCAAAAGAGAATCCAAATGAAAATACTGTCACCCCATGTATCTCAAAGTCTCTGGCCCTGTTCAGACAACACGCTAAACCATGCTGCTTAACCACAAAATGGTTAATGGAATGCATTAAGGTTAATGCAAACTAGATGGTAGCAAACCATGTTAGGCTTCAATCCTGTACTCACTTACCTGAGAGTAAGTCCCCTTGAACTCAAGGGGATTTACTGCTGAGTAGGTGTGTTTAGGATTACACTGTTAGGGTGCAATCCTATGCATATTTAAACAGAAAAAAAAGTCTTCCAACTCCCAAAATTCCCCAGCCAGCTAAGCTGAGCGTTGCAGGACTTTTTTCTGTCTAAACATGCATAGGGTTGCAGTTTTAATCACTCAGAAGTTATAAATATTTGTGGTGTTATTAAAGGCCTTATTTCTAGCTGTATTGGGGTAGGTTTTGTTTTCGCTAGCTCTTCTCTGTTCACAAAAGGCGTAAGAATCCAGGAAATGTTTTAGACACGCGTGCAGGCTTTGTTTTCTTTTGCTCAAATGATCCCAAGTATCAAACCTCTTTAGAAAATGTTAAGACAAATAAAATATTTTTTGGCATCGGTATGTTTTGTCTTCCCGATTTCCTTTCCACCTGCCCCAGGCAGTGATAGAATTTTGTAGACTAAGCAACAAAGTTCACTGTGTTACCATTGTGTAGCCTAACCTACCTTGCAGGATTGTTGTGATGATAAAATAGGAGTAGCCGGGCTAGGTACTTTCTGAGCTCTTTGGAGATGGAGCGGACTAAAAACAATAAATAAGTGAATGATAGTTGCATAAGTCACTTTACAAAATGCAATGGGCCATAACTTAATTGGAGTCAGGTCTCACTGGAACCTAAATCCTGAATGCCAACACTCAACCTTGAAGTCACATTCAGTAACAATAAAGACAATATCTTTGAACATGTGCAGAGTGCCTTTACCAAACGCTTTAACCATAACAACACTTGATATATCTTCCCCACTAGAATAGTGATCTACCAGGTTTTGCCAATTCTTATTTATTTAAAACCTACATGGCAGGACGGCTAGTTGCATGCATAGCAGACAGAATCCAACAGGTATTGCTTTCCCTGTCACTTCTCCAAGCAAAGGGAAAGCTGCATCAGTTGAATTTCTACCTTGCAACTATGAAAGCTTAGGACCCGCCCTCCCATTCTTTTCTCACAGATTGGAAGAGAGATCTCACAATCCTTGTTGCTCTGCTCATTTAGAGATGCCTTAGGGTGGGTAAGGGGGCGGGGCTGCCTTCTTGCCTTCCAGAGATGCATCATGAAGCTCCACATGTTTACTCGGAGGAAAATCCCATCGTGCCCAATGGAGCTTACTTCCAGATAAGTGTGGCCACGGATTGCATCCTATGGCTGAAATCCTAAGGAGGGTTTGTGCATGTCTAAGGCCATTGCTTTCAATGGGGCTATTACTTGGCAGAAATCTTCCGTGAACTCTGTAAGGCAGTCCTGTTGAATCTCATTTTGGGGGGCGCATTGGTGGTGGGAATGTGCAAAAGCAGTTGGTCGGGGTGGGGGTGGGAGGTGAATGTGACCCTCTGGGGGCCTAATTCGCCCTGAGGTTCAACACCCTTGCTGTAAGACAATCCTTGCTGGATCAGGAAGCAGGTCCATCTTCTACCCCAATTTATTTTTGCATCCCGAGAACCTGTTCCTCTTTGTGACCCCCCCCTCCTAGCCCAGTATCTTCTACCCTACAGGGGCCAACCAGGAAGCCCACCAGGATGACAACAAGGGATTAGCAGCCCACCACCATCTCCCAGGATCTGACAGCATCCAGCCTCTGAATGTGGTTGTCCCATACAACCATCACAGCCATAGACAGAACTGCTCTCGTGAAAGTGTCTGATCCGCTTTTTAAAGCTATCTGAGAGTACAATCCTATGCTGGTTTAGCATGGCTGGCTGGGGAATGCTGGGAATGAACTGTGCTGTCTGTCAGCAGATCTTGTAGCAGAGGGTTCCACCAGCTAACGCTGAGCGCAGAAGAACCTAAGAAGAGCCAGGCTGGATGAGACCAAGGGTCCATCGTTCTAGTCGAACTTTCTTTTCACACAGAGGCCAAACAGCTGCCCATAAAGCAGGACAGGAGCGCAGCGGGCCCCTCCCACCCATGTTCCTCACCAACTTCCTCCAATGCCAGAGGTAGCCCATAGCCACCAGGACAAGTAGCTACTGATAGCCTTCTCCTCCATGAATTTACCTAGCCCCCGTTTAAAGCCATCCAAACTGTTGGCCATTTATTTATTTTATTTATTTATTGCACTTATATACTGCTCCCATAGCCAGGGCTCTCTGGGCGGTTTACGGAAATTCTAAAATTAAGATAAAAACGAGTATACAAAATTTAAAATTCTAAAACACAGAACACACACATAAAGCATTAAAAACCATTAAAAAAACCTAAACATGTGGGTGATTAAGATGTGCCGCCGTATGCCTGGGCAAAGAGGAAAGTCTTTGCCCAGGCGCCAGAAAGATAGCAGCGTTGGTGCCAGGCGAGCCTCGTCAGGGAGATCATTCCATAGTCTGGGGGCCACCACCGAAAAGGCCGTCCCGCGTTGCCACACTCCGAACCTCTCTCGGAGTAGGCACCCGGAGGAGGACCTTAGATGTTGAACGTAGTGACCGGGTATATTCACGTCGGGAGAGGCGTTCCGTCAGGTATTGTGGTCCCAAGCCATGTAGAGCTTTATAGGTCAAAACCAGCACCTTGAATTGGGCTCGGAAACATACAGGCAGCCAGTGCAAGCGGACCAGAGCAGGTGTTATATGGTCGAACCTTCTGGTTCCCGAAATCAATCTGGCCGCTGCATTTTGCACGAGCTGCAGCTTCCGAACCGTCTTCAAAGGCAGCCCTCCGTAGAGCGCATTGCAGTAATCTAACTTGGAGGTTACCAGAGCATGGACAACTGAAGCCAGGTTATCCCTTCTAGATAGGGGCGTAGCTGGGCCACCAACCGGAGTTTGTAGAAGGCACTCTGTGCCACTGAGGTCACCTCAAGTGACAATGATGGGTCTAAAAGAACCCCCAAGCTACGAACCAGCTCCTTCAGGGTGAGTGCAATCCCATCCAGAACCGGTAGAACACCCCCCCATCCTGTCAGCGGAGTCACCTACTAACAGCATCTCAGTCTTGTCTGGACTGAGTTTCAATTTATTAGCCCTCACCCAGTCCATTGTCGCAGCCAGGCACCGGTTCAACACATCCACAGCCTCTCCTGCTGAAGATGAAAAGGAGAAATAGAGCTGCGTGTCGTCAGCATACTGATGACAGCACACTCCAAAGCTCCGGATGAACGCACCCAGCTGCTTCATGTAAATGTTAAACAACATGAGGGACAAAACCGACCCCTGCGGGACCCCATACTTGAGAGTCCACGGGGCCGAGTAATGTTCTCCAAGCACCATCTTCTGTATCCGACCCACCAAATAGGAGCGGAACCACTGCAAAGCAGTACCTCCCACTCCCAGCTCAGCGAGTCGTCCCAGAAGGATACCATGGTCAATGGTATCGAACGCCGCTGAGAGGTCGAGGAGAATCAACGGAGTCACACTCCCTCTCCTGTCTTTCTCCCGACAAAGGTCATCATACAGGGCGACCAAGGCTGTTTCCGTGCCAAAACCGGGCCTGAAGCCCGACTGAAATGGATCCAGATAATCAGTCTCATCCAAGAGTGTCTGGAGCTGGCCCGCAACCACCCGCTCAAGGATCTTGCCCAGGAATGGGACATTTGCTACCGGCCTGTAGTTACTAAGATTTTCCGGTTCCAAGGAAGTTTTCTTCAGGAGTGGTCTGGGACCACTCCCTCTCACAGAGAGGCATTAATCATCTCCTTGGCCCAGCCGGCTGTCTCATCCCTGCTAGCTTTTATTAGCCAAGAGGGGCACGGATCCAGTACAGAGGTGGTCGCGCGGACCAGTCCAAGCACCTTGTCCACATCCTCGAGCTGTGCCATCACTCGCAAATTCCGTAGTTGAACTGCGCTTTGTGGAGAAGTCCTTTTTGTCTGTCCTGAATCAAGCCCCCTTGGAGGAGGCCTCTTGCGGACTAGTATGATGGGGACAAAAACGAACACGGGCCCGAGATTGGGCTGCGCTCCCCACTCGCAGTTTCTCTAAATCGGGGCCAGGATTCTTTGGGGAGGGGGTAGAAAAGAGACTCCCCCCCCCTTCCCCAGCGCCCAGCTGTAACGAGCAAGCCGCCCGGCGCTGCCACTAGCAAAAGCGAAACCGGTTGGGCGATCTCTCCTCCTCCTCCTCTTCGCCGGGGAAGTTGCGAAAGCCGCAGCGGGGACAGGAAAAGGAGGGTGGCGGAGCGAGGCGAGATCTGTCCGGGCGGGCCATGGCGGGAGCTGGGGCTAGAGACGCCGCCGCCACCGCCGCCGCCCCGTCGGAGCCCTCGCCGTGGGACGCGGTGCCGCTGGAAGCCCTGAATTACGCGCTGCGGCGGCGGCTGGGGCTGTTCCTGAACCCGCGCGCCCCGGTGGCCGCCGACTGGACGACGCTGGCCGAGGAGCTGGGCTACGACTACCTGGAGATCAAGAACTTCGAGCGGGACCCCCACCCCACCGAGCGCGTCCTGCACGACTGGCCCATGCGGTGCCCCGGCGGGGCCACGGTGGGCCGCCTCCTGGAGGTGCTGCGCCGCCTCGAGCGCCAAGACATCCTGGTGGACCTCGGGCCCAGCTTCGGTGAGCGGAGGAGACGCTTGGCCGTTCCGCCCCCGCCCCCGCCCCGCAGCTCCTTCTCTAGCAAAGGCCCCTGGGCGCTTTCGCCCCAGTATCCTGTTTCCAGCGGGGGAGCGTTTTCCCCGACGACGCTTCCACTATGGCTGGGCAAAGCGTCACCTGTTGGATTCCTGCCTGTAAGGCACAAGGAGCCCTTCGCGGGCGGGGAGGCGAATGAGATCGCGCCTCCCTGTTGCCCTTCTTCCTTGTCAGGGCTTCTTGTGCTGTGCCCATCACTGTTGCCTCTGGTCTCCTTCCTTGTAGCCGCCCTAAATCTCTCCCTGCCTTTCTCCCCGCAGTTAGAAATCGTTTTGTGTGTTGTCCGCACTTGCCGTACCATGCGCCACTGTCTTCCTGTTGTTGCTGTTAATATTTATAGCCCACCTTTCCTCCCAAGGAAAGCAGGAGTACATTTTTCTCCCCCTCTCTATTTATTTATTCATTTATTTATTTAATTACATTAATATACCGCCCCACAGCCAAAGCTCTCTGGGCGGTTCACAAAAGCTAAACACAGTAAACATGAAAATATACAAAATTTAAAAACCATCAGAAACATAAAAACAACAGTATAAAAACAGCAGCAGCCATTTAAAACAACAATTCTGGGGTCCATTAAAAACAAACTTAGCGTTCAATGCCTTTAAATGCCTGGGAGAAGAGGAAAGTCTTGACCTGGCACCTGAAAGATAACAATGTTGGCGCCAGGCGAGCCTCATCGGGGAGTTCATTCCACAGTCAGGGGGCCACCACCGAAAAGGCCCTCTCCCTTGTTGCCATCCTCTGAGCTTCCCTCGGAGTAGGCATTCGGAGGAGGACCTTAGATGTTGAGCGCAGTGTACGGGTAGGTTCATGTCGGGAGAGGCGTTCTATCAGGTATTGCGGTCCCAAGCCACACGACAATCCTGTGAGGTAGGTCTGAAAGATTGCATCTGGTTCAAGGCCGCCCAGTGAGCCTCATGGCTGAGTGGGGGATTTGAAACCAGGTCTCTCTGGTCCTAGTCTTACACCCAACCGCAGCACCATACTGGCATTTTTTGCCATGGGAAATCTCACAGGTCAATGGTAGAAAATGGCACATTGCGTACAGGTTCCATGAAGTTAACGAAGCTGATGTCTCATTGAAAGTAGATGCTCCTTACATGGCATACAAACCTGATCTCTTCCTGTCTTGTTTACCTAAGAAACCTGATCCAACCTGATCCCTGCTCAAGATCTGATTCATAGCAGATCCCTGCAATCAGTCTTTAATCTTCACTGATGTACACACTCTTTTAAATTTACTTGCTTCACAAAATTAACAAATGGTCAGTGTAAATGGATTCTCTGCGCCCTTTTTGACAACTGAAAGACTGATACTAAAACACTGGAAGGAAAAACACTCACCTCCTATAATGCAATGGATTGAGGACCTTACAACGCTTTCAGTATTTGAACGGGTGGTGTATAGATACAATTATCAAATGGATAATTATTTGGATATTTTGTTAACTTTTGTTGAAGCCTATGTATAATTACTAGGACGTTGCATACATTTCATTTGTAGTCATTGCTGTGGATAAATAAAATCCATATACGTATATTTTTAAAAAAGGGGGGACAAAATTAAAAAGGTGCACCATATTGAGGACCCCTTCACGTATGCCATTGGAGGTGCCCACGGGCATCATGGCAGCCTGAATAAATAACGCAAAATGCAAATCTGCACACCTTTCTCTGTTTGGGGCGTTTTGCTCTGCTAAGTGTGGGGAGAGGCAGAGTGACGTGTGGCATCAAAGGCCCCCGTCCCTATCCCTGAGTTCCTACTCAGTCTGTGCTTGGACGTTGAGCATCCACCAGGCCCGCGCACACACACACACACACACACACACACACACACACACAATTTCAAACTCATCTCTACATTTTTAGAGGCATGGTTGGCTGGGTCACGCTGGGAGTTTTGGACTATTTTTCTGCCTAAACGTGCATAAGAGCGATCGTTCACACGGATGACCTTTTTTTTGTCCGCAGAAGAGAACTGTAAGAATTACCTGCAGAAGAAACAAGAAGAGGCTTTGAAGCCTGTCCAAGACCCGGTGGTGGACAGCAGCATCCCAAGGGCATCCGAAATGCACGGCATCACCACGAGGGACGATCCATCTGGTAAGAAGACCGCAAGATCTGGTTTAGGTTAGAGAGATTTGGGGGGGGTGTGTGTGCCTGTAAGCCAGGAACAAATGAGATGAGCTCTCCCCTGTGGATCGCAGTGGTGTAGTGGTCTCAGGGATCACCAGGATGCAACACTGGCTTTTTTCCCTTCTTTTTATTGACGGCGGTGCTGGCTTCATCTGTCACCCCTCTCAGAATTCCCTGTTCCTTGGAGCTTAGCTGCAATCCTCAGAGTAGCGGAGGAGAAATTAATTTTCCCTGCTACAATATACTATCCCTTGTAACGTAAAGGACTTTGGGATGGCTTGGTCTTTAGCCTTACAGGACTGCTCTTAGCACATGGAAATGCCGAAGAACGGGTTTGTTGATATATCTCAACACAGCTGCCTGCAGTTTGGGACTCTCCTTGCGGGAGAGAGACCGTCACGATGCCTGCCTGCCCTTCCAAATTTACCCCGATGCATTAGGGACTGCTACGGTTAACGCCTCATTTCTCTGTACTTTTAACACAGCTGCCCCCCCCCAGCCATAAAATATAGTTCCCATCATCCCCAGCCAACTCCCCACTGGGTGGGGATGATGAGTGTTCTAGTCTAACACATCGGGAAGGCGCAGGGTTGGAGAAGGCTGCTTTAACAGCTGCAAGTTGGGCAGAAGTTCAACAGGTGAAGCTTCCCTCTGCATGCACTTGCTTGCCATGTAGCTCTTACAATGTGCAAGAGCTGTACCAGGAGAAGAGAGGTCCAAGCAAGCCTCTCTGTGACGTCAGATATTAGTGCCCCCTGGCAAGGAATGCCCTTCTTTTGAGAGTACGGAGTTTATGTCAATGTTTTCAGAATCTGTGTTTTACTAAGGTTCCATAGGGGGGGTTGTATTTGTAAGCCTTTCTGAGTGTTGGGAGGAAAATGTACCTTTGATGAAGCCGCCTATCACTAGCTTAAAACATACCTGTCCTCCGCCTTCCAGCTTCCCCTGGCCATTGGCTGAGCTGCTGGGTTAATGAGCATTCTAACCAATGTGGGGAAAGTGATGGCCATGGAATGTTAACAAAATGCATCCTCCGGTAGGCAAGTGAAAGGCAGATTTTGCTGGCTGGAAAAATGCTTCGCAGGGCCTGTAGAGTGGAGAGGTTTGTCCTGTTCATTGAAGGTGGGGCGGGATGTTGAGAGATAAAGCGGCTGAGTCAGCGCCGTTCAGGAACTGAGGAGGACCAAATGTAAGCCAATTCAAGGAATCTTAGGCCTTAGCTAGACCTAAGGTTTATCCCGGGATCTTCCCTGGGTCGTCCCTGCCTGCTCCCAGGATATCCTGTGTGTCATTTACATGAACAGGGATGACCCCGGGAGGATCCTGGGATAAACCTTAGGTCTAGCTAAGGCCTAAGTCAATCATATCAACTATCAATTAATCAACTACCTTATTTATTAAACTTACATACATTTGCATACTGGTGAAAAACAGGCATTCTGAAGTTAGAATCACACACATAACTGGTGCCTGATTAATCAAGAGCTCCTTTTTTAGTCCCTACAGAGTGAGATCCTATGCATGATTAGACAAAAAAAAAGTCCTACAACGCCCTGCATGGCTGGTTATGGAATGCTGGGAGTCGCAGGACTTTTTTCTGTCGAAACATGTATAGGATTCCATCCTAAACGTCAGTTATCGTCTTCCTAATTATATTGCAAAGCATTGTATGAAATTGTTTGATTCTGTGTTACCTGCAATTGGCAACTACCTGTTAGAGCAGCCTTCCTCAACCTGGGGCGCTCCAGATGTGTTGGACTACAACTCCCAGAATGCCCCAGCCAGTCCAACACATCTGGAGCGCCCCAGGTTGAGGAAGGCTGTGCTAGAGGTTAGGACGGCTTAAACCAGCCGCTTGGTCGCCTATGGTCCAACACATCTGGAGTCCAACACATCTGGAGCGCCCCAGGTTGAGGAAGGCTGTGTTAGAGGTTAGGACGGCTTAAATCAGCCGCTTGGTCGCCTATGGTAAGTAATTGCTTCCTCTAGGTGACCAGGCTGGGCAGCTTTGCGATGGTTGTAGGAAGCTTTGCAAAGGTTCTTTGAAGCTGGTTGATGTTGCATAAATGGCTAACGCAGCTAACGTGTGGTCAAGCTAGTCCCTTTTGTGGACTTACCTGCAAGGATGGCTGTAATGGGCTTGAGAATCACCCGCTGCCTTCCTTCCCCATCCTGTTCCTGTTTTTCACAGGGCAAACACCGGAGATGTTTGACGCCTTCATCTGTTACTGCAACAGCGACATTGAGTTTGTGGAGAAGATGATCCAAGAGTTGGAGCAAACAGAATACAAACTGAAACTCTGCGTGTTTGACCGGGATGTCCTGCCAGGAACATCCGTATGTACCATCACTAGCGAACTTATAGAATGGCGGTGAGTAGAGGTGCATAGAACGAGAGCCTTGAGCAAACGAACGGGGGAGACCTTTGCTTCAATGAAAGAGATGGATTGTACTGTCCCAAGGGTTTTTACGGCTAGGAGAGGCAGATGGGATATATATATTTATTTATTTTAAGAATTCGTACACCGCCCTTCAATAAAATGGATTATTAAAAAGAAGAAAAGAAATACCCAAATAAAAGTCAAGGACATGGTGAAACAGCCATGATTTTAATATATATACATACACACACACACACACACACTGTATATATATATGTATCACACAGCATATTAAAACGTAGCATAAAACAGCACAGTTAAAACTGAAGTTCTAGTAAAAATGTTTTAAAACTCTTTGCCTGGCATTAAAAGAGATCAAGACATAATTTTTTATGGATTTGATCATTATTCTATGCTGTTTCAGGTGCTGTTTTGGGGAGCAGTGACTGCAGCTCATCCATTTTAAATAAATTTTGTTACCTTAAAGGCCTAGTAATCTTTAAATGAAGGGATTTCTTCCAGATGAGGCTTTCGTTGTACAATTGCACTGCTTCACAAACAGAATTTTATTGGGGATGGTGTGTGTGTGTGTGTGTGTGTGTGTGTGTGTCCGTCCAGATGTCATCATCTTCAGTTTGTAACCTTCGGCTGTTTTCCCACTGCTTGGCCCATCTTTTTTTCTAACTGAAAAGAAAATCAGTTAAAGAATGAAGGGCGGGATCCTTGGCACAAAGCCTCTC